>NC_083590.1:14437655-14762655 GCF_027579695.1 Neoarius graeffei | reverse complement strand
CTGAACTCTAATGTATACCACAGAGCAGCACACCCTATGAATGACTCATTAAAGCTGTAACGTGATTGGTTAAAATCACACCGCTCGTTTGCATATCACAGGTTTGTGTTTTGCCTGTATTACTGAGGACAGCGCTGTGAGCGCTACAGGGAGACAAGAGCTTGATATTTACATTCCCCCCCCCCCCCCCCCCCCGGCATTGTCCTGGGGGAGTGCATTTACTTTTCTAACACAGAGAATTGAGAGTGAGATAGTGAGAGACAGACATAGTCAGACAGAATGAGAGAGAGAGAGGCAGACACAAAAAGATAGAGAATAAAAGAGAGTGAGACAGACAGAGTGAGAGATATGGAAAGAGAATTGCAGAGATAGAGAAAGTGACAGACAGTTAGATCGATGAATGTGTTTTCTCTCTGTTAAATGATGTGATGGTGTTTGATCTGATCTCTCTCTCTCTCTCTGTCTGTGTGTCTGTCTCTCTCTCTTTCTCTGTCTGACATTGTCTTGGGGGAGCGCATTTACTTTTCTAACACAGAGAATTAGAGTGAGATAGTGAGAGACAGAGATATAGTTAGAGATAGACAGAGTGAGACAGACAAAGAGAGGGAGAAATGGAGAGACAATCAGAGAGGCACAGTTAGATGGATGAATATCAGAGTTGTCTCTGTTAAATGATGTGATGGTGTTTGATCTGATCTCTCTCTCTCTCTCTCAGACATTGTCCTGGAGGAGTGCATTTACTTTTCTAACAGAGAGACGGAGAATGAGTGAGATAGTGAGAGGCCGACATAGTCAGACAGACCGGGGGGGAACAGAGTGAGACAGACAGAGAGGGAGAAAGGGAGAGATAATCAGAGAGACAATTAGATGGATGAATATCAGTGTTGATTGTCACTGTGTAAATGATGTGATGGTGTTTGATCTGATCTCTCTCTCTCTCTCTCTCTCTCTCTCCCCCTCTCCTCCACCCAATGCTTCCACCCAGAAGGATCTTCCTCTGCCACGTAAAAGCAGCAGGTGAGTCAAACACTCCACATCTGTGTGCGGGTGTTTTATTGCTAGGAGCAAAAAACAAACACAAATGGAAGAAATACTAATTATAAAGGAGCTTGTGCCTGTTGGTGCCACGCCCATAAGCTCCTCCCTGTGCTTTACTATAATCCTATAAGCAGTAGTCTGGTGGAAAGGCGTGTGAACTGAAACTGGGTGGTTTGAGCCAAAATGGCATCCTGGCCTGTCAGAGTGTGTGTTACAGCAGCTCTACCAATCTCTAATCATGAGACACAGCTGAGGAAAGACATGAGGAGAGACACTGAGACACATTCTCTCTCTCTCTCTCTCTCTCTCTGCCTGTTTGTCTGTCTCTTTCTTTCTGCCCTCCTTTTCCCTGTTTCATTTCCTCTTATTCTTTCTCTTTTTCTCTCCCTCTCTGTCTCTATCTTCCCTGATTTCTTCATTCTGTCTATCACCAGTTTTCAGCTTGTCCGTCTCCATCTGTCACTCTGGGGATGAGTGTGACATGTAGATATGTAGATATTCCACCACAGGAATGTTAGTCATGTCACTCAGAGCTGTGTGTGTGTGGCATGTGGTGTGTGTACTAGCAGAGTGTCTACATTACAGGAGCAGTGTAACCTTATATGAGACAGAGAGATATACACACACACACACACACACACACACACACACACACACACACACACACACACACACAAATTTAAACCAATGTCTATTCCCTAGAGGGGGTTTTGTTCATGTTATTCTGGTGAACATGAGGAGAAAGAGGAGGGGTGTGTGTGTGTGTGTGTGTGTGTGTGTGTGTGCTTATGGTTTAGAACAGAGCTTTGGTTCTTTTAAGTTGTTGATCTTGTTGTGCAGATGTGTGCTGGTGTTTGTTTTGCTTACTGGTGTTGGAGATATTGGTGGTGTTGGAGATATTGGTGATGGTGGTGTTGGAGGTGTTGGTGGTGTTGAAGGTGGAGATGGTGGTGGTGGTGATGGAGATGCAATTCAATTAAGTTCTGTCAAAGAAAATCTCTCTCTGTCTCGTGTGTGTGTGTGTGCGAGACAGCTCTTCTTTTCTCTAAAGATGAAAAGAGATGGTTAAGAGCGTGTGTGTGTGTGTTATATAATATAGTTTAAACCCCTCTTACTCTGCATGTTGGAGCTTGAGGACTCTCTCCTGCCTTCATTTCTGAGTGCATCTGTGGTGTGTGTGTGTGTGTGTTTTAGAGGTTTAGCTTCATGTAACCAAGTCAGCTGTTTTTGTCTTCCAGCTGCCGTGCTAGTAACAGGAAGAGTCTGATCCTCACCTCAACTTCGCCCACTTTACCTCGTGCTCACTCTCCTCTGCCTGGACACCTCGGTGAGAACAGAGCATCAACACACACCTTCAAAAAAACACACTCGCATTCCACACACACCTAACACACACTCGCTTTTAGCACTAGATTTTAAGATATATTAATATACACTAATACAGTTCCCTTATTCCCTTCAGATGTAGTGCAGCAGTGCTGCTGTGGTAGAAGAGTGTTTATGAGGCTAATGTAGCGAACAGCTAATGAACACTTGGAGCCTCCAGTTTAGCATTATGCTAAACTACCAGTTAATCTAAACGACTGAAGCTGCACACTGTCGGTTTGTTGGGATAACTGTAGCCTTACACATACACGCAGTGATGTAATGCATTAACATTGTTATGGCACTGACAGTTCAACAGATTGTATCACTGTTGAGGTTTTCAACATGGCTGCCATTTGTCTTCCTGTTTGCACAGGAAGCAGCCCATTGGACAGCCCTCGTAACTTCTCTCCTAGCAATCCGGCTCACTTCTCCTTCACGGCTTCCTCCAGAAGGTAACACACACACACACACACACACACACACACACACACACACACACTTGCATAACATATAAGCTTACACTGTTTCTGTCTCTCTCTGTAGGGATGGTCGCCGTTGGTCTCTGGCTTCTCTTCCTTCTTCTGGTTATGGCACCAACACACCCAGCTCAACGGTACCCCTCTTTCTTTACGTGCTCTGAATGCAGTAGTGGTGTTTCATTATCAACTAAGTGAAAGTGAATTAATCAGAAGGTCATTAAGAGTCTCTCTCTCTCTCTCTCTCTCTCTCTCAGTCATCCAGTTCGTCTCAGGAGCGTCTACACCAGTTGTCCTATCAGCCCTCCTCCATGGATGAGCTGCTCTTCCTGTCCAAACACTTCGGCAGCACCGAGAGCATCACAGATGATGACGGGGGTCGGAGCTCTCCACATACACGCCCACGCTCACGCAGCCTTAGGTACGTACACACACACACACACACACACACACACACACACACACACACACACACACACACAGATTCATCCATATAGGACACATTCTGTACATATGAGGACTTGATAAAATGCTGTGTGTGTGTGTGTGTGTGTGTGTGTGTGTATGATATAACAAAATATGAGTAACTATATAAAATTTCAGCATACACACTACATCATTTACTTTAATGTCCTAATGTCTTCATTAAAAGTAACGCACTGTCTCAGTCTCCATGCTGAGCTCTTGTTTGTTTCTTTGTTTGTTTGTTTGTTTGTTTGATTATCACTGGCACAGTCCTGGCCGATCTGCTTCCTGCTGCGACAACGAGATCATGATAATGAACCATGTGTACAAAGAGCGCTTCCCAAAGGTACACACATACACACACACGTGTGTATAATATTTACATTACTGTAATTATTTATATTAAAAGAATTTGGAGCGGAATAAAGTTCCAAGTGTGAATTCACTTGTTTCAAATTCAGAAGCCTTATTTCTGAAATGTATTTGAATTTTATCCTAAAATTGTTCCTTACAATGTTTCTCACCATTCACATGTGGTTGAATGTACACACACAACTTAGCTGCACCATGGAGTAATTCATAAATTTGTCAGTCTCATGGAGATTTTCTCCAGAACCACACATTATCAAGAAACACAATACAGCAAAGAGCCATAACATTTTAAATTAGATTAGTGGTGTTTAGCAATGAGGCCAAAAGCCGTTGTCCAAGGTGAAGGCCGAAAGCCGTGGCCACTGGTGAAGGCTGGAGATGTAGCCCAAGGTGAAAGCCGAAGTTGAAGGCTGTAGCCCAAGGTGAAGGCCAAAGCCTGTAGCCAAAGGTGAAGGGCCGAAGCCTGAAGACTGAAGCCTGTGGACCAATGGTGAAGGCTGGAAGCCTGTGGACCGATGGAGAAGCCTGTGGACCAGTGGTGAAGGCCGGAAGCCTGTGGACCGATGGAGAAGCCTGTGGACCAGTGGTGAAGGCCGGAAGCCTGTGGACCGATGGTGAAGGCCGGAAGCCTGTGGACCGATGGAGAAGCCTGTGGACCAATGGTGAAGGCCGGAAGCCTGTGGACCAATGGTGAAGGCCGGAAGCCTGTGGACCAGTGGAGAAGCCTGTGGACCAGTGGTGAAGGCCGGAAGCCTGTGGACCAATGGTGAAGGCCAGAAGCTTGTGGACCAATGGAGAAGCCTGTGGACCAATGGTGAAGGCCGGAAGCCTGTGGACCAATGGTGAAGGCCAGAAGCTTGTGGACCAATGGAGAAGCCTGTGGACCAATGGTGAAGGCCGGAAGCCTGTGGACCGATGGAGAAGCCTGTGGACCGACGGAGAAGGCCAGAAGCCTGTGGACCAATGGGGAAGCCTGTGTTCTCGAGAAGAACCAACACCATCCTCATTTATCTTTCAGTGAAATATCTGGACATTTTACAACCTAAGCGACAAATGAAGTGAAGCAGTTCCATTTGCAAATTTCCAAAAAATAATGTAATGTGGGCAACCTTTATTTGAATGATGTATAACTTTTTGTGTAGCCAATAATTTGTTGTTATGGCAACAGAAGCATTACACCTACTACATAAATAAATCTCATGCTCACATTATTCCAGCACTCTGCCACAACCACAAGGAAAAAAGCTCGTACATCAGTTTGGAAACATTTTCATGTCAAATTCTTGTTTTATATATCATTACTTAGATTTTTTTTTTTTTAATGCGTGACCATTTTAAGATCAAATCCTGTGAACCCAGTGTGTAGGTTTAAAATCAGGTCATCAAAACTCATGTTAAAAGCTGATAATTGGTAAAGAATAACAGGAGAGATAACATTGTGTATGTGTGTGTGTGTGTGTGTGTGTGTGTGTGTGTGTGTGTCAGGCGACGGCTCAGATGGAGGGGCGTTTAGCAGACTTTATCCACTCGTTCTCGCCGGACAGCGTGCTCCCTCTGGCTGATGGGGTCCTGAGCTTCATCCACCACCAGATCATCGAGCTGTCCAGAGACTGCCTGAACAAATCCCGAGATGACCTCATCACCACGGTCTACTTCTACGAGCTGCAGGAGAACCTCGACAAACTGCTGCACGATGTGAGTGTGTGTGTGTTTGTCTTCCCGTGAGTCAGCAACCCTGTTTTGCTGACGGCTATTTTCTGTCTTGCACACTGAGAGCTCTGTATAATGAAGCATTCTCGCTCACTCACACATGCATGTGCACACACACACACACACACACACACACACACACACACATATATATATATACATACAGTGGTGCTTGAAAGTTTGTGAACCCTTTAGAATTTTCTATATTTCTGCATAAATATGACCTAAAACATCATCAGATTTTCACACAAGTCCTAAAAGTAGATAAAGAGAACCCAGTTAAACAAATGAGACAAAAATATTATACTGGGTCATTTATTTATTGAGGAAAATGATCCAATATTACATATCTGTGAGTGGCAAAAGTATGTGAACCTCGAGGATTAGCAGTTAATTTGAAGGTGAAATTAGAGTCAGGTGTTTTCAATCAATGGGATGACAATCAGGTGTGAGTGGGCACCCTGTTTTATTTAAAGAACAGGGATCTATCAAAGTCTGATCTTCACAACACACATTTGTGTAAGTGTATCATGGCACGAACAAAGGAGATTTCTGAGGACCTCAGAAAAAGCGTTTTTGATGCTCATCAGGCTGGAAAAGGTTACAAAACCATCTCTAAAGAGTTTGGACTCCACCAATCCACAGTCAGACAGACTGTGTACAAATGGAAGAAATTCAAGACCATTGTTACCCTCCCCAGGAGTGGTCAACCAACAAAGATCACTCCAAGAGCAAGGCATGTAATAGTCGGCAAGGTCAGAAAGGACCCCAGGGTAACTTCTAAGCAACTGAAGACCTCTCTCACATTGGCTAATGTTAATGTTCATGAGTCCACCATCAGGAGAACACTGAACAACAATAGTGTGCATGGCAGGGTTGCAAGTAGAAAGTTACTGCTCTCCAAAAAGAACATTGCTGCTCATCTGGAGTTTGCTAAAGATCACAGGGACAAGCCAGAAGGATACTGAAAAATGTTTTGTGGACGGATGAGACCAAAATCAAACTTTTTGGTTTAAATGAGAAGTGTTATGTTTGGAGAAAGGAAAACTGCATTCCAGCAAAAGAACCTTATCCCCTCTGTGAAACATGATGGTGGTAGTATCATGGTTTGGGCCTATTTTGCTGTATCTGGGCCAGGACGGCTTGCCATCGTTGATGGAACAATGAATTCTGAATTATACCAGTGAATTCTAAAGGAAAATGTCAGGACATCTGTCCATGAACTGAATCTCAAGAGAAGGTGGGTCATGCAGCAAGACAACGACCCTAAGCACACAAGTCGTTCTACCAAAGAATGGTTAAAGAAGAATAAAGTTAATGTTTTGGAATGGCCAAGTCAAAGTCCTGACCTTAATCCAATGGAAATGTTGTGGAAGGACCTGAAGTGAGCAGTTCATGTGAGGAACCCCACCAACATCCCAGAGTTGAAGCAGTTCTGTACGGAGGAACGGGCTAAAATTCCTCCAAGCCGGTGTGCAGGACTGATCAACTGTTACCGGAAACAGTTGCCGTTATTGCTGCACAAGGGGGTCACACCAGATACTGAAAGCAAAGGGTCACATACTTTTGCCACTCACAGATATGTAATATTGGATCATTTTCTTCAATAAATAAATGACCCAGTATAATATTTTTGTCTCATTTGTTTAACTGGGTTCTCTTTATCTACTTTGAGGACTTGTCTGAAAATCTGATGATGTTTTAGGTCATATTTATGCAGAAATTTAGAAAATTCTAAAGGGTTCACAAACTTTCAAGCACCACTGTATATATATAATATGTGTATATATGGCAATCTATCTCTACATCTTGTTTACCTGTCTGTCTATCTGCCTAACTGTGCATTTTTCTTGGTGTCTGTCCATATATCTATCTATCTCTGTCTATCTGCCTGTCTGTCTGTATATCTATCTATCTAACTTGGTCTGTCTCTGTCTGCCTGTCTGTCTGTCTACATGTCTATCTGCCTGTCTATCTCTCTGCCTGCCTGTCTGTCTGTATATCAATCTATCTAGCTCTGTCTACATGTCTATCTGCCTGTCTGTCTGTCTATCTATCTGTCTGCCTGTCTGTGCCTGTCTGTCTGTTTTTACAGTGAAATATACTGAATTCAGTGTAATGAACACATGGAGGATGTCAGTTACTTCTCTACTATCTTGCCTGAGTAAAAAAAAGTTTGTGTATTTTTCTCTGCTTACACACACACACACACACACACACACACACACACACTTACCTTTATTGTGTGTCCCTTCAGGCCTGTGTGTCCTCATGCTTCCTTGATCTGTCTGTCATGTCTCTACCTCCTTCAGTCTCTCTTTCTCTCTCTTTCTCTTGCATTTCCTCTTGTCCTCTCCCAACACTTTCTCCTCCATTCAGTTAATTTTAGCAAAGATAAACACACGGTCACCCTTCTAAATAAACATCTCTCTCTCTCTCTCTCTCTCTCTCTCAGGCGTACGAGCGGTCGGAGAGTTCAGAGCTGACCTTCATCACAGAGCTGGTGAAGAAGCTCCTCATCATCATCTCTCGCCCAGCACGACTCTTGGAATGTCTGGTAAGACGAGGAGGTTTCTAATTTTTTGAGACATGCAAGAACAATTAACAACAAAACAAAAAAAACAGAAGATGCCATTTTTATATACATCATTATATGCCAGTGTTATCACAGACAGTGCCATAATTTTGTGTTGTGAGCTAAGAACCTGATAGACACCTGCCTGTTATTAGGATGATTATCACCTAGCGTACGATCATGTCCTTCATTCATTTGTACTCTCAGCTAAAGCAGAAGATAAGGATGCTAAACACGTTGCAGATGGCACAGATAGCTTTTACTTTGTTTAAAAAAAAAATAAAAATTTGCTTGTGTGACTTCCCTGTCCATCTCTACTCCCTTAATACATCAGCACTCAGCGCTACATTAAACTCCTGCTCCATCCCAAATCGAATTTCTGCACTGGAGAACAGCGTCTTTATGCACTCTAATGTTACCGTGCGAGAGAACGCAGCAGACAGACAGAGAGGAACCAGTCTGGGATCGCATTTGCATTTAGATTGAAGGTCCTCCTTGCGGCGTGTGTAACAGCGATCAGTGCCCCCCTTCGTCTCTGCTCAGAGTTACTCATGCTGATGGTTCCCAGCGCCAACATATTGTTTCAGAGTTCCAGCCTTTCTGTCTGACTTGAAGATAAATGGAAAATCCATAATCCCTGTTTTACCTTCATGAACAATTATTGCCAGATAAAAGCAGCAGCAGCGTCCAGTGTTTTTTTTTTTAATTCAGATAAAAGCAGCAACTACAATGAGCACTGCTTTTTAACAGAAAAAGCTCTTTCATAGAACATACTGCGTACATCTAAATCGACATCATATCTTCTTTTAGAGCCAGAGACCTTTCTTCAAAAGTGATTGCGTTAGCGTTAATATTTGCAAACTTAAAGTGCAAAGAATTTCGCGGTGCACTGAGCCTGAAGCCTGTCCCCTTTCTGCTGCAGGAGTTTAACCCAGAGGACTTTTACCACCTGCTGGAGGCGGCCGAGGATCACGCCAAAGAGGGACACCTGATGAAGACAGACATCCCACGCTACATTATCAGCCAGCTTGGCCTGACCAGAGACCCTCTGGAGGGTGAGACACTGAGACGTAGACAAAAATACACACAAGACAAGCTCATGTAGGGCGGCACGGTGGTGTAGTGGTTAGCGCTGTCGCCTCACAACAAGAAGGTCCGGGTTCGAGCCCCGTGGCCGGCGAGGGCCTTTCTGTGCGGAGTTTGCATGTTCTCCCTGTGTCCACGTGGGTTTCCTCCAGGTGCTCCGGTTTCCCCCACAGTCCAAAGACATGCAGGTTAGGTTAACTGGTGACTCTAAATTGACCGTGAGTGTGAATGGTTGTCTGTGTCTATGTGTCAGCCCTGTGATGACCTGGCGACTTGTCCAGGGTGTACCCCGCCTTTCGCCCGTAGTCAGCTGGGATAGGCTCCAGCTTGCCTGCGACCCTGTAGAACAGGATAAAGCGGCTCGAGATAATGAGATGAGAGATGAGATGAGACATGCTCATGTACAGAATAAAACAGGGGTTCTCAAACTTTTCGACTTTGAGGCCCACCTATTCAGACTTGTAGAGTCGGAGCTCATTAAAAAAAGAGATCCCCAATTATTTTGGCTCATCGATTCTATTAGAGTCTAATAAGTGCATTGTCTCTTGTTTTACAGAAATGGTCAATCTGGAGAGTTATGACAGCGAGGGACCCCTCACACCTGAGACTGACGACTCTACAGAGGTGAACACACACACATACACACAGCTTTAAGCTAGAACAACTCATTTGCTGTCCTCCATTTAGCTTGATTACATTCCTAATCTCTTCATGAAGTCAGTCACTTCAGGAACCAACCATTTTCAGATCCAATATGTAATAATTTGCATATTTATATGAGTATAGGATTTAATATACACATACATTTTCATGGACTGAGCTCAGATAATTTGCCCAGTTGTGAAGTAAATATCCAAATAACTTTGATAGATTGTGAACAAGATGGCCGTTTGTTCTCAAAAGCACAGGAAGCTACAGTTAGCTCGAATGTTTCAGAGCGACGCCACTGAAGTGTTTCGCTTTCCAAGATTTAAAAAAAAAAAAAAGAAGTGTTTCCAGGCAAAACAAACCTCACCCAGCAGCACTTGTTTTATACCAGTATGTTGATAATGGTAATATTTCTCAATCATCAGCTGTCAGCTTATAGTCCTATGAAAATCCATGACCTTGAGTTTGACATTTCAGAGTCATTCAAGGTCAAAGATCATGGTGGCAACTGAAAGCCCATATGGCACTTCTTGTATGTTGATAATGGTAAACATCTGACTATCATGAACCATTTTAAACTTATAGTCCTTTGAAAACCCATAACCTTCAGTTTGACCTTTCAAGGTCACTCAAGGTCAAAGATCATGGTGTCAAATGAAAGCCCGTATGGCACTTCCTATAAGTTGATGATGGTAAATGTCTGTCTACCGTCAACCGTTTTCAAGTTACAACCGTCTGAAAATCCGTGACCTTGAGTTTGACCTTTGAAGGTCACTCAAGGTCAGAGATCATGGTGTCAAATGGAAGGCCATATAGGAGTTCATGTATGCTTATAATAGTAAACATCTGTCGATTGGCAACCATTTTTGACTTATAATGGAAAGTGTTATTTTGACCGAAAGGTTGACCTTTCTGGTGACCTTGACCTGATTACCCCCAAAATTTAATCAAAAAAAATTTGAAGTCAATTAGTGCAACCGTCTAGACGCTAGATTGTTAACAGTCTCTCTCACGCACAGACACACACACACACACACACACACACACCATGTAACAGAAAACTCCCCAGCTGTCTGTCTGAGCTGCATGAGGTTTATTACCTCGCCTGCAACAGAGTCAGCGGCGCGAGGGATTGTAATCAGTGCGGTGTGTGTGTGTGTGTGTGTGTGTGTGTGTGTGTGTGTGTGTGTGTGTGTGTGTGTGTGTGTTTAACTCACTGAGTGCAGCTCTGTGTATCTCTCAGGGGAAGATGAAAGTGATGAAGCCTCCTGGAGAAGCTGACTTCCAGACCATCAAACTGATCAGCAATGGAGCATACGGGTGAGGAAAGCTCCAGTCCCACCACTGGGTCTGTCCAATCCTACATCCATCTATACATTCATCCATCCATACCATACACACCCTCACTGGTCACTTTATTAGGAGCATCCATCGATCCACCTGGTGTTTGATGCAGTTCTCTAACCAGCCGATCCCTTGATGCAGATACAAATCGAGAGCTTCAGTAAATGTTCACACATCCGAATGGGAAAAATTGTGATCTCAAAGTGTGACTTTCTTTCACTGTGGTATGGATGTTGGTTTGAGCCAGATGGACTGGCCTGAGTATTTCAGAAACTGCTGATCTCCTGGGGTTTTCACACACAACAGTCTGTAGAGTTTACACAGACAGAATGGTGCGAAAAACAGCGAGTGAGCGAGCGAGCGAGAGTTCTGTGGGGTGGAAAGTAAACAAACACCTAGTTGATAAGAGAGGTCAGAGGAAAATGGCCAGATTGGTTTGAGCTTTTTTTTGCCAGGAGGGACAGAGTAACTCATATAATCACTCTTTACAACCGTGGTGAGCAGAAAAGCATCTCAGCATGCAACAGAAAACAGAAGAACACATTGGGTTCCTCTCCTGCAGCCAAGAACAGGAATCTTAGAATCAAGAACATGTTCCTATTAAAGTGGCCAGTGAGTGTATATTCATTCATCTGTCTATCATCCATTCATCCAGACATAAACACTGCAAAAAATGATATATTGTGAAGAGGAAATATCTTTAATATGGATGAATTTCTCATATTTCTGATTAAAAGATTATTAGAACGCAAATACAAGATTATTTAGCTTGCCTTTAGACGCTTTTACTAATTTCAAGCTTATTCTATTGGTAGGTGATAATTTTGCTAATTTTAAACATTTAATTCTAGGAAGAAGTAAAATTATCACCTGCCAAATAGAATACAAAAAATTAAGCTTGGAATGAGTAAAAGCATCTAAAAGTGAGCTAAATAATCTTATATTTGACTTCTAATAATCTTCTAATCAGAAATATCAGATAAATTCACCCATATTAAAGATATTTTCTCTTAAGATATCATTTTCACAGTGAATCAGATCTCTCTAAAATCCTTTTGCAGTGATGATTTGAAATGGAAGGAGAAAAAACATCCAGTCCAGTGAAATAATTTATGTCCCCCCTTTTCTGTAGATTTTTCTGTACATTTTACAATGTTTTTTTTTTACTATCTAGCAGTTAGATCATTTTAAAATAGAATGTAGCACAGCAGTGGTTTCTAGCTGTAAACACGACAGTATCTAATCTTCATGCTCTTTTGTGCAGACTCAGCTTCTGTTCTCAGCAACACATTTATAATTGAAACCTCATAAGTGTTTCCAGGCAAAACAAACCTCACCCAGCAGCACTTATTTTATACCGATATGTTGATAATGGTAATATTTCTCAATCATCGGCCATCAGGTGAAAGTCCTATGAAAATCCATGACCTTGAGTGTGACACTGCACAGCCATTCAAGGTCATGGTGGCAACTGAAAGCCCATATAGGACTTCCTATATAGATTTACTATAGATATTTATGAAGTGTATATATGGTATATAGTGTGTATGTGTGTGTGTATATATATATATATATATATATATATATATATATATATATATATATATATATATATATATATGGTATGTAGTATATATTTATTTTTGTAATTATATATTTATATGGATAATCATGAAGTGTATATATGGTATATATTTTTATAGGTGTATTAATGTAGTTTGGATTTTGGGGTAGTTAAAAAGGGGTGGGAAATTAAAAAAGTATTGTACTTCTTCCCACTCCTTTTTCGAACAATGTGCGGTGTTTTGTAATGTCTTTGCTCTTTGTTATTTTATTTATTTATTTTTTTTCAATTTCTCGTTTTCTTTTTTTTGTATGTACCAATAGTTACATACATTTTTTATACATGTTCAAAATAAAAATAAATTCATTCATTCATTCATTATATGTTGATAATGGTAAACATCTGGCTATCATGAACCATTTTCAAGTTATAGCCCTTTGAAAACCTGTAACCTTGAGTTTGACCTTTTGTCAAAGATCATTGTGCCAAATGAAAACCCATATGGTACTGCCTATAAGTTGATGATGGTAAATATCTGTCTACCATCAACTGTTTTCAAGGTACAGCCCTCTGAAAACCCATGACCTTGAGTTTGACCTTTCATGGCCAATCAAGGTCAAAGATCATGGTGCCAAATGAAAGCCCATATGGCACTTCCTAGAAGTTGATAATGATAAATATCTGTCTTGCATCAACTGTTTTCAAGTTCCAGCCCTCTGAAAATCTGTGACCTTGAGTTTGACCTTTGAAGGTCACTCAAGGTCAAAGGTCATGGTGCCAAATGAAAGGCCATATGGGAGTTCCTATATGCTCATAATAGTAAACATCTGTCTCTTGGCAACCGTTTTTGAGTTATAATGGAAAGTGTTATTTTGACCGAAAGGTTGACCTTTCTGGTGATCTTGACCTTCACCTTGACCAGATTGCCCCCCAAAATGTAATCAGGTCATTGATGGACAATTGCCCACCTACCCTGAAAATTTGAAGTCAATCGGTGCAACCGTCTAGACGCTACATTGTTAACAGACACACAAACAAACAAACTGCACTGATTACAATCCCTCACCCCGCTGACTCCGTCATGAGTGACGTAAAGATTCTTAGTCTGTCTTAAACATATCAGTGAGAATCCTGATCCTGTGCACTGGTGTTGTATTCTTTGTAGAATAATCTGATGGTCACTACAGATATTTGTACATTTATAATAACTAATCCTGTGCAGAAAAGTACAGAAATTAAATTCCTACACTGCTATACGCTATATGTTCTTCGTTCACACCAAACAGTGTTCCTAAATACTACACACTCTATACAGTATAAAGTACAATCCAGGAAGTGAATTTTATCGGCTAAATATGGTTTTTAGCTTTTTTTTTCCCCAAAAAATTTGTAGTTGTTTATAAAAAATGTGTGTATGTATTCAGGGCAGTGTACCTGGTGCGTCACCGAGAGACTCGGCAGCGCTTTGCCATGAAGAAGATCAACAAGCAGAACCTGATCCTGAGGAACCAGATCCAGCAGGCTTTCGTGGAGAGAGACATCCTCACATTCGCTGAGAACCCGTTCGTCGTCAGCATGTTCTGCTCCTTCGAGACCCGCAGGCACCTCTGTATGGTCATGGAGTATGTGGAAGGTGAGATGAACCAACACACACACTGTAAAATATTCCGTGTGAACACAAATCACACTCAAAATGTGAGAACATATGAACAGAAGTTGATCCATTACTCGGAACCACACACTGATATCGTTTCCTGAAGGAAAAAACAACAACTAAAGCTCTTTAAGAAATGAATCCAAGATACTAAATCTTCACCACTAAAGGCAAACCCAGACAAATTACTCAGGGAGAAAACATGGTACAGGTGCACACACTCAGGAAACAAACCAAATAAAGAACACTAGGGCGTTGGTTGTAATGGGAATCACAAAGCCATGAAAACCATTAGAATGCTACATTTTTACTGAGGTCTCTGTGGAAAAACGTCCCGATGTAGTGTTTTTGGCGATTTTTCATGGTGAAAGACAGCCCTTGGGGTGCATTTGTTGGCTGTTCTCGTCCTCTGCCTTCTATAGGGATGCTCTGGAGGTATCCCTCCACCACGCGAGTCCCCCATCTGCACAATCATACCCACAATTCTTGGGTTTCACGTGACGTCACATCCACCTCATTAGTTATTCAGAACTTTAGCTGGTGATCTACCAAAGCTCAGTTGAGAAAGCGTTTGTACGGAGAAGGTGCATTGCTCGCATGAAAAATGCCTTACGCTTACATTGTTCGAATCGATCAAACCATGAAATTGATAAGTTTCTTCAGAGTTCCTCGTGAACTAATAAAAAAGGGTGAACGAACACAGGATTTCACAAAAAGACATTGAGAAAGGTGGCTTTCGAACCCCTCAGTGAAATCGAAGGGAGCCAAGTCGAAGCATGCTGGAGTTTGCAGTGATCACTTGGTGAAAGGTTTGTATTTCCCTGTCAGCTCTGTCCTTAGTGTTTTCCAAGTACTTTTCGTTGCTATGTGTCGTTATTTTACGGGATTTTTTTTTTTTTAGTCACAAAGCGCTAAAGTCCCCAGCTGTTTCTTTGTTTCCTCCTCACAAAGTCCATACGGTATGCATGAAGGTCACGACAAAATTCTTCCCCAGCCATACAGTTACAATGCACCGTGATCACTTCTCCGTCTTGTTTAACTAAGCTCCAGGTCTTTAAAGGGGTTTCTGATGATTTTTGTGAATGATTTAGCTGAGCAGTAAGAGCCAACACAAGTGAGAATCAAGCGAACTGTTTGTTTACACTTCAACTTGCAGTGCTTCGTTGTAAAGATGCGAACGAAAAGCTTAAAAAAACATACTTGCACGGGCAAAAACAATCCAGGATTCATTCGGCAGCGACTTGATCCCGAGGTCCTTTACCCAGCCACATACAAAAAAAGTTGTAAGCCTCCATACTCTTCAAAGCTTTCATCTGTTTTGTGGTGTAGAAGGACGTCTGCAACACCAGATAGTTTGAGATGTCGGGGAACTCGACTGAAGGATAGTTTTCAAGATCGTATGATAAATCCTTCTTTCCCAGACTGTAGGGGTCGCACATAGCAATCTTCTGAATATATCTAAAGCCAGCAGTGGCTTCTAGATTACGAGCGTACTCTGTTATCCCTAGTAGCATCTCTGCTACTGCGTTGGTCTAACGTTCCTGCTCGACTGCCCCATTTTAGTTAATAGGCTACAGATAAAAAGCTTGTTCATCGCTCAGCAAGCCCCGCCCACTATCAACAGGGCAAATAACATGAGAGAGGGTTAACACTAGCTAGTTCATCACTCAGCAAGCCCCGCCCACTATCAACAGAGCAATGAACATAGCATGTCACTTCCTTCTCTGGGTGGAGTCTCGCCAAATGACGATTGAAGTTCGAGGTTGTCCCCATCGTCTCCTCGATAGTTCGTCTACATATAGAACACACAGCAGTGCATTTTTTCCCACTGCACGAGAAGTCTGTATAAGCAAAGCGGCCAACCCTAGGAGCGTTCTCTCCAGGCATTTTAGCGCAATTAACATTAGTTTGTTCCTGAACATGATGTATGAACAGGTGAATGTGCATTCTCTTGCAGGAAATTAGTATAAAAAAAATTATGTAGATATAAATAAATATATTATGACAAATTATTATGGCATGTTGCAAAAAAAATGAAGAAAAAAATCCATTCGAGTCCTCGTCTCCAATTTACGAGTCCAAATGCAGTTAATGCACGAGTCCGAGTCATCAGTGCTCAAGTCCAAGTCAAGTCACGAGTCCTTAAAATTAGGGCACGAGTCGGACTCGAGTACTACAAGCCTGGCGTATACACTATACTTGTGTAACAACAGTAAGTGTAACTCTGACTTATTTTGACTGTGTTAGGAGGAGACTGTGCCACGCTGCTGAAGCACATTGGAGCTCTGCCTGTAGAGATGGCACGCATGTACTTTGCAGAGACCGTCCTCGCTCTGGAGTACATCCACAACTACGGCGTGGTGCACCGAGACCTCAAACCTGACAAGTAAGATGGTGTAGAGTGGAGTGTGTGCACTACCAAGAGTCTGTTAGTGACAGAACAGTGTTCCACATTAGCACTGTGCACTATGTGTGATATACACCGCCTTATATACCATACAATATATTATTATCCATACAGGGCACTTTTTCCATGGAATAAAAATGTGTTCTATTCCCTTCTAGCGGGTTTCATTCATTTGGTCTGATAGTATGCAATATTGTTAACATATTGCTTATCCTACGTGTATTACGTCACTCTATTTAATGGAGAATGAGCATTGAATATGGTTTATGATATTGCACGATTATCAAGACATGACGTCTGGAGACCGAAATCTTAGTTTCTTGGTCGTTAGCCTGTAGCTCTCGATAGCACTGGCTTGAGCACTTTATTAGCATTCGCTAACACTACTGATGAACGCTACACCGGCTGGAAGGTGACTTCACTGCTGTACTGACGGCACCGACTCGCGGTTAAGCTCACGTTGGCCTTTGAGAAGGTCTAGGGCGATAAATTTTTGGTCCCTCCCATGATAAATCAAAATCTGATTGGTTAATTCATCTGTCACTTCCCACATAAACATACACTGCCATGGCCTTCTGTCCCAGCAATGAAATCCTAACCAATGAGTGAGCAGCTCTAAACTCTTCTCAGTCTAGACACAACAAGCAAAACAATCTCACTGGAGAACTCGATTTTAATGTTTTCAGGACAGTAATTTCTGTCCTTTCATTTCTGAAGCACATTTGATAGAAAATGAGGCTGAATTAGAAGAGAATAATTATAATGAAATTATAAGAATGAAAGTAATTAAATATAACATTTGAAATGCTGATATGTTTGGGCTTCTCTGAAGGACTAGAAGGCCTTTTCTCTGTTTCCAAGAGAAAAACATACCAACAGATATTGAAAAACTGGAAAAGAGAGTCTGTATTATAATAATAAGAAGAATAAGAATATTGGCTGGATTTTTTGTGGTATATCAAATATATTCCATTCAGCTACTCGTCTTCGACTCATTCAGTATCATGCTAGTTGAATGGAATATATCTGATATACCACTCACCGCCAGGCAATATCATTTAAATATCTCTGTTTCTTTCTCACTCTCTCTGCTTGTGTCTGTCTCTCTCTAACTTCTTTTTCTGTCTCTCTCTTCCTCTCTCTCTGTCTGTCTGTCTGTCTGTCTGTCTGTTCCTCTCTCTCTCAGTCTGCTGATCACGTCTATGGGACACATAAAGCTGACTGATTTCGGTTTGTCTAAAATGGGTCTGATGAGTCTCACGACAAACCTGTATGAGGGCCACATCGAGAAGGACACCAGAGAGTTCTTAGATAAACAGGTACACGTGTGTGTCTACACAAACACACACATGTGCGCGCACGCAGGTTCAAAGCTTCAGTGCAGAACAACAGAAACACCTTTCACACCTAGATCACAGCTGAATATTAAACAAACACATGATGGTCCAGCAGTGTGTTTGTGTCCAGAATGTGTCCATACTTCGTTCTGTCCCTCAGGTTTGTGGTACGCCCGAGTACATCGCCCCGGAGGTGATCTTACGGCAGGGATACGGGAAACCCGTGGACTGGTGGGCCATGGGCATCATCCTCTATGAGTTCCTGGTGGGCTGTGTGCCTTTCTTCGGGGACACTCCTGAGGAGCTGTTCGGCCAGGTCATCACTGGTGAGACACTGAAACACGCACACACTGGTCCATCACCTTTACTCACCTTTTATATGTTGATCTAAGTTTATACCATTACAATGTCCTGTGTGTGTAGATGATATTGTGTGGCCTGAAGGTGATGAAGCGCTCCCGGTCGACGCCCAGCACCTCATCTCTGCCCTACTGCAGACCAACCCGCTGCTCCGCCTGGGCACAGGTATACTCAGGAAAGAGTAGACTAGCTAAGGTAAACCAAGCTAAGCTCTTGTCACACTAAGCACAGGAACACTAATCCTGCCTTCATGTGTGTGTGTGTGTGTGTGTGTGTGTGTGTGTGTGTGTGTGTGTGTGTGAGAGCAGGAGGTGCAGTGGAAGTGAAGCATCACCCGTTCTTTGCTGATTTGGACTGGAACAGTTTGCTGAGGCAGAAAGCCGAGTTTGTACCTCACCTCGAGTCAGAGGAGGACACCAGCTACTTCGACAGTGAGTGTTATTCAGTGAATTGGAGTCGAGTTCATTTCACCTAAACCACACATGGTATTTATTAACCCAGTTTTTTAAAAGATCAAATCCAACATGGCTTCCTAGTCACGATATATGCTGACTGTTAGCACGGGGTACAGTATAGTACTAAAGTGGCACTGATCAACCGGGCAGTGATCAACCAGCTGTGCCTGAATATTACCGGTTTTATGCACCGATTTTGTCCAATTGTCCAAACTCAGGTTCCTTCTACACGTGTGCGTCCCTTGTCCCACCCCCTGCCAGCAGTGAGTGTACGTTCTCTCTTCTCCCCACTGTTACATGAAGCTACACAGTCTATGCACTAGAGGCAGGCCCGGCGCCGTGGGGGGGCGAAAGGGGGCGTCGCCCCCTCGTGGCTACAGCCCCGCCCCCTCAACGGATACTCAGATCACTTAATTGTTTTCTTAATTGTTATTGTGGGTGTATGTGTGAAATGCTGACACAGCCGCGCGCACACAGACCTGTGATAAGGACAAGGGGAGGGGTCGTGCATGCGGGCGGGGGTTTTACATGTAGTCTACACTTACAAGTGCACTGTCTCTGCAATAGAGTGCTTCGAGGTCAGCGCGCACCCGGTGGCGGCCATATTGGAAGTCAAAGGTTGCTGTGTCAGTGCATTGTTGTTGTTCAGCGAAGCAAAAAGGGGTGACAATGCCGAATACGTGTGTTATTGTTGGCTGTAGTAGCCGGGGGGAAAAGGGTGGCAAAAGCTTCTACAGACTCCCTAAAGTCGTGACTAACCAGGGAATTGCAGCACAGGAGAAAAGCGAGTGGAGGAGACGACAGTGGCTGGCTGCCATTAACCGATCAAATTTAGGACAACTTGACTGTATCCGGATTTGTTCTGATCACTTTGTGACAGGTAGGTTAATATTGTTTTGAATTTCATAGTTACTAAAATAGTTATTTTAATTTCATAGTTACCGGTAGCATCCAGTTTGCCGGCTGTTGTGTGACCGTCGTCCTTTCCCTCAGTCTCGTGGCCGCTTCAACATAAAACAACAGGGAAGCAACATGGGAGCAACATTCCCCAAGTCCAGCAATGCAGTTGCAATGTACACACAAAATAGCATGTCTCTTGTCAACTATTATCCAGGAGTGTAGACTAGGCTGGGATAGTCTCTGCGAGTGTAACACTTTCCCTCTGATCACTTTTGTCTCTCCGTCTTCAGCAGTAAACACCGACACATCGCGGACCCAACCGGACACAAATCTATCGTATGCTTCCATGCTCTTGTAGTTCTGGAAATCCTTTAGTTCACAAAATGGACTTGGGTGAAACACTAGATAGTTCACAAGATCGATGTATGTTAAATGCGGCAACAAGCTGGGGTCAGCTTTCCATTCCTTCTCACTAACAGTGTATGGATCTACATTCCCAATGAAGCGTACCTTCTCAGCATAACGCTCCCGTGCCTGCTTATCCAAACTTTCACAGTAGTGCTCCATCACTTCAGATGTCTAAATTCTTAAAAAATCCAAGCTTTTAAGCCCTCTAACGCGGAAACGAATCGCTAAATGTGTACTCTATGATGTGTACTCTATGAGCGCTCTGGAGCGAGTGACTTCCAAGATGGCCGCGCCGACCGCATGGTTACTATTTTTAGCATCATCTCGGAGCACTCTATATGCAGTCAGTTTACGGGAGTAGTCTTTCCCCCACCGAATTAAACGAATTCAATCACAATATTGTGAATACATTTTCTTTCTTTGTAGGCTAAGTTTATCTCCGTTTATGTTGGTGCATGTGTTCATATATGGTCCGCTTTGTGCGCAAATAGCGTAAGAATATGTGTCGTTGACGTCACCCCCCATGCAGCAGGGGTGAAAATTCATCACTTCAGAGTGTTTTGTCCCCTACATGCCTAAACTGGGATCGCGGATTAAGTGGTTAGCGTTGACTCGGTGCAAGTCAGGAAGGCTATTACTGGTGCAGCCGCGGGGTCTGTTGATTTTTTTCACTGACGTTTTGTTTTCATGCCGCGGAGCTATTTGTATGTATTTTAAATTTAAAGGAATTGCCTGTAGGTTTGTGTGTGTTGTTTTATGTTTGGCATCTTTCCGGTTGTAACGTGTGTCTGTGAGAAAATTGGAGGGGAGGGGTAACAGGTGGGCACGGGTGTTGATAAAGCGCAAATGCCCTGGTAATATGTCACATGATTTTCCCATCCTAAAGCAACCTTCGGGGCCGTGGTTTTGTGGTTGGCGCAGTTAATTGTTTGAAACACGTTGTCAGACTGCCATCACTACTACACACTATATGAAAAATATTTGCCCCCTTGCGATTTCTAATTGCCCCCTTAGTAAACTGTTCCTGGCGCCGGGCCTGACTAGAGGGGAAAAATGTCTATGGTTTGGAGATATTTTACAGTGTTGGAGTAATAATAATAATAATAATAATAATAAGTTGAACTTGTGTAGTACCTTTCTCACACCCAAAGTTGCTTTACAATTAAAAAAAAAAACAGGGCGGCACGCCTCACAGCAAGAAGGTCCGGGTTCGAGCCCCGTGGCCGGCAAGGGCCTTTCTGTGTGGAGTTTGCATGTTCTCCCCGTGTCCGCATGGGTTTCCTCCAGGTGCTCCGGTTTCCCCCACAGTCCAAAGACATGCAGGTTAGGTTAACTGGTGACTCTAAATTGACCGTAGGTGTGAATGTGAGTGTGAATGGTTGTCTGTGTCCATGTGTCAGCCCTGTGATGACCTGGCGACTTGTCCAGGGTGTACCCCGCCTTTCGCCCGTAGTCAGCTGGGATAGGCTCCAGCTTGCCTGCGACCCTGTAGAACAGGATAAAGCAGCTAGAGATAATAAGATGAGAAAAAAAAACACCAAAAAAGGTGCAGGATGTAATTCCAGTGGGGTAGCTGCCCACCAAAAGGCGCATGAAGTTATGTCCCAAAGCATCTGCACAGCCACCGTAATACCACTGAGCAACACTGCTCAGAACACCACGCCATGGATCCACAAAGCGAGCACAGAGCACTGGACAGCCATGATGTTAAAGAGAGCAACGAACTCACTGCAGTCCATAGTGAGCAGCACAGGCATCACCCATGGCAGATCAAGGCCTGAAGGAAACCGATGCCCAAAACTGGGTCTGGAGCTGCACCACAACCGGCAGACAAAACATTGAAACAAAGAACATTCAAACAAAGAACAGTCATCACACCATACAAACACAAAAAGGAAAATAAAAAGACATAAAATTTGCAGTTTGTAAAACAAAACAAGCAAAAAGCCATGGAGGAGCAACCGCAAAATCCTTCAGAATGAATGATTTAATTTGACATTTCAAGACCCATCACATGGGCATCTGGTCTAAAACCTACACCAAATTAAATATATGGCGAAAAAAAAAAAGGTTAGGCGACCCCTAACAGGAGCAGCTGAAAGATGATGACCTTTTAATTCATCCAGGTGAATTAAAAGGTGGGGGGTTTTTTGGGCTTTTTTTAAAATAAATTCTTCTTGCAGCTGCTCCTGTTACGGGTCACCACAGTGGATCTTTTTTTCGCCACATATTTGATTTGGCATAAGTTTTACACCAGATGCCCAGGTGATGGGTCTTGAAATGTCAAATTAAATCATTCATTCTGAAGCAGTGGCGTAGGCACATAAGGGCAACAGTGGGCCGGTGCCACTATGATTGACGGCTGGCCCACCCTATCGGAGGTGTCCAACTTGATTGACAGCTGGCTCGCCCACCATAGAGGAGGTGTTTTTAACGTGAAATTCATTGAACAGCAGGATAACAATAATGTAACACGAAACAAAACACTTTGAATTAAGTATAATGTTACAACTATTTACAGAAATTATATTTTTGTCAGTGTTTTTTTTCTCTATAATCATTTTGATTGGCTAATGCCCGCGTTTTTGATAAGCGGCAAGAAGCAAACATCCGTTGCTATGCCAAAAAACGGAAGTCATCGCTGACCTAGAATGCTAGTTTAGCTGCGCTAACTTAAACAGAAAATGTCTAAACAGACATCGCTGTCCTCTTTCTTTAATAAGCCAAAAAGATCAAAATCAGAAGAAACAGATGTGGACAATGATGATAATGCCGTCCCGGTATCAAGTTCGACCTCCGCCACCACACCAGATGCAACCCGCTCCACTCTCCCCATGACTAGCCCTCCTTCTGCCTCTCAGCCCAGCAGCCCCCCTGCAGACCTGTCCGCTCTCCTGGAACCGGCTACCCAGCCCGATCTGAAAGAATTCCCACGGACTGTGATAAACGGAAAGGCCAGGTCGTTTTCGGTGAAATGGTACAAAGAATTTCGTTTTCTAGAGTACAGTATTTCAAAAGATGCGATATTTTTTGTTTTTTTTGTTTTTTTTTTAAAGTAAGCAAAATAGGGGGGTGAAAGGGTAGGGTTGTCAACTGTCCCTTACAATACGGAATCGTCCTGTATTTCAAAACAAAAGATCTGACCTGCTCTGAGCTGAAACTTGACACAATTCTTAATCTTGCCATTAATCAGAGGGCTGTGAATCAGATGGGATTTGCTAATATATTCACCCTAAAATTGGTTAGAATGCAGGAAATTGCATCTAAGAAATACAATTTTTTCTGGGGGAGGACCCCCAGACCCCCCGCTTACAATGGGGTCCACTCTATTTCATAGAAGTCCACAGTATTACAAATTTCTGCCTACGCCCCTGTTCTGAAGGATTTTGCAGTTGTTCCTCCACGGCTTTTTGCTTGTGGGTTTTTTTTTTTTTATTTGCTTTGGCATAAGTTTTACACCAGATGCCCTTCTTAACGTAACCCTCCTTGATCTACCCAGGCTTGGGACCAGCACTAAACTCCACACAGAAAGGCCTCCATCAGTCATCAGGTTCGAACCTGGAATCTTCTTGCTGTGAGGCAACAGTGCTAACCACTGTACCACCAAAGCAGATTAAAAATTTTTTAATCATATGGACATAAAGTGTGACATAACGGTCATGTGTTCATTCTGATCCTTTTTCCAAGAGTCATTTTCCCAAGAGTCATCAACTGTC
The DNA here is from genome assembly GCF_027579695.1 of Neoarius graeffei. NCBI lineage: Eukaryota > Metazoa > Chordata > Actinopteri > Siluriformes > Ariidae > Neoarius > Neoarius graeffei. The sequence goes on along the minus strand of NC_083590.1, from coordinate 14,738,772 downwards.
CCCATGTGGACAGTTGGGGGTCACGCCTGGAGGACGCTCTGGACTCTTGCAGTGGTGCTTTTGTGGCTGGGGACTGCAGTTGACTTGCTGACTTTGGGACTGCAGTTGTTGTGAACGGTTTTGCGCTCGGGTTTCCGTCGGTGGGGGGTTTATAGCATCAACGAAGCTGACTTCATGTTAAAACTGTTAATGTTATAGTCATGCTGTCTGTTGTTGCCCAAATGAGGATGGGTTCCCTTTTGAGTCTGGTTCCTCTCGAGGTTTCTTCCTCATGTCGTCTGAGGGAGTTTTTCCTTGCCACCGTCGCCACAGGCTTGCTCATTGGGGATAGATTAGGGATAAAATTAACTCATGTTTTAAGTTGTTCAAATTCTGTAAAGCTGCTTTGCGACAATGTTTATTGTTAAAAGCGCTATACAAATAAACTTGACTTGACTTGAATTTAGACCAGAAGTTCAAGAAATGGGTGTTTTATATTTGAATGCTGGTTTGAGTTCATAAACATATATGAGTGCTCTTGTGTTATAACTCCTCCGTGCGTGTGTGTGTTTTGCAGCACGTTCAGACCGTTACCATCACATTCACTCGTTCGATGAAGACGACACCAATGACGATGAGCCCGTCGAGATCCGTCGTTTCTCCTCCTGCTCGCCTCGCTTCAGCAAGGTCACACCCCTTTCTCACCTTTCTATCTCTGTTTAACGGTTATTCCACGAAATCGAGTCGTACATGAGCTGAGAGTCAACGAGGCGCATAGCACCGAGATTGAGTGGAAAAACTGTTTTATTCTATTCACGTTCACTGGATTTTGAGAAACTGAGCTTTTTTTCCCCCAAATTTGATAAATAAAAACTGGATACGAAAAACGTCCGACAAAATCATTTCCGCTTAGAATGTTAACAAACCAGTGAAATGACAGGAGCAAATTGTAAAAATGGCTATAAAAATAATTCTTGAGAAATTAAAAAAGATACATTCGTACCATCAAATACTTTCATTCCATGAAATGGAATGAAATATTGTTTTGTATTTGGGTTTTTTTTTCTTTCTTCTTCTTTAGGTTTTTTTTTCCTTTTTGGGCGCATGGCAAACCAACTTAAAGGTGCATTAGCACCACCAGCTGGGCTGGAGTGTGGAACAGGCGCTATTGGGGGGAAGAAACTATAATCTTTTAGCTATTTCTGTTTCTTTGAAATACTTGATAATTTTTTGAAGTTTTGTTTTCGAGTAGAGTTTTTATTTCGTCCTCGGTTGGTTCAGGAACATGCTCCGCCATTTTGTTTTTCTCTACTCACGGTATATGAGCTGATATCCTGGTAGGAGAGTAGCCAATCAGAGCGCACGATTGCTCATATCCAGTGAATGTGGATAGAATAATTGTATTTGTTTTCCATGTCTTCCTTCTTCTCCTCCTTGACACTCATCCTTCCTTACTTTGCTTCCTGTCTACAACTCGTTCTACTCATTTCTATAGTATAAGTCAATCAGGATTACGTGAAGTGTTTATTCATATTCGGCCTCGTGTGTAGGTGTACAGCAGCATGGAGCAACTGTCCCAGCTGGAGCACAAGTCCGTGGTGACCCGCAGGGAGCCGAGAGGTCATCGGGAGGACCGAGCGAAGAGAGAGAGCCTGGGCAGCTTCACTCTGAGAGACAAATCATGGAGGACGGGTTCTCCTGAGATGTGAGTGGAGGGTTTAAAATGCGTACAAACGATCCCTTGTCCATTCGTTCTCCTGGTGACTGAGGGTATTGCATGTGTGTGTGTGTGTAGGAAGCGCCTGTCCTGCTCAGAGTACTCCTTCACCGAGTCTGACTACAGTCCCCCTGGTATCCGCCGCCGTTTCTCTGCTCTCATGGACACACACCGTGTCTCCTCTCCTCTCGAGACAGACACAGACACACACACTCGACACGCGCCAGTCAAAACAAGAGGGACATCACTAGAGGGCGCTACGATGGCAGCTGGCTCAGGTGTGGGCGTGGCCGAGTCCTCCATTGCAGCACAAGGTTTAGGTGTGTGAGGCGTTACACAGGTTTGAATAAAAATATTAGTCTTCAAGGCAACAGTCACCAACATGAGGCGTTCGCCATCTGGCGTTTTCTCAGAGCTGCTGAAAAATAGCTGTTTCTATGGCAAAGTGAACATCGTATAAAAATAAATACACTTTCCACTAACAGCTAACTTGGCTTACGCTGTACGGCTTTCAGAAAACCGACTTTGCCGTCGCAGATGATAAAGTAATTTTTTTGATGTGGAATGTAGTTAAATTCTGTGAAATAGATCACCACCCCTTCCTCCTCCTGCTCCTCATGCTGCTGTATACCTGGACATTTTTACAGATAAAATCCTGAAACCTGCTGACGCGGCTGCGACGTCAGCACCGTTTGGACCTAGAGCCCCGAGTGACGTGGTTCTGCGAAGAGCACGACATCAGCAGCTGCCTGCTGATGGAGAGAAACAAACTGTGACCCGCTCCGGCACCAAGGTCATAAAGTCCGCCTCTGCTTCAGCGTTATCCGTCATTATACCTGCAGGTCAGAAATCCAACCAGCAGGGGACACTAACCTTACACTACATCACACATTTTATTATTATTACAATTCTATTAAAATGGCTTGTTCATTATTTCTTTCATTTTTATTTTTGTTTCTTCATTTCTTTCTTGACTTATTTTGTTTCTATTCTTTATAGTTATTTTATATTCTTTCTTTCCTATTTACAGTGTCTTGCAAAAGTATTCATCCCCCTTGTTATTTGTCCTGTTTTGTCGCGTTACAAGCTGGAATCAAAATGGATTTTTGGAGCGTTAGCACCATTTGATTTATACAACACGCCTGCCACTTTAAAGGTGAAAATTATTTTCTTGTGACACAAGCAATAATTAAGAAGAAAAAACAGAAATCTGGAGTGTGCATAGGTATTCACCCCCCGCCCCCAAGTCAATACTTTGTAGCACCACCTTTTGTTGCAATTACAGCTGCAAGTCTCTTGGCGTATGTCTCTATTAGCTTCGAACATCTAGCCACTGGGATTTTTGCCCATTCCTCAAGGCAAAACTGCTCCAACTCCTTCAAGTTAGTTGAGTTGCGTTGGTGTACAGCAATCTTCAATTTATGCCACAGATTCTCAGTTGGATTGAGGTCTGGGCTTTGATTAGGCCATTCCAAGACATTTAAAATGTTTCCCTTTAAACCACTCCAGTGTAGCTTTAGCAGTATGTTTAGGGTCATTGTCCTGCTGGAACATGAACCTTTGTCCCAGTCTCAAACCTCTGGCCGACTCAAACAGGTTTTCCTCCAGAATTGCCCTGTATTTAGTGCAATCCATCTTTCCTTCAGTGCTGACCAGTTTTCCTGTCCCTGCAGATGAAAAACATCCCCACAGCATCATGCTGCCACCCCCATGCTTCACTGTAGGAATGGTGTTCTCAGGGTGTTGGGTTTGCGCCACACATGGCGTTTCCCATGATGGCCAAAAATATCAATTTTAGTCTCATCTGACCAGAGAATCTTCTTCCATGTGTTTGGGGAGTCTGCCACATGCTGTTGGGTAAACTCCAAACGTGTTTTCTTAATCAACGGCTTTTTTCTTGCCACTCTTCCATAAAGCCCCACCCACTCTGTGGAGTGTACGGCTTAAAATGGTCCTACGGACAGATACTCCCATCTCCGCTGTGGATCTTTGCAGCTCCTTCAGTGTTATCTTTGATGTCTTTGTTGCATCTCTGATTAATGCCCTCCTTGCCCAGTCTGTGAGTTTTAGTGCCTTCTCTTGTCAGGTTTGTAGTGGTGCCATATTCTTTCCATTTTGCTATAATGGATTTAATGGTGCTCTCTGGGATATTCAAAGTTTGGGATTTTTTTTTTTTATAACCCAACCCTGATCTATACTTCTCCACAACTTTGTCTCTGACCTGTTTGGAGGCTCCTTGGTTTTCATGTTGCTTGCTTAGTAGTGTTGCAGAGTCAGGGTCCTTCCAGAACAGGTTGATTTATATAGACATTACGTGACAGATCATGTGACACTTTGATTGCACACAGGTGGATCTTAATCAACTAATTATGTGACTTATGAAGTGAATTGGTTGGACCAGCTCTTATTTAGGGGTTTCATACAGTATGAAGGGGGTGAATACTTATGCACACTCCAGATTTCTGTTTTTCCATCTTAATTATTGTTTGTGTCACAATAAATAAACCATTTTCAGCTTTAAAGTGGTCGGCATGTTGTGTAAATCAAATGGTGCTAACTCTCCAGAAATCCATTTTAATTCCAGCTTGTAATGCAACAAAGCAGGACAAACACCAGGGTGGATGAATACTTTTTGCAAGAGGATGTATTTATTTACTATTTCTTTTATATTCTTTCTTTTGATACTTTTTAGTTTCTTCCTGTTTATTTCTTTTATGTTTTTATTTTATATTCTCACTTTCTTCCTTACTTCTTTTGTTTCTTTCTTATTTATGTACGTATTTCTCTTATGCATTTTAAACTGTTCTTTCTATAGTGGAGCAGCATGGGACGTCCCCACTAGCCAGCCCCATGTCCCCCCGCTCCATATCATCCAATCCGTCGTCCCGTGACTCATCCCCCAGCCGGGATTACTCTCCTTCTATCAGCACTCTGCGCTCTCCCATCACCATCCAGCGCTCGGGGAAGCGGTACGGTTTCACGCTGCGCGCCATCCGAGTCTACATGGGGGACACCAACGTCTACAGCGTCCACCATATGGTCTGGGTAAGACCGTCTCACACACTGAAACACCAACACACACTTCGCTTTGCCTCTTCATTAAAAATGATTACGGTTTCTGCCTTCTAATCACAGCATGTGGAGTGTGGAGGCCCCGCCCAGGAAGCGGGTCTGTGTGCTGGTGACCTCATCACGCATGTGAATGGAGAGTCTGTGCATGGGCTGGTTCATACAGAAGTGGTGGAGCTCATTCTGAAGGTACAGGAGCCTGAAAGGAACATCTGCTTCATGTTGCTGAATTGTTTAAATAGAACTCTCATTAAAAAAAACAACAACTTTGTTTTGTGCTCAGAGTGGGAATAAAGTGACCGTGACCACAACTCCTTTTGAGAACACGTCCATTAAGATCGGACCGGCACGAAAGCCCAGCTCCAGGGCCAAGATGGCACGACGCAACAAGAAATCCATCACTAAGGAGGGACAGGAGAGGTGACCCGCCCCTCACTACGTTTCTACATCAGCTATTTGATGTTACTTTTTGCATTGCTTGGCTGTAAATTGAATTTTCACTAAAATGAGAACCCCAAATCAGAAAAGGTCGGGACAGTGTGGAAAATGCAAATTAAAAAAACGAAAGCACTGATTTTTTTAAACTGACTTTGACTTGTATTTCATTACAGACAGAATGAATGAACTCAAGATATTTCATGTTTTGTTGGTCAGCTTCATTTCATTTGTTAATATCCATCCATTCCTGCATTTCAGGCCTTTAACACATTCCAAAAAAGGTTAGGACGAAGGCGATTTAGGGCTAGTAATGAGATAAAAATTTAAATAATGATGTGATTTGAAACAAGTGATGTCAGCAGGTGACTGTAATCATTATTTGGGACAAAATCAGTATCCAGGAAAGGCCTATAATAATATCATATTGTAACAGTTCAGTATGGGTGGGTGGAGCACAGAGGACGGCAGGACGGAGATCAGGTTCAAAATAGGGCTTTATTGCCACACTTTTCAGTGAACAATTTGACACCAAACAGACACACACACACACAACCGGCGTCTAGTTTGGGGATGAGCTCCTCTGCTCTCACTCTCCGTCCTTAAGTAGGGCCCGGTCACTGGGAAGACACACACAAACACAGGTTAATTGATGTCAGGTGCAGTGATTCTGCCACTTACCTTCCCTGACTCCGCTCTCCTGTCACAGACCGGTGCTTCACCATGCCCCCGCTGCCACACATCATTAAACAATTCAAGGAATCTGGAGGAGTTTCAGTGCGTAAAAGGCAAAGAGCTCAAGCCTAATCTGAACCCCCCTGTGATCTCTGATCCCTCAGACGGCACTGAATCAAGAACCATCATTGGGGATGGGCTGGGGATTCTCATCTCATCTCATCTCATCTCATCTCTGGATGCTTTATCCTGTTCTACAGGGTCGCAGGCAAGCTGGAGCCTATCCCAGCTGACTACGGGCGAAAGGCGGGGTTACACCCTGGACAAGTCGCCAGGTCATCACAGGGCTGACACATAGACACAGACAACCATTCACACTCACATTCACACCTACGGTCAATTTAGAGTCACCAGTTAACCTAACCTGCATGTCTTTGGACTGTGGGGGAAACCGGAGCACCCGGAGGAAACCCACGCAGACACGGGGAGAACATGCAAACTCCGCACAGAAAGGCCCTCGCCGGCCACGGGGCTCAAACCCGGACCCTCTTGCTGTGGGGCGACAGTGCTAACCACTACACCACCGTGCAGCCAGACTGGGGATTACTTTGGAAAACCTTTATCAAGCTACATTACAGAATTACATCCACAAACACCAGTTAAAGGGGGACGGAAGTCATTTTTAAACTTGCTTTATTTCTTAATTAACGTGTTATTCAGTTACGTTTTCGGTTTTAATCACCTTACTGTATATCGTGACTCGTATTGGCAACTAATTGCAATTAAATATTGTACTTATCGGCCTATTCAGTTTTTAGCCGTGTTGAATTTAGTTCGTTTGGTCCACTGCAGGCGTCGCTTATCCGCGCGATCTTCACGAAACTTGTGTGAGACTTCAAAACATGAAGTGTCAGCCAGGTGTCAGTGCCGCCATTTTGAAAACTGTTTTCCAAATGAAATATTGTACAAAAACGAGTTTAAATGATGATTGCTGTCTACTTTTTTCAAACTTTCCTGATTGCTATCAAAACAAACAAAACTTCCAGCTTGATTACGTCAGCATTTGAAAGAGGGCGCACGCGTCTTTTGACAACGTTGGCAGATGTTGGTGACTTTGATTTCCGCTGTACGTTTTACTTCCGTCCTACGATGTCTCGCACAGGTCTCAACGAACCTCGTTTACGGCTATTGCTTTGCCATATGGACTGATATATTACAGAGCATATTTCAAACACTCATAACTTGCTATAGCAGCGACAAAATAGCGATCAAAAATGCATTTCTATATTTAATAAAATGAGAAATAGAATTTTGATAATAAAAACTTTGCCTTCAGTTCTCCTTTAAATCCTTACTGTGGAAAAAGGGAGCCTTGCGTTAACTGTGTCCAGAAGCGCTGTCGAATTCTCTGGGCTCGGAAGCGTCTGGGATGGACCATCACACAGTGGGAACATGTATTGTGGTCAGATGAATCAGTATTCCAGGTCCTTTTTGTAAGAAATGGATGCTGTTTGCGCCGAACCAAAAAGGAAAAGGACCATCCAGACTGTTAGCAGGAACAAGTCCAAAACTCAGGGTGTGTCATGGTATCGGGTTGGGTTGGTGACTGTTATTTTGAAAAAATAAAGATGGTTTAAAAATGATTTTCAGGTTTAGTGTCAATTTCAACATACTGTCCAAACTTTTTCTGATTTAGGGTTGTTTAAAAAAAAAAAAGTTTTAGCTATATCAAGTTTAGCTATAACATTATATTGACACTGAAGGCTTTAGGTATGAATTCTGTGATAATACTTTACATTCTCACCCTTTTCTTTTCTCTTTCCCATCCTATTCTCTCTCTCTCTCTCTCTCTCTCTCTCGCAGTAAGAAGCGAAGCTCTTTGTTCCGTAAGATCACTAAGCAGTCGAACCTGCTTCACACCAGCCGCAGTCTTTCCTCCCTGAATCGCTCTCTGTCATCCGGTGACAGTCTCCCTGGCTCTCCCACTCACGGCCTGTATGCCCGCTCACCCCCTGACTCCGCCCACCTCGGTCAGTGACTCGTACTGTAATCTCAAAGATGTATTTGTGAGTGCACTACTACCACACTGCTCGAGGTTCAGAATGACCTGGAAGACTGAAACCCTTCTCACTCACACACACACACACACACACACACACACACACACACACACACACACACACACATTCTACTGTTTACTGATTTGAGTAATAAGTCAATTGAAGCCGACTCTGTAAACGTCGGTTATTTTTCAGCTTTGGTTATTCACAATACTTGGAGCGTTTCTATATCGTAATTTAACTCACGCTGATTAACAAGACACACTGTTCAGTTAGAAAAGCCAAAGTGAAGAGACGCAACACTGAAATATAAAAGCTCTTAAAGTTTCTGATTTTTTTTCTTTTTCTCTCTTTTGGATAGTAAGGACTTGTTAAAAATAAATCTTGATGGTTTGCTTTGTTGTGGTAATTGTTCGTGTGGTCTCTCTGTGGCCTCGTATTGATCCAACACTGAAATATTTAATATAAATTATTATTCACGTTAACAATAATATTAACCAGACTGTTAATCCAGTGTTAGTAAGGCAAACTAATAATTAGTATTAGTAACCCATACACTATCTAATTGTTATTAATATTAACACATTAAACCCAGTATTTTACACATAATAACCCAATAATCATTAATAGTTATTAATGATTGTTAACCCAATATTAACAAAAGAATAAACTTGTATTAACTGGGTATTAAACTGGTAGTAATCTAACTATAAATGACTATTTACTTAATTTAACAAGATATTACCTTGACTTTAAACTTGTATTATCCTTATATTATGTCAATTTTAAACTTCTCACCCAATGACAGTGTTGTAGTGGAGTCACTAAACCTCGAGTCTGAGTCCAGTCTCGAGTCCCCAGTGTTCAAGTCCGAGAACAAGACTCCACCCGCATCATTTGACGGTGGCTGTTGCTGCCTTTATGTGAAAGCGTCTCTGCTACTGTGTTGGTCTAACGTTCCTGCTCGACTGCACCATTTTAGTTAACAGGCTACAGATAAAAAGCTTGTTCATCGCTCAGCAAGCCCCGCCCACTAACAGGGCAAGTAACATGAGAGAGGGTTAACACTAGCTAGTTCATCACTCAGCATGCAAGCCACGCCCACTATCAACAGTGCAGTGAACATAGCGTGTCACTTCCTTCTCTGGGTGGAGTCTCGCCAAATGACGATTGAAGTTCGAGGTTGTCCCCGTCATCTTCTCGATAGTTCTTCTACAAACGGTATAGAACACATAGCAGTGCATTTTTTCCCACTGCATGAGAAGTCTGTATAAGCAAAGTGGACAATCCTAGCGGCGTTCTCTCCAGGCATTTTAGCGCCATTAACGTTAGTTTGTTCCTGAACATGATGTATGAACAGGTGAATGTGCATTCTCTTGCACAAAATTAGTACAAAAATTAATGTAGGTATAAATATCTTACGGCATGTTACAAAAAATAAAGAAGAAAATCCATCCGAGTCTTCGTCTCCAATTTACGAGTCCGAATGCAGTTAATGCACGAGTCCGAGTCATCAGTGCTCAAGTCCAAGTCAAGTCACGAGTCCTTAAAATTAGGGCATGAGTCGGACTCGAGTACTACAAGCCTGGCCAATGATAAAATTATTTTTGATATTAACCCAATATTTCACCGGACTTCTGACCCAATATCACACTGGCACAAATTATTAACATTTAGCATGTTCTTTGACTGTTAACCCATTATGTAGTAACCTCACTATTAATCTAATATTACTATGTTTTTTTAATTTTATTTTTTTATCCTATTCTGGTTATCTACTCAGCTGAGACGTGAGTCTGTTTGGATGAAAGCCTCTGCCAAATGAATAAATGTTCATGTCAAAACATTCATATTAACCCAGCTGTGTTATTTCCCAGTATTAATTTAGTAGCCATTAATTATTACTATTGATATTAACATAATAACGAAACACATAATCCACATAATTAACCTGGCTATTAACCTGACACTAACCTGTCATTAACTAAACCCCACCCCCATCTCTTTCTCCTCCCCCTCTCCCTTGTATCTCTCTCTCTCTCTCTCTTTGTGTCTCTCCTTCTTCAGGCATGTCATCACAGAGCAGCTCCCCGGCATCTTCCACTCCGAACTCTCCAGCTACGTCGCATCACATGCGCCCGAGCTCTCTGCATGGCCTGTCCCCTAAACTGCAGCGCCAGTTCCGCTCGTCTCGCTGTAAGTCAGCCGGGAGTGTCCCTCTGTCCCCGCTGGCACACACTCCCTCACCGAGCACGCCCAGCGCCACGCCCGCTTTCCCTGCCAAGCTGCACTCGTCGCCGCCAATAACACGGCCCCGCTCGCCTCTGCTCACACGGGTGCAGTCAACCGAGAAGCCGGCTCCACCCTCTCCTCCATCATTTGCCTCTTTTCCATCGTCAGCAGAGAAAAAAGGTGGCCTGAGGAAACACGGCGTGGAGGAATATCGCATTCTGCAAAGCCTGCTGGAAATCGAAGGCGAAAACATGCTCGCAGAGACGCTCCAGCCAGCAAACAAGCCGGACTCGCCTTCCGGGCCTGACTCGGCACTGAGCAAGAAAGACAAACTGTATGAAGGACCAGGGACAACGAGTTCTCCGAAAACCCAGGATTCTATCAAAGCCACGACTATGGTGAAGTGTGAACCTGCAAAGCAAGACAAAATGGTGTCAAAGAGCCCGGCCATGCAGGATCCAGTCTCAGACGTGAGAGAAAAACCTGGAGGAAAGACGCCATTACTGAGCACAGAAGCCGTTGTGCTGAAAACACCAGAGCAGAAGACTGAGCCTGGGAAAGGGCGAGAGAAAGGAAAAGCAGCATGGGAGAATGACTCAAAAGCGAAATCTGGCCTTGTGGATCTGGGGAAGTGTGTGAAACCTCAGCAAACCATCGAGGTTCGAGTGGAAGTCAGGAGCACAGGTGGTGAGTGCAAGGCTAAAGCTCCAGCACCTCCAGCGACGGACGGAGGTGTGCTCCAAGTGAAATCCAAAGCGGTAAAGAGATCAGTCCATTCCGGGTCTATCCGAACCCTCAGAGACGAGCGCTCTCAGTTGGAGGTTTTGGAGGAAAGCCCGGCTTCTCCATCTCCTTCCAGTTCATCTCCCAGCACTGGCAAATCCCGAACAGTCTCCCCCGGCGACCGCTCAAGCTTCGTCACTCAGCTCACCAGCGTGGCCAAAACCGTGCTCGGACCCATGAAGCTCGGATCACAGGACGGAGGAAAAGGGAAGGACTCGAGCACCAAAACGAGTGAGGATAAGCGGGCTGGGACGCTGGGAAAATCCGAGGCCTCGTCCGCAGCCTGGCGCATAGCGACGGGAACGTGGCCTGGACCAGGATCCTCCAAATCAAAGAGCTCGAACAAGCATTCCTGAACTTCCTGTTTGTAACGTTTGGAGGGAGACGTGAAGTAAGCGATACTGAAGCGATGATCTAATACTTCCACAGCCACCAAATCAACACTTATCCAAAATAAAAAAAAGGTGCTCTCAGTCCGTCATCATTAGATGCATATATGTGTATAGATGGTTTTTAAAGCTGTAGTATGTAACTTTTTCAGGATTCACAGAACATTTTGTAACATCAGTAGTAGCGAGGAACATGTCTGTTTACATTCATGTAGTATTGAAGTAATGCCCAGGGTTGTGGTATTAGGCCGTGATGACCTTTGACCTGAGTCAGAAAAACTAATTTACTGTTAAGTTCAATAAGGGGTGGAGCTTAAGCTAGATTATTAAGCCAGTCTTAGTAAGCAAATTTGATCATGTGACATCAGTTGGAAAACGGTTCGCTATCTAGCAAATGTAGCTACGTCGTGAAATAGTTTGCTAAACGTACTGAATATTGAACTCTATTTATTTAAAAAGTTATGTACTGCAGCTTTAATGTAACTGTAACACCAGATTAGCGCATCGCATAAAAAGAGCTGTATGTGTAGCTGCATGTTAGACATTGTGAATAGAAAATAAATTAATAGAGAATACGATATTTAAAAAAAAAATACTACGCAAAGACCTGATGCTAGTGAACACTGTACACATCTGATCGTCATAACTGCCCGGTCTCTATAGCAACAGCATGTCAGTGATGTCATATCAAATGCTCTTGACTTGAATAGGTGGCAGAACCTGTCAATCATCTCTCCTATAACAAAATGGCAAATAAATAAATAAATATATATATCACCATACTTGAAGATGCACAATACGCAATCTGAGGTTTGCTGATGCGGTGGAACGGGCGCAGTGCTTTATTTCAGTACTTACAGTCGGAAACACGTGATTGGTCCAGCAGCTTTCCCGGCTTGCGCTGAATCCGTTTCCTTCACAGCAGCAGTAGACACAGAAGTGTGTAAGGTGTAAATGAAGTGTTTAATGTCCCAGAGAATGTGGAATAAATATTACAAATGTTTGTATGACATCACAGATAAGTGTTGTATCAAACTAATGTCCAAGTGGGTGTGGCCTAATATTCTAATTAGCTTCATTCAGGCTTCTTTGACCGCCCCTTGGTTGAGACTCCCAAAAATAAGAATTGTTCAATCTTTCATTTACCAACACTCTCAATTATAGAGCGATCACAGAAGGTACACTTTTAGTATGTGAGCGTTCTCTCTCTCTCTCTCTCTCTCTCTCTCTCTCTCTAAGGTTAGCTTTCTTTCTCTCAAATATAGGCTCTCTCTCGATCTAAGGTAGACTTTTTCTCTCTAAAGTTGTCTTTCTCTCGTAAAGGTAGTCTCTCTCTCGCTCAGGTTAGCTTTCTCATGAAGGTTAGCTGTCTCTCTTTCTAAGATTAGCTTTCTCTTGAAGATTAGCTGTCTCTCTCTTGAAGGTTAGTGCTGTCTCTCTCTTGAAGGTTAGCGCTGTCTCTCTCTCTCGAAGGTTAGCGCTGTCTCTCTCTCTCGAAGGTTAGCGCTGTCTCTCTCTTGAAGGTTAGCGCTGTCTCTCTCTCTCGAAGGTTAGCGCTGTCTCTCTCTCGAAGGTTAGCGCTGTCTCTCTCTCGAAGGTTAGTGCTGTCTCTCTCTTGAAGGTTAGTGCTGTCTCTCTCTCGAAGGTTAGTGCTGTCTCTCTCTCGAAGGTTAGCGCTCTCTCTCTCAAAGGTTAGCGCTCTCTCTCTCTCTCTCTCTCTCGAAGGTTAGTGCTGTCTCTCTCTCGAAGGTTAGCGCTCTCTCTCTCGAAGGTTAGCGCTCTCTCTCTCTCTCTCTCGAAGGTTAGCGCTCTCTCTCGAAGGTTAGCGCTCTCTCTCGAAGGTTAGCTGTCTCTCATGAAGGTTAGCTGTCTCTCTCTCGCGCGAAGGTAGGCTTTTTCTCTCAGATTAGCTTTCTCTTTCTCTCTTAAGGTAGGCTCTCTCCCTCGAAGGTTAGCTGTATCTGTCTCTCGAAGGTTAGTGCTCTCTCTCTCTAAGATTAGCTCTCTCTCGAAGATTAACTATCTCTCTCTCTTGAAGGTTAGCTGTCTCTCTCTCTCTCTCTCTCTCTCTCTCTCTCTCTCTCTCGAAGGTTAGCGCTCTCTCGAAGGTTAGCGCTCTCTCTTGAAGTTTAGCTTTGTCTCATGAAGGTTAGCTGTCTCTCTCTCGAAGGTTAGCTGTCTTTCTCTCTCTCTCTCTCTCAGGTAGGCTTTTTCTCTCAGATTAGCTTTCTCTTTCTCTCTTAAGGTAGGCTCTCTCCCTCAAAGGTTAGCTGTCTCTGTCTCTCGAAGGTTAGCGCTCTCTCTCTCGAAGGTTAGCGCTCTCTCTCTCGAAGGTTAGCGCTCTCTCTCTCGAAGGTTAGTGCTCTCTCTCTCTCGAAGATTAGCTTTCTCTCATGAAGGTTAGCTGTCTCTCTCTCTCTCTCTCTCTCGAAGGTAGGCTTTTTCTCTCAGATTAGCTTTCTCTTTCTCTCTTAAAGTAGGCTCTCTCCCTCGAAGGTTAGCTTTATCTGTCTCTTGAAGGTTAGCGCTCTCTCTCTAAGATTAGCTCTCTCTCGAAGATTAACTGTCTCTCTCTCGAAGGTTAGCTGTCTCTCTCTCTCGAAGGTTAGTGCTCTCTCTCTCGAAGGTTAGTGCTCTCTCTCTTGAAGGTTAGCGCTCTCTCTTGAAGTTTAGCTTTCTCTCATGAAGGTTAGCTGTCTCTCTCTCGAAGGTTAGCTGTCTTTCTCTCTCTCTCTCTCTCAATCTCAGGCAGGCTTTTTCTCTCAGATTAGCTTTCTCTTTCTCTCTTAAGGTAGGCTCTCTCCCTCGAAGGTTAGCTGTCTCTGTCTCTTGAAGGTTAGCTTTCTCTCTCGAAGGTTAGCTCTCTCTCTCTCGAAGGTTAGCTCTCTCTCTCTCTCTCTCTCTCTCTCTCTCTCTCTCTCGTGAAGATAGCCTTTCTCTATGTAAAGTCTGCTTTCTCCTCAAGGGTTTGCTTTTATTATTGGCTGCTCTGAATACAGACAGTTGAAGTATGGACTCATAGTCGGAATGTAATCAGTGTGGGCCGGACAAACTGACAGCAGCCTTGTGATTGGTGAGATTAGCCCCGCCCACTTCACATCATTTACCCCATTAATCACAGTTTGTACTTCAGACGGTGGCCACCAAACCAGCATTAACCTCATTTTACACCACAGCGCTGTTGGATTCAGAATTCTGATTGGTCAAAGTGTTGATTTATTTCCTACAGCGGCAACTCTGACAGTAGTGCACGTCTTTAATCAGTGTGCTAGTTTGAATGTTATCGTTTCTATAGTAACAGCTCAATCACAGGAACCAGTACACTATCACTCCAGCCCATGCGCTGATTATTTCCCTCAGTTAGAACGGCAGATTTTAGTTCTCTGGGGCTTTAAACACTGAACATGGAGGGGGGAGAGATATTAGAACAACTTCAACATGAGTTAGTGTGTGTGTTTGTGGGTTAAACTCTTCCTACATATGCAATGAGAGCTTTCTCCTGTGTCTAATTTCACCAAGTTGCTTTGACACCTTTTTCTTTCCTGTTTCTTACTTGACTACATTTTATACCGTGTGTGTGTGTGTGTGTGTGTGTGTGTGTGTGTGTGTGTGTGTGTGCGATTTCCGACAGTTAGTAAGTGGCAAATAATGTTCAGATTTGCTTGTTTACACCGAGTATCGCCCAACATTTTAGTTGACCTCCGGAATGTTCCATCATGTCACTCGATGCTGGAGTGTGTCCATTTTACATCATGCTCTCACGTCTGTGGACGTTTAACAGTGCAGTTTGTAAAGTTTAAAGCTTACATCAGCCTTATTATACAACATCAATATCAAAACCTTGTCACCGTCCTCCAACTGCACGGTTTACCTTGGAATACCACGTGACTTCGGCATGTTTCAGGATTCCTGAGGCGTGCTTCAGCTCTAAACTGCTCCCTAGTGGACAAAGCTTTTAATCCTTTAATCATCCAAACTGAGCCATGCTGGAGCTCACTAGACTTCTGTTCATTTTTTTTTTTCTGGCCCAGAAATTAGCCCCAACCCTAGGTCAAACAGTCCTCTTTAGCTACTCCTGTTTTCCCAAAACTTTTTTTTTTTTAACTTGCACTATGTTCAGCAAATCCAGCTTGTCTTGCGACTAGATTCACAAATATTAGAGTGCACGAAAAAATTACAAATGGCCCCTTTAATATTTTACAATGATATTTTTGGCAGATGTTTTTATCCCGTGCACATTCAAATCCAAGCCTTAACAGTTGAGGATAAACCTCGGCATAGTTTAGACTTGCAAAATAAATAAAGGACAAGATCTCACAAAAATTTGTCCGAGTTGTACTGTAGATAAAAACGATGTGATAAAGGATGATCGAAAGCTGATAATGTGGCATTTCTTTTTTTTCCGTCTATTTCAAAATCTTAAGCGTAGCAGCGATTTTACATTTTCCGATCACAATCATTTGTCATATCTTTTACCATGACGGCTAGTTACACGGGTTATTAGATTTGGGAAATAAACTGTATAACATTATTTCTGATCTGAGCAGAAAGGTTTTTTTTAAACTTCCCGAAATGGTTACTGAAGAGAATGGTGAGATTTCTTTCTCTGACAGACACAAGACACAAAATGCTTCAGATTTGTATCAACGATCTGCCTAAGTGAAACACAATTTTTAAAAGGTTAAAATGTATACAATGATAATATCGAACAAATTCACTCACAGTATATCACATGAACCACTTCGACACATGCTCACATTTCATTTAGTTTCAGCAGACTTCCTAAGGTACTGTGTTGTGCTCTGCTCTGTGATGGTGTGTTTGATGAACTCCTGTCGTAGATGGTGTGTGTGTGTGTGTGTGTGTGTGAGAGAGAGAGAGAGAGCTGTTTGAGTGTCTAGATTCATGTTGGCGTTCATTGTTTTCCACTTTGTCGTTATGGAATAAATACCACTGTAAAGAATGCACTTTATTTATCTCCGATATTTAAAGGGGTCCAAGCAGAAGTGACCAGCTGACGAGGCTCTGCGTGTTTTAGGAGCTGTAATTTTAGCTCCTCGACTAATCTGCACTGTACAGTGATATAAAAAGTGTCGGATGTTGATGAGCCGAGCAGATCCTTGAAAATGTGTTTTTACATCAAATTTTTTTTCCGAAAATGGCCACAGGTTGTTTCTGAGTTGTTCGCTAAGTTTGTGTGGGAAGAATTGGCACATCTCATGCTTCTAGAAACGTTTCCACCTAATACCGACTTTCAGGACATCGCCACCTGCTGGCCAAAGTGCTTGGACCCCTGCAATACCAGTTTTCGTTTGTTTACATGTCGGGTTTTATGATCGTTTTGTTGTTGTTTGCTGTAATCGAGTAGCATGTTCATACTCCGATCCTTTCCACAGATTTAATGGATTTTTCCTTTAAACATTTTATGCAAGAATGGAATGCTTTTTTTTAAGTTTATTTATTTGTAGTTTACATGGTTTTTTTAAATTTCATTTCCCTCAGGCAATGTTGTGAAGCAATGCAAAAAAGAGGCTGAAGTGCAGTAATAAAAAAAAATTCAAGTGATTTAATGTTGTCTTTCATTTTTTAATATTTTCCCTCTGAACCATTTCCACCACAGAAAAAGAACAAAGATGTCGAAGATCCTCGAAAGCCTAATACTGTAAACTTCTGACTGTGCCTGTATGCAGTCGCGCTCTTTATTTACATATCCTGATCTTACAAGAAAACGTTTATTTTATTTACAAATACTCTTGGGTGTGCCCTTTTTAAATCATAATGAGAACTGAAATCACCCACATGGCACTGATCAAAAGTTTATGCACCCTTGAGTGTTTGGCTTTATATAATATATACACACACACAGGTTTAAACAGCCATTAAGGGTAAGTTTCTGCACTTGTGATTTGTCTGATTCATTGCGATTATGGGATTAGTGTCTGTGTATAAACAGTTAACAAGTTTTTGGTTTTTGAGAGATACCACAACCCCCTCCCCTCCCCCTCTCTGTACATTTCCTGGATACTGAGCCACGGGGAAAGCAAAAGAACTGCTAAAAGACCTGCAAGGAAAGGTTGTTGAACTTTCCTTTAAATCAGGAAAAGGACATAAAAATGTGTCCAAACATTTCAAAATGTCAATTAGTAGTGTTCAAACTCCTGATAGAGAAGTGAGAAAACTGGGGGTTTCAAGCCATGATCAGTCTCTCTCTCTCTCTCTCTCTCTCTCTCTGAAGCACACCTGTAGAGGTCTTGTGGGGTCCAGGCCTCGATGAGCTCAGGACACAACAGGGACACAATATTAGGCAGGTGGTTTTGGTGAGACTGATATGAAGAGTATAATAAAAATAATAATATTGGCTGGGGGTGATACAGTGGTGTAGTGGTTAGCGCTGTCCCCTCACAGCAAGAAGGTCCTGGGTTCGAGCGGCCAATGAGGGCCTTTCTGTGTGGAGTTTGCATGTTCTCCCTGTGCCTGTGTGGGTTTCCTCCAGGTGCTCCCGTTTCCCCTACAGTCCAAAGACATGCAGGTTAGGATAATTGGTGTCTCTAAATTGACCGTAGGTGTGAATGTAAGCGTGAATGGTTGTTTGTCTCTGTGTGTCAGCCCTGTGATGACCTGGCAACTTGTCCAGGGTGAACCCTGCCTCTCACCCATAGGATCCAGCTTGCCTGTGACCCTGTAGGACAGGATAAGTGCCTAAAGATAATGGATGGATGGAATACTGGCTGGCTTTTTCCATGGTATAACAGATATATTCCATTCAGCTAGCATGATATTGAACTCGTCTTCGACTTGCTAGCTGAATGGAATATATCTGATATACCACTCAAAGCCAGCCAATACTATTTAAATATGCAATCAGGAAGTATGGCATAATTCCAAAGTACATCATGAAATGTGGCTTAAACTCACATTGTGATGTATGGTCAATGATGGCACACATACACATCACAACATTATTTCATTTTTATGGTACCAGCTGCTTACAACAGGAAGTTCTAGTTCTAAATCAGACCTTTCAACACTCCTCCTAGTAGGAGTAGCATTAGTAATAGTAATATCATAGTAGTAGTATTTATTTACACCGTTTGGTGCCACAGACCATAAATCAGAAACATGACACCATAATGTCAAAAAAATCTTTGCACAGCTACAACAAAATAATTGTTCAACTGCTATGGACTAGAAGGTTTTTAGGGAACTTCCTTGGGGGGGGGGAACAACTACTGAAACTACTATGGCTATAACCTTGAATTTACTTTTATTTATATTTTTCTTAGGCGGCACAGTGGTGTAGTGGTTAGCGCTGTCACCTCACAGCAAGAAGGTTCTGGGTTCGAGGCCAGCGGCAGACGGGGGCCTTTCTGTGTAGAGTTTGCATATTCTCCCCATGTCTGTGTGGGTTTCCTCTGGGTGCTCTGGTTTCCCCCACAGTCCAAAGACATGTGGTCAGTGTTGCCAGATACTGCTGACGTTTTCCAGCCCAAAATATGTTCAAAACCTGCCAAAAGGCACTTAAAACCACCCGAAATGTAAAATATACTTGATGCCTATCTTGTAAAGTAAAAATATGCAGCTAAAGACCAGTATACTATTTGTAAATCGAACAACAATGCAAACATGAGACCATCAGTGCTGGAGGTGAAAAATCTGCTGTCTGATACTAGGCTACGTCTTTCAAGTCCTTGAGGTGAGCTCTTATGTTGGTGTTGCAAACTTTGCAGTGTGCCTTCTCTCCGTCATTCGATGAAACTATCCATAACTTTAAATCTGGGTCGTTTTCCCACTCCTTTCTGTACTTTTATTTTTTTTTTGTATTTTGCCCACTTTGGCATCTTGACTAGCCATCGTTCACTAACTGCACTCTGTGTCATGTGATGCCCACGATCTCTGATTGGGTCACAGAAGTGTTTAATATGGATTGGATTGGATGTAGACTAGTGGACGTAGATAGTACATAGAATGTGCTGCATCAAAGTCCTTCTAAGGCTATATAAGTGTCTCTGGCTGCAATCTCACACAGAACGTTGGTGCGAAATATTTATAAACATCAAATAAAAACCCGCCGAACTAATGTCAAACCCGCCCAATTTTTGTTAACCAGCCCAAGCCATTTTTTGCCCACAAAGTAGAATTCAAAACCACCCAATCAGGCAACAGTGCATGTGGTTAGGTTAAAATGGGGCGGCCTTGGGCTGAGGTTTGGCTGAAGTGCACTTGAGCAAGGCCCCTAACCCCCAACTGGGCGGCTGTAGCATAGCTGCCCACTGCTCTGTGTGTGTGTGTTCACTGCTTCAGATAAGCAGGGCTGCATCATTGCACCAACCCTCTTCTCCATCTTCATCGCCACCATCCTCTACCTCACCAGCCAAAACCTACCTGAGGGTCTCAAGTTCATATACAGGACAGACAGCGGGCTCTTCAACATCAACAGGTTCAGGGCAAAAAGCAAGGTGCTCACATCTTCCATCATGGAGCTCCAATATGCTGACGATAACGCCCTAGTGGCTCTTTCTGAAGCGGACCTCCAAAGCATCATGGACGCCTTTGCCAGAGCCTACCAACTCCTGGGACTTGATATTAATATCAGGAAAACTCAGATACTGTACCAACCAGCCCCTGACACGCCCTCCAAGGCCCCAGCAATCCATGTGGACAACAACACCCTGGAAAATGTGGACCGATTCATGTATCTTGGCAGTCTTCTATACACAAGAGCTGACATTGATGCAGAAATCCACCACCACATAGGGTGTGCCAGTGCAGCTTTTGCTAGGCTGAGAGACAGGGTCTTTGACAATCGCGAAATCCTGACTGATGCTGCGTTCCTGTGCTATGGGAAGATGATATTTTCCAGTTGGGAAGTGGTATTTACCAGTGTGTTGTGTTCACATGCTTTTGTTATTGTTGACAAATTAAAGATGGTGGACCAGATTCAGAATCAGGCCTGTTATTTGGCTAAAACAATTATAGATTGCCTTCTAACATATTATATTACACTTGTTAATGACGCAACATTGCATAGACACCAAAAACTACCCACTAGTACTAGTAAAAAAAACTTTAGTAGCGTACCGCTCGCTGCCATGTTGAAAAGGTTAAAGTTCATCTCATCTCAGCAACTCGTGTATCAAAATTTTCTACGAGTTGCCCAGTGGAAAATACCACAAGAGGGGGTGTTCATGTGTGCTTTCCATGTCGGCGTTTGGTATTTACCATAATTCCCATAGCACATGAACGCAGCATGAAACCAAACTCCTGGCCTATCAAGCCGTCATTCTTCCCACCCTGCTCTATGGAGCTGATAGCTGGACTACCTACAGTAGACATCTGAAAGCCCTGGAGCAGTATCACCAGCGATGCCTATGCAAGATTCTCAGGATCAGCTGGGAAGATAGACGGACTAATATCAGTGTCTTAAAGGAAGCCAACATCGCCAGCATCACCTCAACTATCGCTAGGCACCAGCTACGATGGACAGGTCATGTAGTACGCATGCCCAACTACCGCCTTCCAAAACAAAGTCTGTATGGCCAACTAAAGGAAGGAAAGCATACCCAAGGAGGGCAGAAGAAACGGTACAAAGACATGATCAAAGTACACCTCAGAAAGTGTCACTTCAATCTCAATAACTGGGAGGAGGCTGCCCTCAAAAGAGATGAGTGGAGAAGGATGGTCCATGAGGGTACAGCACACCTAGAACAGGACCTCCACCGTGCCGCAGAAACTAAAAGGCAACTGAGGAAGGAGAGAACCACCACCAAAACGGCTCCTTAAACCCAAACCACCACCTCCAGGACAACAATCTGCATATGCCCCCACTGCAACAGAGACTGTGGATTGAGGATTGGCCTCAACCGCTAGTCTGGCTAACGCGACTTCAAAGCTCTGCGAGCATTTGGTCTGGCAAAGATATTAAGCCCAACCGTTTCCCAAAGTGCGTGGTTGACCCACCTCCCTGAAATGCCTCAGTTTGCTACTGGTCGAAGCCAGAAAAGGCTGTGACGAAGCTTAAACCAATCACATCACTCTTTCCTCTGACGTATGTGATGCGACGGGGCTAACTGGTAGATTAAACTCTTACCGAAGCCGGTCGGGAGCAAGGCGAAAACGTCCTTCCTTTCAATAAATACCTCCAGGGCTGCTCTTTGCTCCGTTTTCAATGAGAACTTGCTCCATGTTCGTAATGTTTCTAGTGAATGAAGCGCTTCCGGCATAGATTCTGTAAACAATCTATGGCTTCCGGTCGCAGTTCTACTACATCAGTGCCTTGAACACACCTCTACCCAGGGCCGTTGGAGATGCTCAAAGTTGATTGGCTCCCGATTTTTCAGGAGCTTGGAAGAGCTGTAGATAGCTTGCCTTGCCAGACTAAAGGCCAATTTATGCTGATAACCCAGTCCTCGCAGATGGTGTCGCAGATGGCGTCTGCATAGCTCCCTCACCTTCACAGACAAGAGGGCTCTGATTGGTCCACTCTACATCCGCTGTACACGCACTTCCGCTTCCCTACTTTCCCGGTTTGTTTTGTTTTCACGACCGGCATTTTTAAAAACACGAGCGAAGACGGAGCAGCACGAAGAGCGGTTGATCGAGGAAGTGAGGAAGTACGGACATCTATACGACTCCAGTTCTAGTCATTACAAGTAACCGGAGGATAAACACTCCACTAACCACACCCACCAACTATGCCTAGCGATTTCGCGACTTCGCGCCCCCTTGCGTTGTGGCGGTGAATAACATCGCGCACGCCTATTACTCCCCGCTCAACGATAAATTACAACTGTCTGCGAAAAGCTATCTGCGAAAGCCTTGTCGCAAGAGCATGCAGAGGCCCTAAGCTCGCAACAGGCCCTCGTGTTGCGTCACACTTAGGATGGGTGGGCCCAGGCTACTCAACCGCCACCTGACGACCCACAAGTGACCAGACCCACCGTCAGGAGGACAATCATACTCGTTACGCGTGATCTCCGATGATGATGACTGCTTCAGATGAATAAAATGCAGAGAAGGAATTGTACACGTGACACATAAAGGCTGCTTCTCCTTCATATAGCTGATCAGTGTGTGTATATTTTGGATTGAACTGAAATCCAAAACTCTTTTTTTTTCTCTGTCGGTTTTTTGTCCGATTTATTTTCTTTATTTCTTTTTAACACGCAGAAAACTGAAACGTCGAGTGCTAAATAAACGATCAAAGGCAAAACTTATTCCAGTATTAAACTCGGAATTTGTTTCCTCCTTTGACCTTTATTCGAGTCTCTCTGATTGGCTGCCTGGAATGTCACGTGCCCTGTACCAGCCAATCAGCTGCGCGATCCGTCCTGCGTTGCCAGGTGAAGAACGGAGTCAACAGGAAGTGAAAAATGATTCAGAAAGTTTTGTGGGCGGTCATGTCGGATGTTATAGAACACGGAGAAACTCAGGGTGAGTGTTTATTTTTTGTAAAATCTCTCATGTTTAACAGCTGGGGAATAAACCTCTGCATGAGGGACGCTGTTAAAGCCGGGAGGGTGTGGGGTCGAGTTTCCTTTCGTTTCTGTCAGGAGGAAAGACTGTGGGATTGTAAACATGCTGTAAACCAGACTCGGGCCAAATTAGCTGATTTCTGCTTAACGCTGGGTCATTCCATGTCAATTCACACAGCCTGCCCAGTGACACCTCTTACCATATCAATTAATTTTCCCCACATGAGGGCCCTTTCCCCTTTTCTTGAAAAAAAAAAAAACCCTGATGAGTCTAGGTTTAACTTCCAGATCGGATGTCAGAACAAATGTAGTAAAGCAACCAGGATGTTTTTCTTGGGATCATCCCCTTGTTTGCATCTTTCCCTTTCCTGTTTGAAAGATGCATTTAACTATTAAGTGTACAGTGGTCAGAGTTTGGTTGGATACAGGGAAAGGGTCAAATGTAAAAAAAAAAAAAAAACCAGCATCGTGAAACAGCCGGGAAAGGGTTTATCCCTTGTAATTGTCAATATAACTAATGGGGTATTGGGTATAAATAATCTTCCCATAGATTAAAATCACTATATGGGTGTGCTTTTACTACCTTAAACATGAACAGGCAGTCAAAACAACAGTTGACCTACCTTCTGGACTTTTCAGAAAATATGCAAAAATAGTACCATAGTTTACATTGAAGGAGTTGGATAATCAAAGTTTTTATTGGCTTAAAAGTTTGATAAAAGGTGTCTGTTGATAGGGTTAAAGGTTCATTCCAGTCATCATGTGCCCACATGGCCAACTAATGGCCTGAAGTAGGGCGTACCAAACGGTAATTTTGTCCCGAAGCCATATTTGGGGCCCTCCTGTACCCCCACCAAACCTCTGAGTGCCCTGAAACTCTCTAAGTACACGGTAGAGTTCCCAAATATGATGATAAATCAGTTGAAACCCCATCAACATAAAAACTTTCCAAGATATGGACCCCCAAAATGTCAAAAAAATTGTCATTAAAAAAAATCCACTTTTAAGGGGTTAAAATCTATAAAGTTAGTAAACCTGTGCTATTTTTAGGTGCAGAATCTGATAGACAGGTCCAGAATACATATGGCCCTTTTCCACTACCTTTTATCAGCTCGCTTCAGCCCGACACGGCTCGCGTTTCGACTACCAAAGAACAGCATGACTCAGCTCGCTTCAGCCCTGCTTACCCTCTAAAACTCGCATGGTTTTGGAGTGGGGCTGAAGCGAGCCAAAGCGAGCCGAGTGAGGCTGGGGGCGTGAGCAGACACTCCCCTGTGCACTGATTGGCGAGGAGGAGTGTCCTCACACGCCCACACACGCCCCGCGAGCGCGCTGGGATCTGTAAACACCGTAAACCCGGAAGAAGAATAATTACGAATTACGAGAATTTCTGAAGCCTTATGCGCCTCGCCTAATCTATACGCTCTTGCCAGTATCTGTTGGCGTTGTCAGTAACAACAAGCCACAGAACCAAGACCAGCAACACTAACGACTCCATGTCCTCCATGTTTATTGTTTACTATCCGGGTCGTGAGACTACCGCTTAAAAGCTCACTGATGTCACTGTTTGCGCTGCTTAACGACATCACGTGACGTCCACCCACTTTCGCTAACTCCACCCAATGTGTCCACCCACTTCCGTTCAGCACGGTTGTAGTCGAAATGCAACTCCAACAGCCCCGCTCAGCTCGACTCAGCACGGCACGGCTCAGCCGTGTTTGTAGTGGAAAAGCGGCAATAGATATAGCAATTTACAGGTCTATATCCCTCTTAGAACAAAAAATATGGGCCTCCAAAAATGCTTGCAAATTAAGTGCGCGATTCCTGGACCCCAAAAGTGGGCGTGGCACCCAAACTTTGAAGGGCCATAACTCAAAAAACGTTCCAGCTAGGAAGCTAAAATTTTGGATTTTTTCATTTGACATCATAAGGCACTAAGAAAATAAAAATAAGGAGTCATGCAAATGAGTGTGTTTGAATTAATCATACATAAATTTGCATACTGAATCAAACCAAAGATCTAGGGGAGTTTGTAAATATTATATATTGCACATGGATAGCACAAGAAAGTCAAACACTTCTGGCAGAAAATATTTTAATCTCTTTATTCAAGAAAGCACTACAGGCAGTTTATAAAACTGTTTTATAAAAGCTTTCAGTATTCAGCCTTGCATAAGGGTTGTTTTACAATCAGGGTACAAAGTTTGTGTCGCAGGGGTCCAAAATTCAAATTGGTTCAAACTGGTTCTTGTACCAGTTTTTAAGTGAAGGACAAGTTAAAGAACAGATAGGCATGTGTAATAGTTTGTATTATAACAAGATTAAGTGTAGCTTTAAGCAGGGCTGGGAGAAACAAATGAAGTGATTCTCGGAGAGGACTTTTTTTTTTTTTTTGACAATTCAGAATCCACTACTTCCATAGTGCTTTTAAATATAAGGCTGTAAGCTTTGTGTTAGTTGTCTCTAATATTTATGTCCCAATATCTTGACCACATTTTAGGATGAAAATAATCATTTTAGATATGTATGTATTTTTTTTTTTTTAATTGAAAAATTAGCTGTCTCAGAGAGGACATTTGTTTGACACAATTACATACTAATTTGATCAAAATAGTCTGAAAACTTACTGGCATTCAACATTAAAACTTAACTATGTTTCCAATGATATGGAACCAAATATTTGTTTTATGGTATAAAGAATGATTTAAAGGGCGGCACGGTGGTGTAGTGGTTAACGCTGTCGCCTCACAGCAAGAAGGTCCGGGTTCGAGCCCCGTGGCCGGCGAGGGCCTTTCTGTGCAGGGTTTGCATGTTCTCCCCGTGTCCGTGTGGGTTTCCTCCGGGTGCTCCGGTTTCCCCCACAGTCCAAAGACATGCAGGTTAGGTTAACTGGTGACTCTAAATTGACCGTAGGTGTGAATGTGAGTGTGAATGGTTGTCTGTGTCTATGTGTCAGCCCTGTGATGACCTGGCGACTTGTCCAGGGTGTACCCCGCCTTTCACCCGTAGTCAGCTGGGATAGGCTCCAGCTTGCCTGCGACCCTGTAGAACAGGATAAAGCGGCTAGAGATAATGAGATGAGAATGATTTAAGTGCATCCCTTTGGGCGCTACCTGTGGTCAAAAAAGCACTTTTTCTAAATGACACGAGTAATTTTGCTAAATATGACATGTATTGCCATACATTCACCAAAAATAACGTTAAGGGTTGTTTTACAATCAGGGTACGCGAGCTAAAAATCACATTTAACACTTATTATCTTCAATATCAAAAGGCATGACTAAATAAACTTGGTTGTTTATTGTAGCCCTGTGATAGCTCTATTTACCATGCAAAAAAAATTGGTGATGACGTTATTTTTGGTGAATGTATGGCAATATATGTCATATTTAGCAAAATTACTCGTGTCGTTTAGAAAAAGTGCTTTTTTGACCACAGGTAGCTCCAAAAGGGATGCACTTACATCATTCTTTATACCATAAAACACATATTTGGTTCCATATCATTGGAAACATAGTTAAGTTTTAATGTTGAATGCCAGTAAGTTTTCAGACTATTTTGATCAAATTAGTATGGAATTGTGTCAAAAAAATGTCCTCTCCGAGACAGCTAATTTTTCAATATAAAAAAACATATCTAAAATGATTATTTTTATCCTAAAATGTGGTCAAGATATTGGGACATAAATATTAGAGACGACTAACACAAAGCTTACAGCCTTATATTTAAAAGCACTATGGAAGTAGTGGATTCTGAATTGTCAAAAAAAAAAATGTCCTGTCCGAGAATCACTTCATTTGTTTCTCCCAGCCCTGCTTAAAGCTACACTTAATCTTCTTTATCTTATAGCAGATTACACAAAACTACCATACACACACGTCAAAAAATTACCTGAAATCTGTTCTTTAACTTGTCCTTCACTTAAAAACTGGTACAAGAACCAGTTTGAATCAATTTGAATTTTGGACCCCTGTACCCTGACTGTAAAACAACCCTTATCACCAAATAATTTTTTTTGCATGATAAATAGAGCTATCACAGGGCTACAATAAACAACCAAGTTTATTTAGTCAAGCCTTTTGATATTGAAGATAATAAGTGTTACATGTGATTTTTAGCTTGCGTACCCTGATTGTAAAACAACCCTTAAATCCAATGTTTTTGGGACGTCCCTCTGGAATACGTTTCTCATTAGGGATGGGTGTGAACATGGGACAGGTGAATCTGCGTTTGGAAACTGAGATTTTTGGTTCTGAACTGATTTTGAGGGAAATAAAACCTCACAGTGGTGGTGGAATGTGTGTTCACTCTCGCTGGTGCTCTAGTTAGCGTGATCTATATTGCAGGTTTATAAACCACAAAGGAAGTGGACCTGAATGTCATACTGACACGAGCACCAAGAAAACGAGCTCTTCAGCGATGGTATATGACATGAATGTTAGGGGAGGTTACTTTGGCGAAACAAGAAAGAATAAGATTTTGGAAAAAGTTCAGGCCTCCTTCCTTCCAAAGCCACTCCTCCAAAACACATGAACGCGCACTGCGTGACTACTGCTGAGGACGAGTTCATGAGAGAGCGAGAGAGCATGTGCGTGAGCATTGGTGGCAGGAATGTAAGGTGATGTCATGCCATATCCAGCTATCTCATGTCTCATTTACATAAAACAACACATCTAACATTATCATAATGACTGTAAACAGTGACGATCGTGGGTATTGTTAGTCCTCACAGCTGTCGACTAGCTTGCTAGCCTTTGCAGTATGTCTGCCTAGTATTGTGGAGGACTCTGGTCATACACGATGAATTCACGGGTAGAGTGTGCACAGGTCGACAGGCAGGTAAAGCATCATCGTTTCAGGCTTTTTACAGCCCTGCGACCACCACAGCAGCACGGTGGTGTAGTGGTTAGCGCTGTCACCTCACAGCAAGAAGGTCCTGGGTTCGAGCCCCGGGGCCGGCGAGGGCCTTTCTGTGTGGAGTTTGCATGTTCTCCCCGTGTCCGCGTGGGTTTCCTCTGGGTGCTCCGGTTTCCCCCACAGTCCAAAGACATGCAGGTTAGGTTAATATGGGACGGCCTTGGGCTGAGATGCCCTTGAGTGAGGCACTGAACCCCCAACTGCTCCCCGGGCGCTGTTATTAGCATGGCTGTCCACTGCTCTGGGTGTGTGTGCTCATTGCTCACACGTGTGTTCACTGCTTCAGATGGGTTAAATGTGGAGAGGAAATTTCACAAGTGTGTGATGAATAAAGTCTTTCTGTCTGTCTTTCTGTCTGTCTTTCTGTCTGTCTTTCTGTCTGTCTTTCTTTCTTTCTTTCTTTCTTTCTTTCTTTCTTTCTTTCTTTCTTTCTTTCTATTCTGTGTATTTGATTTATACATTGCTTCCAGGACATAAATGAAATTTTTCAAAAAATACAACCAAAAGATCCTTCAAAAAATTTACCTACCCTAGCTTGAAGTGATTTGGAAGTGGGCGGAGCTTCTTCAGAGCTGTTAAGCCTCAGGTTATGTGGTGGAGGAAAACAGTGACGCAAACAGCAAACGGCTTTTGTTTAAAACTAAAAGAGCTGAAAGGATTGTGTTTGGTTACAGAAGCTGAGGGTCGGATCAGATTTAGGTGTAGGATAGTGTTAATTAGCTACATTAATACGTTCTCACAAGGATAGTAAGGCAAGTGTGTGTGTGGTGTTAGAGAGGTTGTCCTCACACACAGTCTAACAGCAGTAAGTCCAGGTGACACTAATGATTTCTGATAACCGTGGCTCGTTCCTGCGCAGGTTCTCGGGTTGCCATGGTGAGCGTTTCCAGCAGAGCAGCATGACGACCTCTGTGTGTCCTGATGAGGTGAATGCCGCAGAAGACCTGGAGTCATTTGAGTTCCTGTCGTACCCTGGACCTTCAGAATACACACGCTGCTCCGAGACGGTGAAGGACAAAACCAGGCTGAGGAGCAGACTGGTGTCAGCGTGGAACAATGTGAAATACAGAGGTGTGTGTGTGCATGTGAAACTGCACTATGGTTTAAACACGAGACGGGAGTGTAGTGGTGTGTGTGTGTGTGTGTGTGTTATACTGAACTCTGTGTGTTTCAGGCTGGAATCTGAAAGCTAAACCTCGTCTGAGTAAAAACTCTCCTGTGTGTATGTTGGGTCACACATACAACCTGAACCATGAAGGTGTGTATTACACACACACACACACACACACACACACACACACACACACACACACACACAGACAGGCAGACAGCACCTTTGACAAGTGTGTGCGCAGGTGAGAGGCAGCTGTTCCGCTGTGCGTTCTCGTCTCTGTTCTGGATGACGTACAGGAGAGGTTTCTCCTCGCTGCAGGGAACGTCTCTGACCTCAGACAGTGGGTGGGGCTGCACCGTGCGCTCGGCCCAGATGCTGCTCGCACAGGCATTAGTGCGACACACGTTACCTGCAGGTATATATACACACACACACTCTCTCTCTCTCTCACGCTCACTCGCTCACTCACTCGCTCACTCGCTCGCTCGCTCGCTCACTCACTCACTCACTCACTCCCTCCCTCCCTCCCTCCTGCTTCAGGCTGGACGTGGACTGGAGCTCATCATCAGACCAGAGACGACTTGGAGCTCGGATCCTCTCGGCCGCTTGGGCTGGGATTGGGGCGGAGCCGGAGGGTGGAGCAGAGGAGGCGGAGCGAGGGTGCCATACTGGAGGTGGATGAGGATGGGCAGGAGAGCAGACACCGACGTCTGGTGGCGTGGTTTGGAGACACGCCATCCGCTCCTTTCAGCCTGCATCAGCTGGTGGGGGCGGGGCAGTCGTCAGGGCAACGGGCAGGTGACTGGTACGGCCCCTCTGTCGCCGCACACATGCTGCGGTAAGACACTGGCAAGAGCAATGAGCAGCGTTCTTTACTCTTCTGGAAAGCTGTTATTTTCACGTGTGTGTGTGTTTGTAGTAAAGCAGTCGCGGCATCTGAACTGCGTGACCTGGCTGTGTACGTCGCGCAGGACTGCACTGGTGAGTTTAAATAAAATAAAAAATCTTGACACTGCTCGCTTCTTCAGAAAACAAATAACATTTTTTTCTGACATATATAAAGTTGCATAAAGCCAGCTAGTAGTGATTTTAAAGAAAAAACAAACACAAACCTTTTGTACCGCTGCACTGTTGAGTTCTGGATCCTGATTGGTCAGAAGGTGTTGATTAATTTTTCATAACAGCAGCACGGACACTCGTTCTCATCTCTCAAGTTATTGTTTCCATAGTAACCGCTCATTCACAGCGACTCGTACAGCAGAAAACAGGAACACCACTCAGTCACTCCGCTCACATCGATGATTACGTTCCTGTAACTGCACAGCACCTGGTGTTTTATTCTTTAAAGGTTCTGACTGCAAAGTTGAATTCTGGGTAAAATGTTCTCTCTCTATTGCTGTTGGAGTTTCGAGATGTTTTGCTGACACACACCCACACCATGTATCCTGTGTGTAAATGTTTTGCTGAGATAAAAAGCATCCCGCGTTTTACGATTCTGGAGATCGCCGAAGAAAATGAGCAACAATATCACGTGACCACCGTGGTGCGTGTCTGAACCAAACTACTTTTAACCAAAACAAGTCAAACATGGCGGACTCGGCTCAGAAAAGAAAAGGAAAGCCTGCCGAGTGAGTGCAACTGCCAGACAGAGCAAGGTTATTTTAACGTGTCATTTTTCTGGACAGATAACTAAATCATTCTAGCTAGCGCTTAGCTATCTTAGCCTTAGAGTGCATGGGTTCGACTCCACGGTAGCGAGGATGGAGTTATTACACACCTAATGTTTTGATCTTACAGAGAAAGAAACAAGAACACAAAAGCAGTCTCAGAGAAAATATATAAGTATTCGTTATTTTTTTTTGTTTGTTTCACGGATCTATTCGCGAACGTCGACCACAAATTACATCCCTGCGACTCGGAACTCTCCGAGGTCGATGCAGAGTCACGATGTTTTCTTGGTGGCGTCACCATCTTGGTGTGATGCAGTTCCATAGTTATGCTAATTAGTCCAAGCTCCTTGCGTTCGGCCGTTTCCTGTTTCCGTAGGGCCGTACTGTTTACCTCAAGAGGGAGGAGAACAGTCCCAAAACGGAGAAAAGCGACTCTCAGGACATCAGAGTGATCACATCCCATTCGTCCGCATTATATTCTTGCGAGACAGAGGAAAATACCATGCACAATTTTTTATTTTATTCATTCATTCATTATCTCTAGCCACTTTATCCTTCTACAGGGTCGCAGGCAAGCTGGAGCCTATCCCAGCTGACTACGGGCGAAAGGCGGGGTACACCCTGGACAAGTCGCCAGGTCATCACAGGGCTGACACATAGACACAGACAACCATTCACACTCACATTCACACCTACGGTCAATTTAGAGTCACCAGTTAACCTAACCTGCATGTCTTTGGACTGTGGGGGAAACCGGAGCACCCGGAGGAAACCCACACGGACACGGGGAGAACATGCAAACTCCACACAGAGAGGCCTTCGCCGGCCCCGGGGCTCGAACCCAGGGGCTCGAACCCAGGACCTTCTTGCTGTGAGGCGACAGTGCTAACCACTACACCACTGTGCCGCCCATTTTTATTTCATTTTTTTTTATTTTATTTTTTTTTAAATTTCAGATGACTTTGCAGTCAGCACTTTTTAAATAATCAGTAGAGTTCATGTGTGTGATGACTGCTGTGGGCCAGTAATGAAATGTTAACTGTGTGTGTAGTGTATGTGAGGGATGTGATCAGACTGTGTGGAGAATGTCCGCGTGAGCTCCCAGTGAGATTTCGCCCTGTTATTATCCTGGTGCCTGTGAGACTTGGCGGGGAGACACTCAACCCCGCGTACATCCCGTATGTGAAGGTATGGACACACACACGTGCGCTCACTCGTGCTCACGCTCACACACTCGCACGCTGTTGCTGATGTTTTCTTTGCTCTATCCTTTAGAGACTGCTTCAGCTGAAGTGCTGTGTGGGAATAATCGGAGGAAAGCCGAAGCACTCGCTGTATTTCGTCGGGTTTCAGGGTGAGTGAGACCTCCCATGTGTCTGATTTTGGGACGGATCTTTTCAGGTTTGACGGACACGTGACGATCAGGACTCCAGTGCTGAGTGACAGTAATGCTGTGTTCACATATATACCGGTACGATAGTGGTAGAACTGTATCGATACAAAGTATACCGGTACAGTTTAGCGCATCTGTCCACACTAGCGAGAAATGTTTGCGGTTTTCTTTCACGGTAGTTGAAATGCGCGTGCGCGAAATGTTTCCCTGGTTACCGAGTAACTTCCTTCCGAGAATATGGCGGATGAAACGTGTGTGTGCTTTTTGTTGTCAATGTACAGTCTGTATTTCTGGTGGTCATTTATTCAGTCGAATCGTATAAAACGCGAGTTTTGAGCCATTTTACAGCTGGAAAGCACATGCGTATTGTATTGTATGAATAACCCGGAAGACGTAGGAATGGTTCATTGCGCATGCGCATTATATTTGTATCGATACAGAACCGCTTCATCTGTCCACACTACAGCGAAGCGCTACAGTACCGATACTGTACCGGTACGAAACCCATACATTTGTGGGTTTCGTACCAATACAGTTATACCGCTACAGTACCTGTATAGTTGCTGGTGTGGACAGGTGTTGCGCTATGAAAGTAGTATTGAATCGGTACAAAATCCCTAGTGTGGACAGGGTATAAGATGAACAGGATGAAAAAAATGGGCTTCACCAGCAGAGGGTGCTGAAGTGAATCCTGTCCCATGTTATTGCTTCTTCAGGATTACTTTATCCCTGGAGGGAAATTCAAATTTGCTACAAAGCTCCTGAATCAGAGAAGAAGTAAACATGTCTAAAAATAGAAGATAAAATTGCTTGTTGCTTGTTTTTTTTTTCCCCCCCTCTCTAAATGGAGTTAAATTAAGGTCCGGTTTCACAATAACTATAAATAAATCAGTCCCCTGCAGTTTATGTGGTCAGTGCTCACACCAGACCGATAACGATCCTTATAGCCCAGGCCTGGGTTTATCCGTATCGGTGCCATTTTTCCAGGCCTGGACCTGCGCTGATAGAACATTTGACCAATCAGGTCATTGTTCACATGTGACGTTGTCTGAGCACGTGCTGTTTTTCCTGAACATCTTTGTACATCCTTGTTGCATCATAAAGTCACGGAATACGGATTCATGGAAAATAAAGCAATATATAATACCAAGCACAGAGCTTTTATTCACGGATATGTGATTTTCTGTGAATTATCAATAGTAAATTAATAAAGTAAACATCTAAATGCAGGTAAGAGATTTTAATTATGAACTTCGACAGTGCAAACATTTGTTTTAGACTTGTTCTTAATGTTTTATCCGTGATGCATCATCCATATGAAATCAGTAACCAATCTGTAATATACTGGAACGTCTGTGACCAATCCGTAAATTACTAGCATCCGTATTAAAATCCATAACCACTCCGTATTTTGTATCCTTTTATTACATTTCTATAATCCGTGACCTAGCTGTATTTTATCAACCACCGGAGTGTGTGCATGGGTTGTTTTGGAGTCTGAGCTGTACAGTATGACCCGGAATAATGTGCTACTACTTGGAATAAACTTCCCTGACTATTCCTAAGTTGTATGTGTTCATTTCCCAGAGTGTCAGGACCAGGCGATATTATAGTGGCCATTTATAGTTGTGGTGTTTTGGAACTAAATTCATGCCGAGGGACACTCCGAATTCTAGTTAAGGTAGTATCTCACTGGGCTGCGACTAGTTGGAGACCCAACAATTGCGATAAAATATGCGAATATCAATTTGGTGTGATTCCAAGTGAAAATTCGCATATTTTATCGCAATTGTTATGTCTCCAACTAGTCGCAGGCTGTTGCAGCCCAGTGAGATACACTCGCACTTCCTGGCTTTGTGACACCAGCGATGCATTTGCGGCTATAATTTTGAGAGAAATTTTGTCGCGCTAATTTTTTGAACATGTTCAAAATTTCAGCGACGAAGGAGCGACACTTTGCGACTCATGCGAGGAAATTGAGAAGCCCTGCGAATGTTTCAAGACACTTTTTTGAAACTCTCTCGCGAATGACGTTTGCAATTTGTTGCAAGCTGTCGCAGCCCAGTGAGATACTGGCTTTATCGGTGTTGTGGTACCAGGCCCTTACAGTTTATAGTCTGGAGCGACTTCTTATCAGGGAAAAATGGATCTTCATGATGGTCACGTGATCATAGAGAGCTGTGTGTATAATACATACATGTTTGTGTTCTCTCTCCCTCTCTATACAGAAGATCAGCTGCTGTATTTGGATCCTCATTTCTGTCGGGCTGCTGTCGATGTCCGTCAGTCCAACTTCCCCTTAGAGGTTTGGAAACGCTTCATCCCTTCCATTTTACTTCCAGTATGCACAAGAACTGAATCTGAAACTCTGTTTTTTTTTTTTTTTTTAATCCTTTTTAAAAACAGTGTATTTCAAACAGATCTGAATTGATAAGTGATCAAACGTCGTTTAAATGCTGAAATTTGAGAACTGCCTGGTGGGTGTGGCCTAATATTCTAATGCTTGATGTCAAGGTCTTTCTTACTTCCCAACCAATCAGGGAGCAAGTGTGACAAACAAAGGGCAGTGTTGGTGGAAATTATTTTTTTATTTTTTATTTTTTATCTGCAGTACTCAGAATAATAAATCTAATCTCCGGAGAAAGCGAGGCTGGTGAGTTAGCCGTTACTAGCGAGTGTTGTTATGGTTACCGTGTGTTTGCAGTCATTTCACTGTAAGACAGCGAGGAAGCTGCCATTTAACCGCATGGACCCCAGCTGCACTCTGGGTTTCTACGTGAAGAGCAGGAGGGACTTTGATATGCTCCGCTCTGACATCACCATGGTAACAGAGCGCACACACACACACACACACACACACAAAAGACAAATGTCACCTTTTCACTCCACGCACTTCGCCTAAAAAAGTGCCACTCCTGCAACTATATTTAGTTCAAAAGTCCGCTTCATACACTACCATTCAAAAGTTTGGGGTCACCCAGACAATTTTGTGTTTTCCATGAAAAGTCACACTTTTATTTACCACCATAAGTTGTAAAATGAATAGAAAATATAGTCGAGACATTTTTCTGGCCATTTTGAGCATTTAATCGACCCCACAAATGTGATGCTCCAGAAACTCAATCTGCTCAAAGGAAGGTCAGTTTTATAGCTTCTCTAAAGAGCTAAACTGTTTTCAGCTGTGCTAACATGATTGTACAAGGGTTTTCTAATCCTCCATTAGCCTTCTGAGGCAATGAGCAAACACATTGTACCATTAGAACACTGGAGTGAGAGTTGCTGGAAATGGGCCTCTATACACCTATGGAGATATTGCACCAAAAACCAGACATTTGCAGCTAGAATAGTCATTTACCACATTAGCAATGTATAGAGTGGATTTCTGATTAGTTTAAAGCGATCTTCATTGAAAAGAACAGTGCTTTTCTTTCAAAAATAAGGACATTTCAAAGTGACCCCAAACTTTTGAACGGTAGTGTATAATCATTAATTCTGCTTCAGAGCTCCTCCACAGTGGCTCAGTACTGTGAACACACGCTCATCCACACTCTCCTGGAGTCCCTTTCGGATCACTGCTTTACTCTGTTAGCTTTAGGGGATGGGGTCGACTCCGATCCTCCCTGCAGTCTCCTTCTGCTCCTTCACGCCTCCGTTTCTTCCCCCAGGCTCTGAGCTCGTCCACAGACATGTATCCCATCTTCACCTTCGTCGAGGGCAGTGGGCGGGACCAGCATGAGCAGCTGGATTTGACCTTTGACCCAGAGGTGCACGTCCCACTCAAAGACAAGGAGAGACGAAGAAGAAGTAAGGGAGGGAGCATGGACGAGTTTGTGCTGCTGTGAACACTTCCTCGGTCGTGGTAACATCTGTTCGCGGATAAGTTCCTGAAATCAGGCTGATTAGTTAAATCGAACCATGACGCCTCATTGTTAGAGAAACAGCTTTGGGAACGAAAGGTCACCAGGTTGATTCCCTGGACGAGCAGGAATGGCTGAAGTGCCTTTGAATAAGGTATCTAACCCCCTCCACTGCTCCCCAGGCTGCTCTGGGTGTGTTGTACGTCGCGCTGGATGTAAGAGTGTCTGCTAAATGCCTGTAATTTAAATGCACTTCTGATCAGGTTTGTACACGTCAATCTCTACCCCAGGGTTAAGAACCAACATTTAGATTGTAAAGTTGGCATACAGTCATCAACCAGCAACTGTTGATGAGAAACTATCAGCTAGAGACTGTTTGTTTGCTTCCTAGTGTAACAGTTATTCCACGAAATCGAGTTGTACATGTCTGTAATCCACGTACGACGAGATTGAGTGGAATAACTGTTTTATTCTATCCACATTCACTGGATTTTGAGAAACAGAGCATTTTTATTTTTTTGCAAATTCGATAAATAAAACTTTATACAAAACGTCCAACAAAATAATTTCCGCTTAGAATGTAAACAAACTGGCGAAATGACAGGAGCAATTTGTGAAAAATGCAATAATTCTTGAAAAATAAAAAAAAGATACATTCTTACCATCAAATAGTTTTATTCCATATTTTGTTGTATTTTTTGGGGGTTGGCAAACCAATTTAAAGGTGCATTACTGGGCTGGAGTGTGGAACAGGAGATATGGGAGGAAATAAGCTATCTTCTTTTAGCTTTTTCTGTTTCTTTTAAATACTTGATGATAAATTTTTGGGAGTTTTGTTTTCAAGTAGTTTTTATTTCATCCTCGGATGGTTCAGCAACATGCTCCGCCATTTTGTT
The DNA here is from genome assembly GCF_027579695.1 of Neoarius graeffei. Taxonomy (NCBI): domain Eukaryota; kingdom Metazoa; phylum Chordata; class Actinopteri; order Siluriformes; family Ariidae; genus Neoarius; species Neoarius graeffei. The sequence continues at coordinate 14,702,115 of NC_083590.1, read as the reverse complement.
TTTCTCTACTCACGGTATATGAGCTGATGTCCTAGTAGTAGAGTAGCCAATCCGAGCACTCGATTGCTCATATCCAGTGAATGTGGAGAGAATAAAAGCTTGTAGCTATCAGCTCTAAGCTTCCCATACTTGGTGAAATTCACCTCATGGCGTCAGTGTAAAAATAAAGAAGCGAACCTTTCAGACAGGGAACGTGATTTGGCTGATCAATTAAATTCAAGGTAAGTGAAAGAAACCCCCCCCCCTTTTTTTTTTTTTTTTTAAATTAAACGCGCTACACAAATAGAAATCTAAAAATGTAGCTCCTTCTTTTTAGTTAGCTGCCTTCATGTGTCTCAGAGGAAACATGCTGTAGCCATCACATGATGGGGGACAATTGGCTGGTGGGTGACCAAATTGGGAGGGAAATGGGGGTGGGGGGAGAATGTGGGAAAGAATGTGTGGGCGGAGTTTAAAACGTCTCATAAGTAAAGTATCACGATATACTTTTTTCAGTATCGTCCGTCCCTACACCACTAAAAGCTCAGCTCCTTTCGATTGTAAGTTACGAGAAGTAAAATCAAAACTGAATTCCATTACTGTATTTTTAGAAGTTGTATTTTATTTGTGTGTGTGTGTGGGGGGTGTTTTTTTTTTTTTTTGGGTTTCATGTCTGTGTCTTCTTTCTAATAATAATAGTAGTTATTATTTTATAATTTTTTTTAATGCTTAATTGTCGAGTGTATTTGTGTCACAACATATTTTTTTTATATTTACCAATAAATAATGAGGAAGGAATTATTTTTGAAGTAAAGAAAATGTGCATGATTAATGTCTATTTTTTATTTTAAAAAACAAAAAATGAAACAGTATGACCCAGACATGTAGAAGATGCGTATCATGTGTACAGTATGTGACCTGGTTTGTAATAAACAGAAGTGAAAGTTGAGTGTGAGAAATGTGTGTAAGCTGATCAGTGCATCAGTCAGGATACGGGAAGGGTCTCCTCACTCACTTAGAAGAAACCGGAGCGTCTCCAAAGCATCAGAGCACGATCTGCTGTTCTGTAACGTAGTTCGGTGACACAAAGTGTAATGGTTTTATACAGACCTGTCTGTCCTACTGTAATATACAGCAAACATTGACTGACTGTGTTTTTGCTTTAGATCAAATATTTTTCAGTCAGCCAGGAGAAGATGCAGTCTTTATTTTACCTGTGGAGCACTTCTTTAAACACTTTCTGAATACAAAACCATTATGCTGTCTTTCCCTCAGTAAAGACCCTCAATATCAGGATGTTGTAGGAAAATCATTATTATGTTCCTTGAACAGCATATCCTGATGTTTTATTCCTTTTATACAGCAGCAGTTTGCTAACAATTACAGTTTTTAATTTATGAATGAGTGAATGATGCATCATACTTTTTATCCAGTTAAAGTTATATTTTAATCTCCGTTAACAGTACGTGTTACTGATCAACGTGTGTAGGATGTATTTTATACCTCAAGATTACTGTTTAGAGCTTCAGAATGTGTTAGGATACCGTTTCTCTCGCCACAGTTATCTTTGTACCAGGCTCTGTGTTCCAAGAGTCAATCGGCATCCGTCCATCTCAAGAGATGATGGTGCAGCACTAGCATGTTCTAGAGTGGCTAAAAAGGCCAACTCTAGAGTGACAGTCACTACAACGCCTGGGAGGAAGGATATGGAAGCCTTGGGCTGCCCAGATGTCAAGACTGCCTTCTCAGTGTTGCTGGTATAACCCAAAGGAAGGGATGAACCAATACAATTTGGTATCTGCAGCTGCAGGAGTTGCCGGAATGCAATGTAATTGAGGTATTTCACCTGACGTCACAGGGTCACGTGACGCCCCGGTGTCCACCATTTTGGACGGCAAGCTAGCTAATGTCAACATCATAGTACCTAGTATGTTGCTGTAGCAACGTTTACGTTCAGTCATTTGGATGACTGTTAAAACCTTTCAGTCTCAAGTTTTTCCTTTACTGTATTTACTAGTTTACTGAGCCGGCCAGCCCCGGAGCGCTGGCTAGCCCCGGCCAGCCCTGGAGCGCACTCAGTAAACTAGTAAATACAGTAAAAGAAAAACTTATAATGGGCCATGTCTCAACAGACTAAGAAGTTATTTCAATGACATTTAATAACATTTTGTTTATCCTGAGGACCGAAAGTAAATGAAAATGTGAACAAACCTTAGCTGTCAGTGAACAATCCTGGTGGAAGCAGGTAAACGTCGTTCTCTAAGCCTGCTAACCTCAATTTTTGCAAATACCTCTCTCTCTGCTCGCCCTGTAAATGCCCTACGTCGCTGGATAGTGAAGGTGTTTTCTGCATCTCGCTCCTTTTTCTTTTATGTTTTTCGTTTGTCGCCTTCCTCGCATTCAAACTGATTCGAGCCGTGCCGTCCAAAATGGTAGCATCACATGACTTGGTCACGTGAGTGAAATACCTCAATACACTGTTCAACCACCTTAGGGGCTCCATTCCGGATTTAGTCACATTTACCCCTTAGCCTTTACTCTTCCTGATGATACCCGCAAGGCAGTAGGGGGATCACTCTTAGTCTGGCCCCTACCATTCGACCTGTTTGGCATGGGAGACCCTGCCAGGAGTGTGAAACTCCAGCCGACAAAGCTCTAGGGGTCACTGGGACATGCAAACCGCCTCACCACAAATAAAGTGGTGATCCCAAGTGAGGCAGATAAGAGTCAGTACTTTTGTTATAGTTTAGAAAGTCAGTTCTCTCTGATTCCAATTTTATGGACCTGACACAGAAAACTGCATTAGTCTGCGACAAATTTTTTCTAAGACCGTGGAGAAACTATATTGTATCATTTAGCCTGAATTTATAATATTCTACTTGAAGGTTTTCTGACACTAGGCTCCATTAAGCTGAGCCAAGGGATAATTTGAGTTCAAATGTTCAGAGGCTCTTATATGTAACCATCTTGTGTTTCTCCACCACTGATTATCAGTGTAAAAGCACTTAATGTGTTAAACACAGAATTGCTATTGTGTCATTAAAACCTTAAGATATTATATGGTGGGAACTACAAGCGAGTGTTTTTATTTCAAATTTAGCAGAAGGTACGTTCTAGCCAATGAGAAGTCTGCATTGGGTAGCCAATCAGAAGTCTGTGTTCAAACAAAGAAAAGTCCTTTCATAGTGACTTTAATAGGAGCTGGCTTTTTGTTTTGGGGTGGCTCTAGGGTTGGTCCCTTGTAGAGAGACAAAGTTTAAAAATTACTGGTGGAAGTTTAAGAGTTCTGTGTGGTCCAGAAACGTTCAGCGTTGGAATTGTTTTGATGCAATAAAGGTGCTTTTACAGGTGACTTCTTTTTTGACTGTACGTTTGGCTATTTTTGAGGTTCAGGTTTCCATGATACATGAAACGAGTCTTTAGGAAACTTGTGCAGAACTCTGCTCTAGATTTTAAAGTGGAAGTACAGTATTGGATACCTCCCTCTGTATTCTTGATACAGCATGATTAAAATCATATTTTTGAAGTGCCCTTGAGCAAGGTACTTGACCCCCAACTGCTCCCCAGGCTGCTCTGGTTCTTGTTGTACGGTATGTCGGTCTGGATAAGAGCGTCTGTTAAAACCTGTAAAGTAATGTGTATCTTTCACCTAGAAATGTGAATATGGTGCATCTTCAAAAATGATTTGAAGTACATAAATAAACTGGGATTACCTTTTCAGGTAAAGCTATAAAGATACACATTACAGGTTTTAACAGATTTTATCCAGAGCGGCATATATAACAAGAACCAGAGCGGCCTAGGGAGCAGTGGGGGTCAAGTACCTTGCTCAACGGCACTTCAGCCATTCCTGCTGGCGCAGGGAATCAAACCAGCAACCTTTTAGTCCCAAAGCTGCTTCTCTAACCATTAGCCTATGGTACAAAACTATTGGTACAAAAGTTCAGGGTATCAAGGACAGTTTAGTACAATTTTTGCGTGCACTGAAAATGCTTACAGAATATGAATTAAAGAGCTGAACTACACCCGTAGGTTTTATTGGAATGCTCTTCCAAGAAAATAATCACCTCTCATTAGTCTCACAATTAAACACAATAATGCTGTGGCAAAGAAAACCAAAATGAAGATTATGCTGCTACTCTCCACCTTGGATCTGGTCATTTCTCCTTTATTGTTTCATTCTGTGGAAAGTTTAAAAATATGATTTTAATCATGCTGTATCAAGAATACAGAGGGAGGTATCCAATACTGTACTTCCACTTTAAAATCTAGAGCAGAGTTCTGCACAAGTTTCCTAAAGACTCGTTTCATGTATTGTGGAAACCTGAACCTCAAAAATGCGCCTTTCTGGGTAAAAGAAAGATACATGCTGAAGTTGACATAAGGTGTACACCTAATGGTGATGTAATGAAGAAGAAACCTTTATTTGTCACATGCACATTCAAGCACAGTGAGATTCATCCTCTGCAGTTAACCCATCCGAAGCAGTGAACACACGCCCACAGCAGCGGGCAGCCATACTACAGCACCCAGGGAGCAGTTAGGGGTTCGGTATCTTGCTCAAAGGAACTTCAGCCCAAGGCCACCCCATGTTAACCTAACTTCAGGGGGAAACCAGAGCACCCAGAGGAAACCCATGCAGCCATGGGGAGAACATGCAAACTCCACACAGAAAGGCCCCTGTCAGCTGCTGGGCTCGAACCTAGAGCCTTCTTGCTGTGAGGTGACAATGCTTACCACTACACCACTGTACCTGATATATTGACTCCAGAGAACTCCAGAAAACAGGATGGATGGATGGATGGAGCCATAGCACTGTTACTGACTTGACTTCAGGTGCTGTCGGAATCATAATCACAAAGTGCGTGCACTTCAATGGCACCACAGTGGCAACTTGAATGCATGAACTACAGTACAGAGGAGTACTTGAATGCAGTATGACAGACATGTAGAGATCCAGGGTTAGACACACCTCTGTTTCTATAGCTCAGAGCTCACGCTGCATTATACACTGTACCATTACAACCATTTTAATTTTATGCACTCTTGATCCAATGCTACACAGCCTGTTCAATTTACCTTCTTTTTTTGTTGCTGCCATTATTTTTGACTAATAGCATGTTAGTATGTTAGGAATGTTTAGAATTTCGTGACTGCCTCACCCACATGTCCTTTTTGTCTTCTTGTTCTATTCAGAGTTACTATCTCTTTGCAGCTCTCTGCTGTTTAAGCTGGAGCTCCAACTACTCCACCACTGCAATTCTGCACACATTTATTTAAGTTGGAGTTCTGTAAGACTGCATTAGAACCCACTGCATGAGAGTCCATGATGTTCAGTGTATAACTGGATGAGAACCGTGATGTTCAGTATATACATGGATCAGCCATAACATTAAAAACACCGACAGGTGAAGGTAAAGATAAAAATATTATCTCATTGCAGTGGCACATGTCAAGGGGTGAGATATATTAGGCAGCAAGAGAAGTCAGTTCTTGAAGTTGATGTGTTGGAAGCAGGAAAAATGGGCAAGCATAAGTGAGCAGCTTTGACAAGGGCCAAATTGTGATGGCTAGATGACTGGGTCTGAGCATCTCCGACATGGCAGGTCTTGTGGGGTGTTCCCAGTATGCAGTGGTTAGTACCAAACAAAAATGGTCCAAGGATCCAAAGGACAACCGGTGACAGGTTCATGGATATCGAAGGCTCATTGATTTACATGGGGCATGAAGGCTAGCCCATATGGTCCAATCCCACAGAAGAGCTACTATAGCACAAACTGCTGAAAAAGTTCATACTAGCTAAAACAGAAAGGTGTCAGCGTTAACTTTTTCAGCAGTTCGTGCTGAAAGCCTTTGTGCCCCATGTGAATCAATGAGCCTTCAACGCCCATGATCCTGTTGCCAGTTCACCAGTTGTCCTTTGGATCCTTGGACCATTTTTAGTAGGGACTAACCCAGGGGTCTCCAAACTGATCCATAAAGGGCTGTGTGGCTGCAGGTTTTCATTCCAGCCATGCAGCAGCACCCTGATTTGGCTTATTCAATCAACTGACACACCCACCCTTTAATCAAGGGTGGGTGTGGCTGCAAGTATTTGACTATGTGAAGACAGTTCAGGGCGGCATGGTGGTGTAGTGGTTAGCGGTCGCCTCACAGCAAGAAGCTCCTGGGTTCAAGCCCCGGGGCCGGCGAGGGCCTTTCTGTGTGGAGTTTGCATGTTCTCCCCGTGTCCGCGTGGGTTTCCTCCGGGTGCTCCGGTTTCCCCCAAAGACATGCAGGTTAGGTTAACTGGTGACTCTAAATTGACCGTAGGTGTGAATGTGAGTGTGAATGGTTGTCTGTGTCTATGTGTCAGCCCTGTGATGACCTGGCGACTTGTCCAGGGTGTACCCCGCCTTTCGCCCGTAGTCAGCTGGGATAGGCTCCAGCTTGCCTGCGACCCTGTAGAAGGATAAAGCGGCTAGAGATAATGAGATGAGATGAAGACAGTTCAGTTGATTGAATGAGCCAAGTCAGGTGTGCTGCTGCATGGCTGGAATGAAAACCTGCAGCCACACGGCCCTTTATGGATCAGTTTGGACACCCCTGAACTAACCACTACATACCGGGAACACTCCACAAGATGTGCCATTTTGGAGATGCTCAGACCCAGTCATCTAGCCATCACAGTTTGTCAAAATCACTCAGATCCTTACACTTGCCCATTTTTCCTGCTTCCAACACATCAACTTCAAGAACTGACTGTTCTCTTGATGTTACAGCTGACTGCTGGAACTGGATGAAATGACTGATGTTACTGCACAGCACTTGTAGTAGCCGATACAATGCCAAGTTCTCTTTTCTTAGCTATAGATATAGAATATCAATCTAGAAATACAACAACGAATGAAGAACCCATACATGTCCTTAACCTTTTGAACATTCATTTTGTATATTCACTGAAGAACTGTTGAAAGAGTTGTATTGTTTATTCAGAGCTTGAAGGTGCTGCTGTAAATGGTCAAACAAGCTAGATGTGTTTGAAATCAAAAATACAGGCCGACAGTGGAGAAAAAATATCTTTTGGCAACTAGGCGTTCTTTTTGTTGGCATCTTTCCTCTTTCTGCTGAACATCACTCATGTATCAAGAAGAGTTGAATAGTTTTTATTGTTTTTGGTTGAGGGAATCAATCATCAGGAACTGAGCAGTTATGGTCGACCATTCATCCTGTGTGTGATGGCATGTGAAGAATGCATGCACAGTTTGTGCAAAAACATTCTGCTTCATACTGCTACTGAAGCTTAGAATCATGTTTCCTCACTAAATAGAAGAAAGCCATGAGGCCTAATGGTTAGAGAAGCAGCTTTGGGGCCAAAAGGTTGCCGGTTTGATTCCCTGGACCAGCAGCTATTCCTGAGCAAGGTACCTAACCCCCAACTGCTCCCCAGGCAACTCTGAGTATGTTGTACGTCATTCTGGAGAACAGCATCTGCTAAATGTCGCTAATTTAATGCAAAATCAAAACTTTTTTTTTTTGAAAGCCATTGCTTTCTCTGAGGCATTTCATTGCAGTTGAAGTTAGGATGCATTTGCGAGGGCGGACAAAACAGGAAGCACTTTTATTAATCATCCATGCACCTTTAAAGTACTTTATCAGTTTAATTATTCAGCCAGGCTGATCAATACTCGAGTGTATGCATGAAAAGGCTCGTTCTGGAGAACTGCAGTAGGGAATAGTGAGAGTGTATGCAGTTTCAAAATAAAATAACCTCTTGTGACACTCGCTGGCATGTGAGGGTGTTAGGGTGGAGATGCTGATGCACATCACAGAAGCTTTTGAATGTTTTTGTTTTTCCTGATATTCATCTCATTTTTAGTGAACTGTACAAGTGTCAGTCATTTGACATACAGGGTGGGGCTTTTCTCAAAAAATAATTCGCATAGCTCCAGAGTCAGGCCCCTTTTCTCTGGAACCATTATTGAAATTCACTACATTCTCTGCTCACACATTTCCATAACACCTTTACATAGAGAAAGTGAACAATGCTACTGTTCTTGATTGCTGCAAACTGATCTGGGTGCATGCGTATGGGTGTGTGCGTTTGGGTATGCAGGTGTGTGGGCGTATAGAATGATTTGTATTTCAAACCTTTCCCCCCCTAAAAGACTACAGATCATTTTAGCACAGCGATAAGGATGTCATAATTATATGCCTCATGCAGATAGCAGAGATAACATGCAGACACACCCTGGTCTTCGGATTCTTATTCTGCTTCACGATTTCTTAAACTGTTTTCCTGAAATATAAAGACACGTAAATCTGTTGTATTGGGTGTTTAGGAATATAAACAATCTTAGATCTTGATTTTATCAGAAACAACACTGTGTGGATAATAAACTGGAGGAAAAATCACTTTATGTATATTGGTGTGTTTATACGTGAAGGTGAGAGATGAGCATGCATGCAGGACGGATGTTCTAGAAAATTTACCCTAACAACAAAGCAGTCAGTCATGGCTATGCCTCAACAGCGAGGATGATGTTCTCCAAGTTGTTGGCAGCTCGGTCTCGGTCTCAGGTGGCTGAGGAGCCCATTTCTTGATTTACAGGATTTGTTGCAGATGCTGCAGATGGTGGTGATGGTGGGAAGGCACAGGCAGTCTAGATTTTGCACATGTTCTTTCCTTTGCATCCTCTTCTCCTCGATGTGGTTTGTCCTCTGGTTTTCAAAATTCTCGACTCTTTCTCTGATGGTTGCTCTCCAGGCACTATGATTTCTAGCCTGGTCTTCCCAGTTGTTCCAGTCGATGCTGCAGCTTTTCAGGTTTTGTTTCAGCAGGTCCTTGTATTGTTTCTTTTGTCCTCATCTGGACCACTTTCCTTCTCTGAGTTGGGAGTAGAAGACCTGTTTCGGCAGTCAAAATGAAGATCCGTGTACGAAACGAAGATCCATGTCTACAGAGCTGTCGTCATCCCAACTCTTCTGTATGGTTTCTGAAACCTGGACCACCTACCACCACCACCTGAAGACCCTTGAGCATTTCTACCTATGCTTCTTGAGGAGCATCCTTAGCATCAGCTGGGAGAACTACCGTACTAACGTCAGCATCTTGGCTGAAGCTAAACTCCCAAGCATCAATTCCATTATCATCCAAAGCCAACTGCAGTGGGTTGGCCACATCATCAGAATGGATGACAGCCGCCTTCCGAAGGACAATGCAAACTCCGACAGACCAGAGAGCAGTCAGTAATGAGTGAATGAATGAATGAATGAATGAATGAGCTAAAGTACAAAATTAAATCCAGAGCTCCAAAAGTATGTTGTCTATATTAGAAAATGACAGACAGACAGCTAGATAGATAGCAAAACTGTAGGAGCTGTGAAAACTGAACTAGTGCTGGTTCAACTCTGGACGGCACCCAAGCTAAAGTTTTTACATCATCACAATGTTTTTTGAATGTTAACATGAAATATTTCTAGATGATTCAGTCTGTCAGCTTTTCTTGTGGTTCTAAGAAGTGTCTACATAACACACGTTCATGCATTATCTATACTATTTACCCAATGCGGGTCACAGGGAAGCTGGAGCCAATCTCAGCTGACTTCAGGTGAGAGGCAGGGTTTGCTCTGGGCAGGCTGCCAATCTATCACAGGGCTAACACAAAGATGGACAATCATCACACTCCTGTTCGCACTTATGGGCAATTTAGAGTAGCCAGTTGACCAAAACCACATATCCTTGGACTGTGGGAGGAAACTGGAGAACCAAGAGGAAACCCACGAGGTTTGCATGAGGAGAACATACAAACTGCACACAGAAAGACCCCAATCAACCGCGAGGTTCAAACCCAGAACCTTCTGGCTGTGAGGTGACCATGTGAACCCCCGCACCATCGTGCCATAACATTGTCCAATGTTCAATAACAATTTTGCAATGTTTTGCAAAATCATCTGCTGTAATAATAGCTATCACATTATTATTAGAACATTCAGTAATTATTTATTGAACAGGTTATCAAAAATAACATTATAACAATGTTTTAAAATCCTCCGCTGTAATAAGGGTTAGCTCCTGAATGCTATTAGAATGATGTTCAGTTATATGAAGGATTTTATATGTAAACATTACACAAACGTTTTCTCAACAGTTTTGAAAGTTCCTAGAACCGTAACATTTAGAAAAAGGTTTTTACAAACTTAACCTTGTTGTTTTGACTTGACTCAGGAATGTTTTGTAAAATTGTGAAGCAAACTGTTATTACATATCAGAAGATTGCTGTCACATTTGGTGTAGCATAATTTTTGAGAACCTGCTGAATACTTACTGAATGTTCTACATTGGTGAGGAATGTACACAAGAATGGTTCTTCAGTGGTTCTTCGGTTAGTTTTTGGTTCTTAACTTCACAAAATAGGTTTGACTCTGAACCTTTTCTGATAAGGAAACACTCCATTGTCGAGTTCTACATAAAACCTTCCCCTTGAGGGACAAACGAAGAGCACTTTAATGGCTCAAAATGCAGCACTTCAGGACATGGAAAATAACCAGGTGGTGTGATGAAGACCAACAGGAAGCCGAGTCACTGTTACCACCCTGAAGTTGATTATGTTCCTATAAATATAACTGCACTTACACACACAAAATACCAGTCCTCATGCACCTAATGTGCTTTCTACATGGGCAGAGGGAACAAGTTGTGCCCACTTTCCTTCATCTCATCTCATCTCATCATCTCTAGCCACTTTATCCTGTTCTACAGGGTTGCAGGCAAGCTGGAGCCTATCCCAGCTGACTATGGGCGAAAGGCGGGGTACACCCTGGACAAGTCGCCAGGTCATCACAGGGCTGACACATAGACACAGACAACCATTCACATTCACACCTACGGTCAATTTAGAGTCACCAGTTAACCTAACCTGCATGTCTTTGGACTGTGGGGGAAACCGGAACACCTGGAGGAAACCCACATGGACACGGGGAGAACATGCAAACTCCGCACAGAAAGGCCCTTGCCGGCCATGGGGCTCGAACCCAGACCTTCTTGCTGTGAGGCGACAGCGCTAACCACTACACCACTGTGCCGCCCCACTTTCCTTCATGTTTACACAAATTTATTTGTATAGTGCCTTTATCAATAGACACTGTCACAAAGCAGCTTTACAGAAAAATATAAATTTTAACATGAATTGATCCCGAATGAGTAATCTTGAGGAGAGGGTGGTGAGGAAAAACTTGCTGAGACGACATGAGGAAGAAACCTACCAAGGAACCAAACTCAAACGGGAAGTCATCCTCATCTAGGTGATAACAGCATGATTATAAATAACTTGCTTCTATAAGTGTCTTATATGGTCAAAAAGTGCAACTGTGTAACCAGGAAATTCATTATAGCTTCAGCATGAAGTCTGTTTTGTTGAAGTTATAAACTTTTCATCAGTTGATGGAGACTTGCGTGCAAAAATCTTCACTACAGTCCTAAAGTTATCATGGTGATTGTAGTCCTAATCTATCATAGCAAACCTGTTTGTATTAAGTGTCCAGAGCCGTCTTGTAAGTGTATCTTTAGTCTGTCTGTAGTTGGGGCCATCCTCCAAAGGAGCAAAGTGATGAGAACTTCAGCTAGAAGTAGGGCATCAGGGTGGATCAGGCAGATCCAGAGAGCAGGAGAGGTCAGATTGGGTGGTGTTTCAGGAGTGACTTGTGTAACTCAGCAGAGAGAGAGAGCGCATCCATACATCCCAGTTTACCAAAACACTTGATGCCCGAGAACCCTCCAGATCTACTCCTTTATCAAATAAAACGCTATTAACAAACGCACATTACGTAGATGCAAGAAATTAAAGGTACTGTCTATACACACAGTATGATCTCATTTCAGGGCAGCACGGTGGTGTAGTGGTTAGCACAGTTGCCTCACAGCAAGAAGGTTCTGGGTTCAAACCCAGCGGCTGGCGAGGGCCTTTCTGTGTGGAGTTTGCATGTCCTCCCCGTGTCTGCGTGGGTTTCCTCCGGGTGATCCGGTTTCCCCCACAATCCAAAGACATGCAGTTAGGTTGACGTGGGGCGGCCTTGGGGTGAGGTGCCCTTGAGCAAGGTACCTGACCCCTGACTGCTCCCCGGGCACTCTGGTGTGGCTGCCCACTGCTCTGAGTGTGTGGGTGTGTTCACTGCTTCAGATGGGTTAAATGCAGAGGATGAATTTCACTATGCTTGAAGTGTGCATGTGACGAATAAAGGTTTCTTAGTTTTTTCTATGTTCATCTCATCTCATTATCTCTAGCTGCTTTATCCTGTTCTACAGGGTCACAGGCAAGCTGGATCCCATCCCAGCTGACTACGGGCGAAAGGCGGGGTACACCCTGGACAAGTCGCCAGGTCATCACAGGGCTGACACATAGACACAGACAACCATTCACACTCACATTCACACCTACGGTCAATTTAGAGTCACCAGTTAACCTAACCTGCATGTCTTTGGACTGTGGGGGAAACTGGAGCACCCAGAGGAAACCCACGCGGACACGGGGAGAACATGCAAACTCCGCACAGAAAGGCCCTCGCCGGCCACGGGGCTCGAACCTGGACCTTCTTGCTGTGAGGCGACAGCGCTAACCACTACACCACTATGCTGCCCCTTTCTATGTTCATTAGATTACTAACTCAAAGATTCAGAGTATGTTTTGTTTATGTCTAGCTCAGGGAACAGACATTGCCTCGGTGACGGGCTTGCAGATGTTGAGCACTTTTGTCACTTTTGCTCTAGCTCTGGCTCTAGCTCTGGTTCTGAATCATCACTGATTAATGAGGTCCTGTCCTAAAATTGCAAGATATGCTCCAAGAAATGAATGAGATGGATACTATCTCACCAGGCACACCCTCAAAAGACCTCCAGTGTTATTAAAAAACGTAATACGTGAGGATAGATGGTATATGTGCTGGTATAGAAAAACAATAAACGATGTGTCGGTGTGATAAAGCAGAGTTACTGTCGCCACCTGAAAATAGAAAGTAAAGTATTATTGTGTTAAACAGGAGCAAGGGTAGAGCAAGATCTGATAAAACTGTTTCAGCTGCAGTTCAGTTGTTGTTATTCAAATCAGTAATCAGTCATTATTGCTTTCAAAGGACCGTGTTTTCTTACGGTATGTGCATGTGGGAGCGCATGTGCAGGTATGTGTCCGGAGTTCTTGACTGAGGTGTGGCACAGACACACCTGTTTAAAGTATTTAAATGAACTGAATGCCTATACACATCCTCCACTGACAACATTAACTTCTACACATGGGTATTATATACACCAATCAGCCATAACATTAAAAACACTGACAGGTGAAGAAGTGAATAACATTGAGTATCTCATTACAGTGGCACCTGTCAAGGGGTGGGATACATGAGGCAGCAAGAGAACAGTTAGTTCTTGAAGTTGATGTGTTGGAAGCAGGAAAAATGGGCAAGCGTAAGTGAGCGACTTTGACAAGGGCCAAATTGTGATGGCTAGATGACTGGGTCTGAGCATCTCCAAAATGGCACATCTTGTGGGGTGTTCCTGGTATGCAGTGGTTAGTACCGAACAAAAGTGGTCCAAGGATCCAAAGGACAACCGGTGAACTGGCGACAGGGTCACGGGTGTCGAAGGCTCACTGATTTGCATGGGGCACAACCATATGGCTAGGCCATATGGTCCAAGCTAGCATTAACTTTTTCAGCAGTTTGTACTGTAGTAGCTCTTCTGTCCTTCTGGATTGGACCATATGGGCTAGCCTTCAACACCCATGACCCTGTCCTTTGGATCCTTGGACCACTTTTGTTCAGTACTAACCACTACATACTGGGAACACCCCACAAGATGTGCCATTTTGGAGATGCTCAGACCCAGTCATCTAGCCATCACAGTTTGGCCCTTGTCAGAGTCACTCAGATCCTTACACTTGTCCATTTTTCCTGCTTCCAACACATCAACTTTGAGAACCGACTGTTCTCTTGCTGCCTAATACATATGTCTCACCCCTTGACAGGCACCACGGTAATGAGATAATCAATGTTATTCACTTCACCTGTCAGTGGTCATCATGTTATATCTGACACAGAGGTTGTTTGACATTTAAACAACATGCTAGGCTTGCAGGGTGTGTTACTGATAAGCACACACACACATGCTTGTAAAGCTCAGACAGTAAAGATTAGTGATGCAGAAGAACTGAATGAAGCTAATCATCATCATCACACTCACTCTGTGACTCTTAAACCTCTTTTGTACAAACGCATCATGAAGCAAAAACATCTCTTCTGCATTTTCTCTCTTATTGGGAACAATTCCTGACTCTTGTCATTTTGTGGATTGAAATCTGCATCCTGCATGGATACTCTTTGGGCCTTTGCATGCATGTTGCATGACGAAAACATGAATGTTCCAGTGGTAGCAATAAAATTTTATTGTTTAATCCCTTTGGGAAGCTATGAACCTCCAAAGAATCCTTGAGGAACCCTTTTTTCTGATCGTAAATGTTGCTAATCATTGTCATCATCAGAGAACATGTGGAGCTGGAGTCTAGCCCAGCTGATTATGGATGAGAGGTAGGGTTCACCCTGGGCAAATCACCAGGTCATCGCAGGGCCGACACATTTTGACAAATAACCATTCACACCTACTGTCAATTTAGAGCCACCAATTGGCCTAACCTGCATGTCTTTGGACTGTGGGGGAAACTAGAGCACCCAGAGGAAACCCACACAGACTCCACACAGAAAGGCCCCCATCAGCCACTGGGCTTGAACCCAGAACCTTCTTGCTGTGAGGTGACAGCGCTAACCACTACACCACCATACCACCTGGGAAAAATATAAATAAAAGTAAATTCAAGGTTACGGCCATAGTAGTTTCAGTAGTTGTCGTCCCCCCCGAGGAAGTTCCCTAAAAACCTTTTAGTTGTGCAAGGATTCTTTATGGTGTCATGTTTTTGATTTATGGTCTGTGGCACCAAACGGTGTAAATAAATACTACTACTAATACTGAACCTATTGCTACTATTATGCTATTACTATTACTAATGCTACTCCTACTAGGAGGAGGAGTGTTAAAAGGTTTGATTTAGAATTAGAACTTCCTGTTGTAAGCAGCTGGTACCATAAAAATGAAATAATGTTGTGATGTGTATGTGCGCCATCATTGACCATACATCACAATGTGGGTTTAAGCCACATTTCATGATGTACTTTGGAATTATGCCATACTTCCTGACTGCATATTTAAATAGAATTGGCTGGCTTTGAGTGGTATATCAGATATATTCCATTCAGCTAGCGAGTCGAAGACGAGTTCAGTATCATGCTAGCTGAATGGAATATATCTGTTATACCACGCAAAAAGCCAGCCAGTATTATCTCATGTCATTATCTCTAGCAGCCCATGCACCTTAAAGAATTGGGTAGTACTGGACAGGAGACTGCCTGGGAAGACGTGACATTACATTACATTACATTGCGTTACATTTAGCAGATGCTCTTATCCAGATTGACGTACAATGAGTGCAAAAGTCAGGTACACAGGGCTGAACTTCTAGACAAGAAAATTCTAGTGCCAACTGAGCAAGTGATAGCTATACCTAGTGTAATATTCTGTTGAAGTATCAATACTCAAACAACTGAGGAAACAAACCAACCATATGAACTATAACTAAAGAGAGAACTCAACAGCTAACCCCAGGCTAGACCGTACACAGCTTGGGTTGGTCTAGACCAATACACAGTTACATGGTGGGCAGGGAAGAAGGGGAGAGGTGCAGCCTGAAGAGGTGAGTCTTCAGTCTGCGCTTGAAGGTGGTCAGAGAGTCAGCAGTTCTGACCTCAATGGGAAGGTCATTCCACCAACGGAGAGCCAGGGCAGACAGCAGTCTTGAGCGGGCTGGGCAGGAGCGGAGAGGAGAGGAGGGGCCAGGTGACCAGTAGTAGCAGAGCATAGGGATCTGGCTGGTGTGTAGGGATGGATGAGACTCTGGAGGTATGCTGGCTCTAACCCCTTGCGAGCCTAGTAAGCTAGCACCAATGTCTTAAATTTGATACAAGCTGCAATAGGTAGCCAGTGCAGGTCGGTAAGCAGAGGGGTGACATGGGAGTATACATGAAGGTGGATGCTTATACTGAAGAAAATGGTCAAAAGATGGGTCACTATCGAGTCACATTGCGATGCCTGGGTCCGGTGTTCTGTGTGTCCAATCTTCTGATGTGTTTTGTGAGTTTTTGAGCATAGCAAGCACCGCAAAAATGTAAGAAAAATAATATCAAAAAATGATGATCAAAACACTAACAACAGTAATACCACCTCTACCACCACCAATAATAATAATAATAATAATGTGCATAATGTTTTGTATATCATATTATTTGTGTGGGGCGGCACGGTGGTGTAGTGGTTAGCGCTGTCGCCTCACAGCAAGAAGGTCCTGGGTTCGAGCCCCGTGGCCGGCGAAGGCCTTTCTGTGTGGAGTTTGCATGTTCTCCCCGTGTCCGTGTGGGTTTCCTCCGGGTGCTCCGGTTTCCCCCACAGTCCAAAGACATGCAGGTTAGGTTAACTGGTGACTCTAAATTGAGCGTAGGTGTGAATGTGAGTGTGAATGGTTGTCTGTGTCTATGTGTCAGCCCTGTGATGACCTGGCGACTTGTCCAGGGTGTACCCCACCTTTCGCCCATAGTCAGCTGGGATAGGCTCCAGCTTGCCTGCGACCCTGTAGAACAGGATAAAGCGGCTACAGATAATGAGATGAGATGAGATTATTTGTGTGTGTGTGTGTGTGTGTGTGTGTGTGTGTTATGAGGGTGTTACTCAGATCACTGTGCTACTGCATAACTAATGCATCGCTAATGTTTTTATATAACAGGGGAATGAGCTTTTTATTGCCCTCGAAGGTCAATAAGAGGAAAGTGGAGCAGCAGTGCAGCCTGAGCATTCCAGCATTAATCTCTAATAACCTCATGAAGAATACATCACACTCCTGCCACATGCTATTTTTTTATTTAATTTTTTTTAATTTATTTGCCATATTTTATCTGCTGCCTTTTTATTTTTTATTTTTTATTTTACTTTGTTACTGGCAACAGGCCTGCCATTGTATATTGTACATAATATGCTTTTTTTCCCACCCATTTTTGTGATTTTATTCTTTTTGTGATTTTATTTTCTTGCTCTTTTAATGTACTGCTCTTCGCCCTTCTAATTGCCCTTCGGGGATAAATAAAGTTTTGTCTAAGTCTATTTTATACATGGTGTCATAGAGACTGTCAATTGGTGGTCATGAAAGTTTTAATGACATGGTACAAACGAGTTCCTCCACGAGTGATCTGCATTCCTGCTGTGCTGGCATCCGTTTGCTAATTGGGTGTGTCTGATATCAACACGGCCACGAAACACACTGAACTGAGAGAGAGAGAGAAAGAGTCAAACGCCTAACCTATGCACTTCCTAGGATGCACTTGGCATGTGGTGATCACTTTTTTAAATTTCACAACAAGATCTCATCTCATCTCATCTCATTATCTCTAGCCGCTTTATCCTTCTACAGGGTCGCAGGCAAGCTGGAGCCTATCCCAGCTGACTACGGGTGAAAGGCGGGGTACACCCTGGACAAGTCGCCAGGTCATCACAGGGCTGACACATAGACACAGACAACCATTCACACTCACATTCACACCTACGCTCAATTTAGAGTCACCAGTTAACCTAACCTGCATGTCTTTGGACTGTGGGGGAAACCGGAGCACCCGGAGGAAACCCACGCGGACACGGGGAGAACATGCAAACTCCACACAGAAAGGCCCTCGCTGGCCACGGGGCTCGAACCCAGACCTTCTTGCTGTGAGGCGACAGCGCTAACCACTACACCGCCGTGCCGCCCACAACAAGATCTTTTCTAGCTATTAGCCAAACAAACAAACCAAAAAAAGACACTTTTCACACACACACGCACACACACACGCGCGCACACACACGCACACACACAAACTTGCAGCGGATGTTGGAGGCCTCTGTATGTTACCATCTGAATGAATACGCAGCCATTAATACATATAAAACTGTGATTTATGGTTTCTCAGTAACATGAGAAGGTGTGTGTGCGCGTGTGTGTGTGTGTGTGTGTGTGTGAAATTAACTTCATGAAACAGAAAAATGAAATGCTTGTGATTTGTTGTGGTAACAATAATAATAATTATTATTATTATGGGGCGGTACGGTGGTGTAGTGGTTAGCGCTGTTGCCTCACAGCAAGAAGGTCCAGGTTCGAGCCCTGTGGCCGGCGAGGGCCTTTCTGTGTGGAGTCTGCATGTTCTCCCGGTGTCCGCGTGGGTTTCCTCCGGGTGCTCCGGTTTCCCCCACAGTCCAAAGACATGCAGGTTAGGTTAACTGGTGACTCTAAATTGACCGTAGGTGTGAATGTGAGTGTGAATGGTTGTCTGTGTCTATGTGTCAGCCCTGTGATGACCTGGTGACTTTTCCAGGGTGTACCCTGCCTTTCGCCCGTAGTCAGCTGGGATAGGCTCCAGCTTGCCTGTGACCCTGTAGAACAGGATAAAGCGGCTACAGATAATGAGATGAGATTATTATTATTATTTACCCATTTTATTGTTACAGAGCTTGTAGTGTGTTTTCCAAAATGACTGATCAGAGTGCTGAATGCAGCTCAACAGCATTTCAGTCATGCTGATTGCTTCACTGGAAAACAACCAGTCAATGGTTGACTTCTAGCTATCTTGAAAGCTGAAGAGAATGAAAAAAGATGAGTGGATAATAGACGTATCGACCAAGAGGAGAAAGAGAAGAACAATGAGAAGAAGCGCAACGTATGCAGACAGGCCGTGCTCTTTTTTCCTTGTCCTCCTCTCCAGGCCTCTCGGTCCTCAAATCCTCATTCACACAGATCTGAGAACAGCAGTGTTGCATCTCCTGAGGTAATGTAACTGAAAGAACCTCACGAAACTGTACCTGGATCTGTGGAAAATGAATCAGATCCAGAGATTCAGAAAGAGGGAGAAACGACACAGTTGTAACAGGTTTATTTTCTTGAAATGCACACATGCAACTGTGGCTTCGTTATATCTGTATAAAAGTGCATGACTTTGTGTCTGTTTCAAACAAACAAACAAACAAACAAACAAACAAACAAGTGGGATTCATCCACTTGTGCTGAAGATATTTATTTTAAAAATCCAGAAATATTAATTTCACTAAAAGCAGAGTTCATAAAAGAATTCTTAATCTATGATTCAATCAAAAAGGATAAACCAAACATATTCCATATTTATTCTCTCCACATTCAGTGGATATGAGCAATCGTGTGCTCTGATTGGCTACTCTACTACTAGGATATCAGCTCATATACCGTGAGTAGAGAAAAACAAAATGGCAGAGCGTGTTACTGAACCAACCGAGGATGAAATAAAAACTCTACTCGAAAACAATACCACAAAAAATACAAAAAAGCAACAAAATATGAAAGTATTAGATGGTAAGAATGTATCTTTTTTTATTTTTCAAGAACTTTTATTATTGCATTTTTCACAAATTGCTCCTGTCATTTAACTGGTTTGTTTACATTCTAAGCGGAAATTATTTTGCTGGACGTTTTGTATAAAGTTTTATTTATCGAATTTGCTAAAAATAAAAATGCTCCATTTTTCAAAATCCAGTGAATGTGGATAGAATAAAACAGTTATTCCACTCGATCTCATTGTACATGGATTATAGACAACTTGGTGCTACGCGCTTCGTCGGCTGTCAGCTCATGTACAACTCAATTTTGTGGAATAACTGTTAATTATAAGAATCATGGTGTTATTATGATATACAGAAATAAAAAGGCTAATGTCTTTGTGAACTCTGTATCATCAATCCATTATGTTACACTGATTAAATGATTAATTGTCCTATATGTTTATTTCCACATGTGCCATGGCCTAATCCTTAGAGAAGTGGCTTTGAGACCAAAAGGTCACTGGTTTGATTCCCTGGACCAGCAGGAATGGCTGAAGTGCCCTTGAGCAAGGCACCGAACCCTCACCTGCTCCCCAGGCTGCTCTGGGTGGGTTGTACATCGCTCTGGATGAGAGTGCCTGCTAAATGCCATTAATATAATGTGTGTAAAAGTGGTGTTACTCAATATTTTCCAAGTGACACTCAAAACTACAGAGTAGTCAGTGTGTGTATGATGATAGAATTAGATTCTCCCTGATGTACATCTCGGTTATACTGGTGTTATATTGTAACCCATGTGATGTTACGTAGATTTTCAGTGAAATTGTACAGCACTTGCTGACGATATCAGGAAACTTGCATGTGATAAAAGAATAGTATTGAAAACTACAGAAATGATTACAACTAACATCTGATTTAGCTTCAGGAAAAAATAGTTCCTTATATTTCTTATAAGAAACTTATTACTTAAACACTGGAGGCTTATTAACTTCCTTCTGCTTAACTCTGACAAGACTGAAGTACTTGTATTCAGACCACATGCAGCTAGAAGTAAGTTTTCTGATTCCACAGTGACTCTGGATGGCCTTTCTGTTTCTTCACGTGCAGCAGTAAAAGACCTCGGAGTGATTATTGACCCCAGTCTTTCATTCAAAACTCACATTGATAACATTACCCGGATAGCTTTCTTTCATCTCAGAAATATTGCTAAGATAAGAAACTTAATGTCACTACGTGACGTGGAAAAACTAGTTCATGCTTTCATTACCTCCAGGTTGGATTATTGTAATGCCTTACTGTCTGGATGTTCCAATAAGTGCATAAACAAGCTCCAGTTAGTTCAAAATGCAGCAGCAAGAGTCCTTACTAGAACTAGAAAATATGACCACATTACCCCGTCTTATCCACACTGCTTTGGCTCCCAATCAAATTTCATATTGATTATAAAATACTACTATTGACCTTTAAAGCACTGTTGCCCCTTTTCCACCAAAGCAGTTCCAGGGCTGGTTCGGGGCCAGTGCTTAGTTTGGAACCGGGTTTTCTGTTTCCACTGACAAAGAACTGGCTCTGGGGCCAGAAAAACCGGTTCCAGACTAGCACCAACTCTTTGCTGGGCCAGAGGAAAGAACCGCTTACATCAGCGGGGGGGGGGGGGGGGCAGAGTTGTTAAGACCAACAACAATCGCAAGACCGTCAAAGGTCGCCATTTTTAAGCGACGAGAAGCAGCAGCTGTACAAACATGAAGTCATCCATTATTGTTGTTGTTGCTGCTTCTTCTTCTCCATGTTGTTGTTGCTTCGATATTCGCGCCAAGGTTTATGCAAACGCAGCGACGTAACTGACGTATACAGCGACGTAACTGACGTATACAGCGACGTAATGACATGGCTCCCCTTAGCACCACAAGCTATGGAAAAGCAAACTGGTTCTCAGCTGGCTCGCAAGTTGAACGAGTTGTGAACCAGCACCAGCACTGGCCCCGAACCAGCCCTGGAACTGATTTGGTAGAAAAGGGGTATGAATGGTCTCGCATCACAGTACCTGAGTGAACTTCTGGTCCTCTATGACCCGCCACACCTAATTACTGTAGATCAAAAGGTGCAGGCTATCTGCAGGTACCTCGTATAGTGAAGGCTACATCAAGGGACAGAGCCTTTTCTTACAAAGCCCCACAGTTATGTAACAGCCTTCCAAGTAATGTTCGGGAATCAGACACAGTCTCAGTGTTTAAGTCTAGGCTGAAAACATATCTGTTTAGTCAAGCCTTTTGTTAATGGTGTTTATGAGGTAAAGGAGTAGATCTGGAGGGTCCTCAGACAGAGTGTTTTGGTAAACTGGGATGTATGGATGCTGTCAGTCCCCCACTTGCTTGCTCACTCGAGTTTGTTGACGGTGTAGTGGCTGCTGCTTTATGTCCCGGGGCTCCCTCATGCCTCTGTTACCTTCTGACGCTCCCCTTTTAGTTATGCTGTCATAGTTAGCTGCCGGCAGTGGCGGTTCTAGACCAAAATTACTAGGGGGGCCGAGGTGGGGCCAGTGTTTTTTCAGGGGGGCACATATGAGCAAAACATGGCAATATTTAAGCGTTCAAAATGTTTTGTTTAGTTTATTTAAAACCAAAACAAAATACATTGAGCATAAATACAATGAGATAAACATTCTGTCTCAATAGCCTAAACATAAAATAAATTGTGCTCAGTAAATCTTAAAACCATGTTTCTCTTTTTTGTAAAATAAGATTTCTATTTTTGCATACAATGAACCTTTTCTTCAGACGTGGCTGCACTGGAGTGTCGTCCAAGCACTTGCTGATATCTGGAGAAAGATGAATACAGTAAATATGAGAGTGTGACTGAGAACAACATTTATTTATCATTATTCATTTATTCATTTATTATTATATCTATTATTTGTATTTTATATTTATTAATTATTATTCAGACTTCACACTTTCAGGGTAGGCTATATGAATTGTAGGTCGACACTGCTCACACACATACATTTGTTCAACATCACAAACCTGTGCTGTACTTGATATGCATGGTGAATCTGGTTGTCCCAATGACTTGTTGGGTTGTCCCTCATTCTGTCCCTCAATCTGATCCTGAATGTCTTCATCCTCACGCTCAGATTGCCTTTCAGATGCCTCACTTTCCACCTCTCCAACCACCACCTCTGGCTCTCTCTCCACCTCTGGCTCTCTCTCCTCTTTCATAATCTTCATCTTCCTTACTCTCTCTATGTTGCTTTTTGCCAACGGGCAAAAAAGGACATAATGTCCTTCTTGCTCCTTTCCATGATGATAGCCTACAGTAGGTCTATTGAGGTATTTCACTCATGTGACCAAGTCATGTGACGCTGCCATTTTGGACGGCACGGCTCGAATCAGTTTGAATGCGAGGAAGGCGACAAACGAAAAACATAAAAGAAAAAGGAGCGAAATGCAGAAAACACCTTCACTGTCCAGCGACGTAGGGCATTTACAGGGCGAGCAGAGGGAGAGGTATTTGCAAAAATTGAGGTTAGCAGGCTTAGAGAACGACGTTTACCTGCTTCCACCAGGATTGTTCACTGACAGCTAAGATTTGTTCACGTTTTCATTTACTTTCGGTCCTCAGGATAAACAAAATGTTATTAAATGTCATTGAAATAACTTCTTCGTCTGTTGAGACATGGCCCGTTATAAGTTTTTCCTTTACTGTATTTACTAGTTTACTGAGCGCGCTCCGGGGCAGGCTGGCTGGCGCTAGCTAGCTAGCGCTCCGGGGCGGGCTGGCTGGCGCTAGCTAGCTAGTTAGCGCTCCGGGGCTGGCTGGCTGGCTGGCGCTAGCTAGTTAGCGCTCCGGGGCTGGCTGGCTGGCTGGCGCAAGCTAGTTAGCGCTCCGGGGCTGGCTGGCTGGCTGGCGCTAGCTAGCTAGCGCTCCGGGGCTGGCTGGCGCTAGCTAGCTAGCGCTCCGGGGCTGGCTGGCTGGCTGGCGCTAGCTAGCTAGAGCTCCGGGGCTGGCTGGCTGGCGCTAGCTAGCTAGCGCTCCGGGGCTGGCTGGCTGGCGCTAGCTAGTTAGCGCTCCGGGGCTGGCTGGCTGGCTGGCGCTAGCTAGTTAGCGCTCCGGGGCTGGCTGGCTGGCTGGCGCTAGCTAGCTAGCGCTCCGGGGCTGGCTGGCTGGCTGGCGCCAGCTAGCTAGAGCTCCGGGGCTGGCTGGCTGGCGCTAGCTAGCTAGCGCTCCGGGGCTGGCTGGCGCCAGCTAGCTAGAGCTCCGGGGCTGGCTGGCTGGCGCTAGCTAGCTAGCGCTCCGGGGCTGGCTGGCGCTAGCTAGCTAGCGCTCCGGGGCTGGCTGGCGCTAGCTAGTTAGCGCTCCGGGGCTGGCTGGCGCTAGCTAGTTAGCGCTCTGGGGCTGGCTGGCGCTAGCTAGTTAGCGCTCCGGGGCTGGCTGGCGCTAGCTAGTTAGCGCTCCGGGGCTGGCTGGCGCTAGCTAGTTAGCGCTCCGGGGCTGGCTGGCTGGCTGGCGCTAGCTAGTTAGCGCTCCGGGGCTGGCTGGCTGGCTGGCGCTAGCTAGTTAGCGCTCCGGGGCTGGCTGGCTGGCGCTAGCTAGTTAGCGCTCCGGGGCTGGCTGGCTGGTGCTAGCTAGTTAGCGCTCCGGGGCTGGCTGGCTGGCGCTAGCTAGTTAGCGCTCCGGGGCTGGCTGGCTGGCTGGCGCTAGCTAGTTAGCGCTCCGGGGCTGGCTGGCTGGCTGGCGCTAGCTAGTTAGCACTCCGGGGCTGGCTGGCTGGCTGGTGCTAGCTAGTTAGCGCTCCGGGGCTGGCTGGCTGGCGCTAGCTAGCTAGAGCTCCGGGGCTGGCTGGCTCAGTAAACTAGTAAATCCAGTAAAGGAAAAACTTGAGACTGAAAGGTTTTAACAGTCATCCAAATGACTGAACGTAAACATTGCTACAGTAACATACCAGCTACTGTTGTTGACATTAGCTAGCTTGCCGTCCAAAACGGCAGACACCGGGGTGTCACGTGACCCTGTGACGTCAGGTGAAATACCTCAATACTCAGGCCCGGCGCCATGGGCGGGCCTTAGGGGGCCGTGCCCGCCCTGAGACTCATGTGGGCCCGCCCTGCTGGAACCCAGAGCAGAGACTTTTTTTCATAGGAGACAGGTCACTGAAGAAATCGTCCATAGAAATGAATGGGGACAGTTCGTAACGGCAGCAAACATTCTAATCAACTGTCTCTGACGGCAGTACGGGTCTGCAAATATCCCGCCTGTTCCGCTGCCAACAACCAATCATATGTCGATCTGAACCAACAGCTTTCCAACCATCTTGCAGCTTCGTGCTCCGCTGTCCCTCTCCTGCCGTTATAGAAGTACTGCGCCTGCGCAGTGTCAAAATAATCCACGAGAAAAGTGGATTTTAAAGCTTTTTCTGAGTCATGAGAACCAACCTAACACTCAAGTATAATCAGCTTTTCATGGCGATTTCAATCATATGCTCTTCGCCACCGTTAGTTTTCACAGAGTCCAGTATTGATATCTCCCCATTCATGTTCAGAGGGTCTGCTCTCACTAATCCGAAAAAGATGCCTGAAAGTGGCCGGCGAGTGACCGCACTTGGCCTGATAGGAGCCCGTCACAGCTGCTGCTTCTTCTTTGTTTTTAAAAAAACCGTAAACTACAAGTCAAAGTTTTTCAGTATAACAATAATAAAGAAAAATGTGCTCAATTTAAAATGTATTGAAACTATTCAAAATCGGCTGATCGGTTCATTCATTATTATCCGTGAGTACAGAAACACTAGTAATAATTTCTGGATCATTGCTATAAACGTGGACTAATATTTCTTGGGAACCAATGGGTTAATGTAATGGAATGAGCCAACCGACCAATCGCATTTTTTCTTCAAATGGTATCTGGGTAAATGAGCAGCTGTCTCAGCCAATCACATTTTATTGCTGGACGGGATCATATCACGACATCTTCCGGTAGATACCCGAAATCAGCTTTGTGCGTTGTGAGGCCAGCGGAGCAAAAAAAAAAACTTTTAATATGCTGAGCAATGTTTGATACATTTTGGAAAGTTGTTTTGGTTGCTTTATAGGTTTCTTATAATATTTAACTCGTCACGTCTGTGCTGCTCTCCTGGGTTGCTAGAAACAGTTGTGTTGCCCTGGCTTAGCGTATAAAATGTGTGCCCCCCCCCCAAGCAATTCAAGGCCCGTCCGTCAGTCCGTGTCTGGCGCCGGGTCTGTCTATACTAAAAAAGTAAACGGAGAGGCCTCTACATGTAGCCTCTACATATCAAAAGGCCATTAAAGTTTTACAAGAAGGTTAAACACTGTCGGTTATTTTACCCATTTCCCAAAAATATTAAGTTAGGCTACTTATTGCTGTGCAACGCACTTTTAAGAAAGCGCAATAAAACGGATTTATTATTGTAGTGAACAACAACAGTAAAACACAGATATGTGCAAACACTGACGTTACGAAATTGAATAATTTTCCTTACCTTCGCCTCTTTGCAGTAACCTAGTCCTTGCAGGGCTGCAGCTGTTATCTCTCACGTCCGAAGTTTACAATTCGCGCTGCTGCGGGTCTTTCTGCTGCAGGTTACAGTGTGCCTGTAGCGCTTTAAGGAGTCCGTGTAGAACACTCCGTCATGTCAGTTCCGATCTTCGAGCCAGCGCACGTCAAAATTAATAAATCTTGTTACCTGTTCAGCACAGGGGCCACAACAGGGGCCAGGAGCAATTTTACAGGGGCACTGGCCCCCCCGGGCCCCCGTTTAAAACCGCCTATGGCTGCCGAAGTCCCTGCTTGTAATCAGTGCACTATGTATACTGTTCCTACTTATTCAGGTGACTTTAGGCATACCTAACAACCTGTGTTTTCTCTCTCTCTCTCTCTCTCTCTCTCTCTCTCCCCTCCCACCCCCAAAATCTGTCCCTCTGAGTTACATGTCAGTCCTGGGCTCGAGATGCTGGCCTCTTCTGCTCCTCGGACCGGCCTGATCCATCCTGGTGCCCCATGTCTGGTTGGAGTCTCATCGCATTGCTCATGTGGAGGACGGCCCCATGTAGACAGTTGAAAGTCACATTTGGAGGATGCTCTGGACTCTTACAGTATAATGCTTTTATGGCTGAGGACTACAGTTGACTTGCTAACTTTAGGACTGCAGTTGTCATGAACAGTTTTGCACTCAAGTTTCCATCAGTGAAGAGTGTATAACATCAATGAAACTGACTTTATGTTAAAACTGTTAATATTATAGTCATGCTGTCTGTTGTTGCCCAAATGAGGATGGGTTCCCTTTTGAGTCTGGTTCCTCTCAAGGTTTCTTCCTCATGTCATCTGAGGGAGTTTTTCCTCGCCACCATTGCCACAGGCTTGCTCATTGGGGATAGATTAGGGATAAAATTAGCTCATGTTTTAAGTCATTCAAATTCTGTAAAGCTGCTTTGCGACAATGTTTATTGTTAAAAGCGCTATACAAATAAACTTGACTTGCCTTGACTATTTCATCATTTCTTGTTCACACGGCTCTCAGAAGCTCATTATCAGCACCTCGGATCTTATTAAAAATAGTGAATTAATGTATCGTATAAGTGATAACAGGAACTAAAATATTTCATAGGCATTGCACAACATTAAATATAACTATAAAGGGATAAAATACAGTACCAGCCCAAAATTTGGAAACACCTTCTAATTCAATGTTTTTTTTACTTTATTTTTATTAATTAAAAGTCACTTTGTGCCTTAAAGCAATGATAGATGTTGTTTCTCTTTACTTCGTTGAACGGTTCTTGACATATTTATATATTTACTGTTTACAATATAGAGAAAGGCCCAATATCCAATTTACCAAGGCCAATTTACCAAGGCCCAATATCCAATCTACAATATATAGAAAGGTTCAATATCTAATTTACAATACAGAAAGGCCCAATATCCAATCTACCAAGGCTAATTTGCCAAGGCCCAATATCCAGTCTACAATATACAGAATGCCCCGATATACAGGCTCACCTATGCCAGAGGTTCTGATGACCACCATAGTATCCCTGCCCAAAACTCCCAGCCCGGTCAGAAGGTTTGAGTCTCTGCTCAGGACATCCCTCTCCAAGCCCAGTCCAAGAAGCTCTCCCCCCAGTTCATAGGTCCCTTTGAGATTTAGAGCATCATTAACCCCTCTGCCATCGATCTCAAACTCCCCAGTTCCCTCTGTATCCACCCGACCTTCCATATCTCCCAACTCAAGCCCACAGCATCCAGCGAGCTCTGTATTGGCAGACAACTCTTCACAATAGAACCTGCCCTGAAAAATATTTTTCCAAAGAATTCCCATATTTATATATTTACTATTTACTTTTTGATCTCAAACACATTAAGAAGGCAAGAAACTCGTCCACTAATTAACTTTTGATGAGGCACAACTGTTAATTGAAAAGCATTCCAGGTGCATTTCAGTTTGATTCAATAGACTTAAAGCCAAAACTCAAATGAATTCAAAGGACTCAATGATTCATACTCATAAGTTACTCATAAGCTTATAAGTTCCTGTTTCACACCTTTTGACTCTACAGTATTCAATTATAGAAAAATAAATGATTTGTAATTGCATTGTCCGGTGTCACACAGGTAAGTCTGATTTCCTGTAAAGGTTTCATCCTCATGACTTCTTAGGGAGTTTTTCCTTGCTGCCTGGCTTACTCATTAAAGCTAAATTGCCTTTTAGATTTTTCAAGTGCAAGTCTCATCTCATTCATTCTCATTAGCTCTAGCCGCTTTATCCTGTTCTACAGGGTCGCAGGCAAGCTGGAGCCTATCCCAGCTGACTACGGGCGAAAGGCGGGGTACACCCTGGACAAGTCGCCAGGTCATCGCAGGGCTGACACATAGACACAGACAACCATTCACACTCACACCTACGGTCAATTTAGAGTCACCAGTTAACCTAACCTGCATGTCTTTGGGCTGTGGGGGAAACCGGAGCACCCAGAGGAAACCCACGTGGACACGGGGAGAACACGCAAACTCCGCACAGAAAGGCCCTCGCCGGCCACGGGGCTCGAACCCGGACCTTCTTGCTGTGAGGCGACAGCGCTAACCACTACACCACCATGCCGCCCCAAGTGCAAGTCATAAAAATAATTTTCCCCAATACCCAATTATTTTTGTTTAGTGGACCAAAAGCTACTGAATTTGAATCACTGACTACCAATTTTATTAGTTTTTTTTTTAATTAAACAATTAATGAATTTGGCGGCACAGTGGTGTAGTGGGTAGCGCTGTCGCCTCACAGCAAGAAGGTCCAGGTTCGAGCCCCGTGGCCGGCGAGGGCCTTTTTGTGCGGAGTTTGCATGTTCTCCCCGTGTCTGCGTGGGTTTCCTCTGGGTGCTCCGGTTTCCCTCACAGTCCAAAGACATGCAGGTTAGGTTAACTGGTGACTCTAAATTGACCGTAGGTGTGAATGTGAGTGTGAATGGTTGTCTGTGTCTATGTGTCAGCCCTGTGATGACCTGGCGACTTGTCCAGGGTGTACCCCGCCTTTCGCCCGTAGTTAGCTGGGATAGGCTCCAGCTTGCCTGCGACCCTGTAGAACAGGATAAAGCAGCTAGAGATAATGAGATGAGATGAGATGAGATGAATTAATGAATTTAGGGCCACGTGGCTTTAAATTCTCTGCTATTTTTTCCTGCTTCACCATGACCCAATTCAAGATACTACGACATGCATCACGTGGTGGGCTTTCCCCATTTACACAAGGCATTATGGGATACAAATTTGAAACAAGAGAGAAAAATGGAGGACGTGAGTGTGCGACGGAAATATGAAAGACCCACTACAGTAACAGAAAGTGAGAAGAAAAGATGTTATGTTATATACAAAGGAAAGGAAACGCAGGACCAAACTAATAAATATCGGCGCTCAGCGAGCACCTCGGTGTGATCAGCTGTTCGTTTAGCAACAGAACGATGGAACTGTCAGTGCACAGTCAAAGGTAAACCTGCGCATGATGCACACACATGGACTTCCTCTGTCTGCTTGACTGCGTGAAGCGAGCGATTTCATGCACATTATTTGCTTTAATCCCCTCAAATTAAATAACTTCCCAGCCACAGAATGGCCTGATATTTTGTTAGATATTACAGAAATAAACCTATATCACAATGACCACATTTCAGAGGGAACTAAATTTCACCGATTTTATGAAATTTAAATTTTTTACACCTTCATACTGTAATGATATATATAATCCCACTCTTTGGCATCACTTCTATCATACAAGTACCATACAAGATAATTAGAAGTGTTTGTACACACAGTACAGTACACACACTACAGTACACATCTCTTTATTGACTCTACTCTAAGATGTATGTCAGCTGAGACAACGGGATTGATGGACTGAGGGGTGAAACAGGTCTTCCCAGTCCCATGTGCCTGGCAGAGGTGTTACACCTGTCCTGGGGGTGGAGCCAAAACAGCTGAGTGGACTTTAACTGGAGAGAGAAGAAGCTGAAGCGCACAGAGACGCACAGAGAAAGAACCTGGAACTACTTGTAGACAGCAAATACTGACTTCCAGCATGTTTAAGAAGAAGGACAGCAGCCAGTGAGTGCAACCGTGTGTGTGTGTGTGTGTGTGTGTGTGTGTGTGTGTGTGTGTTCTTCTTCTTCTTGTTCAGCATATTGATTTAATTTCTGCTTGGAAATAATACAGAACACAATCATTAAATAAAATCAATCAAACATGTGTTCAGCATATCTGGATGTAAATATTGTATTATATAAAGATTTAAACCACATTTTCATACCAAACCTGTAATATATTGGATATACACTACCGTTCAAAAGTTTGGGGTCACTTTGAAATGTCCTTATTTTTGAAAGGAAAGCACTGTTTTTTTTTCAATGAAGATCACTTTAAACTAATCAGAAATCCACTCTATACATTGCTAATGTGGTAAATGACTATTCTAGCTGCAAATGTCTGGTTTTTGGTGCAATATCTCCATAGGTGTATAGAGGCCCATTTCCAGCAACTCTCACTCCAGTGTTCTAATGGTACAATGTGTTTGCTCATTGCCTCAGAAGGCTAATGGATGATTAAAAAACCCTTGTACAATCATGTTAGCACAGCTGAAAACAGTTTAGCTCTTTAGAGAAGCTATAAAACTGACCTTCCTTTGAGCAGATTGAGTTTCTGGAGCATCACATTTGTGGGGTCGATTAAATGCTCAAAATGGCCAGAAAAATGTCTTGACTATATTTTCTATTCATTTTACAACTTATGGTGGTAAATAAAAGTGTGACTTTTCATGGAAAACACAAAATTGTCTGGGTGACCTCAAACTTTTGAATGGTAGTGTACATCAGGAAATATTGCATTTATTGGAAATATATTGGAATACAGGGCGGCACGGTGGTGTAGTGGTTAGCGCTGTCGCCTCACAGCAAGAAGGTCCTGGGTTCGAGCCCCGGGGCCGGCGAGGGCCTTTCTGTGTGGAGTTTGCATGTTCTCCCCGTGTCCGCGTGGGTTTCCTCCGGGTGCTCCGGTTTCCCCCACAGTCCAAAGACATGCAGGTTAGGTTAACTGGTGACTCTAAATTGACCGTAGGTGTGAATGTGAGTGTGAATGGTTGTCTGTGTCTATGTGTCAGCCCTGTGATGACCTGGCGACTTGTCCAGGGTGTACCCCGCCTTTCGCCCGTAGTCAGCTGGGATAGGCTCCAGCTTGCCTGCGACCCTGTAGAAGGATAAAGCGGCTAGAGATAATGAGATGAGATGAGATATTGGAATACACATTTCTAAATGTGCATACGGATAATATTGCTGAAAAGGACCTTTCCAGTCTAATCTGTTTAATCTACTTTTTTTAAATAGCTTTTGTTTTTATCTCATCTAGAATTGATCTGACTTTGACCTGAATTATCTTTATACTTTTTTCTCCTCCATCCACCTACATACTCTAAGCAGATATGTTCACTGAGATTTCAACCCAACAGCCATAAATGACAATCAAGCTTAAGAGTGTGTTACGTCACCCACGTGTGTGTTGTGGAATGTGTCTGGCTTGCTACAAGTCTCTTCGTTTATCTTTATAGCATTGCCTTGTCTGTTCTCATGGCCGGTTTTGTAGCGCCAAGAGACGCTGTGATTAACAGGAATCGGTACACTTTCACGTTGGCACCAATATCCGAGATAACACTTTATGATCAAAGATAAAGCACACTAAGGTGTGGCAAGGTATGCAGAGGAATGACTACAATCCTGAGCAGCTAGCTACGAAATGCACTATTTAATTGCTTATCATGCGAATAGCAAATGTGATGATCTGGAGGAAGGCATGACCTGTTTTCCTTCAGGGTGTGGCAGCAGCACACATGCATGGCATTCGCTGCATTCGTGCTGCTCAAATTAGGTGACATGACAGAGGGACAATGCGCTTGTACATTCTTGTGTCAACTGAAATTAAAACTGGTTGTTTTTTGGTGCAACCACTTTTAAGTGGCATAAATGTTTGCCTGATGCCAAACTTCAGCAGATTCAGACAGATGGGAGAAACATTGTGCTTGGCCTCACTAGGTGGCTCAGACTCCATCCATCCATGCATTATCTGTAGCCACTTATTCTGTTCTACAGGGTTGCAGGCAAGCTGGAGCCTATCCCAGCTGACTATGGGCAAGAGGTGGGGTACACTGTGGACAAGTCGCCAGGTCATCGCAGGGCTGACACATAGACACAGACAACCATTCACACCTACTGTCAATTTAGAGCCACCAATTAGCCTAACCTGCATGCCTTTGGACTGTGGGGAAAACCGGAGCACCCGGAGGAAACCCACACAGACATGGGGAGAGCATGCAAACTCCACACAGAAAGGCCCTCGTCGGCCGCTGGGCTCGAACCCAGGACCTTCTTGCTGTGAGGTGACAGTGCTAACCACTACACCACCGTGCTGCCCTCTGGCTCAGACTCAATGATTTCAAATATTGCTAATGATTAAGGTGTGAGTTTCTCATGTAGAGATTAAGAGCATAGAGTCCCATGGGTTAATACACCATGGAGCCTCCAGATGATACACCATAGAGCTGATGCACCATGATACACCATGGGTTGATACACCTTGGAGTTGGTGCACCAGGATACACCATGGGTTGATACACCATGGAGCTGGTACACCAGGATATACCATAGGTTAATACACCATGGAGATGGTGCACCATGATACACCATGGGTTGATACACCATGGAGCTGGTACAAGTCAAGTTTATTTTTATAGTGCTTTTAACAATAGACATTGTCGTAAAGCAGCTTCACAGAATTTTAGTGACTTTAAATGAGCTAATTTTATCCCTAATCTATCCCCAATGAGCAAGCCTGTGGCGATGGTGGCAAGGAAAAACTCCCTCAGACGACATGAGGAAGAAACCTCGAGAGGAACCAGACTCATAAGGGAACTCATCCTTATTTGGGTGATAACAGATAGTGTGATTATAACATTTTAACAGTGTTAACCTGAAGTCTATTTGGTTGAAGTTATAAACTGGTCATGACAACTGCAGTCCTAAAGTTAGCAAGTCGACTGTGGTCTTCAGCGACAAAAGCATTACTGTAAGTGTCCTGAGCATCTTCCAAGTGCGACTTTTGACTGTCCATATGGGGCCGTCCTCCACAAGACACCATGATACACCATGGGTTGATACACCATGGAGCTGGTACACTATGATACACCATGGGTTGATACACCATGGAGCTGGTACACTATGATACACCATGGGTTGATACACCATGGATCCTCCAGAAGACCCACACCAAAGGCTCTTATGGTTATAAAGTTTGGCTATAAAGTTTGTATAGCTATTTAGCTTGACAGAAATCCAGATATAACATTTTCATTAAAATTTTATCTATCCCTCATAAGCAAGCCAGAGGCAATGGTGGGAAGGGAAAAACCCCTGAGACAACAGATCTTACAACACTGTGAGAATAAGAACATGCAGCCTTAAGTCCATCTTGAGGCATGTGAATTTATTCAAGTCATTTTTGTCATATTTTAAAAAACCTGACTAAACTCCATTCAGTGCAAACTCATGAACGGTGAAACATCTCGACTCTCCAACCCTTATGTTAACTTTCGTGTTAACCAGTTTGCTCAGTATGATGATCACTTGTGTGCCAGAACAGAGAAGAACCTTGGTGCATGCCTTTCTTGTACCCCGAGAGATGGTGGGTCCACTCGAGTAGTGCTCGAGGATTGGAGGGAGCATGGTGCAATACAGGGAGTGATAAGTGCTTTCAGATAGGCAGGTGCTGGTCCATTTCTGGCTTTGTAGAGAAGCAGAAGTATTTTAAGTGGTGGCGTGTGAGAACTTCAGAAGGTTGAAAATGTCATGATGCTGCATTCTTGAGTTTCCCAGGACAAATGGTGTGCAGAGGCAGGTCTGCTATGAGTGAGTTGCAGCAGCAGTAGTCCAGTCTCAAAATGACAAGCAGCTGAACAAGCATCTGTGTGGCCTGTGTGGGTAGAAATGTCTGGATGAAATGTCCTGATGTTGGAATCTGAGACTTGACCAGGGAGATCACAAGATCTTGACACAGAGAAGTGTCTCCAGAGATGTACAGCAGCTCAGTCTTGCTGGGATTCAGTTTCAGCTAATGAGCTGCCAACTCACTGAGGAGAGGATGAGCATCATCAGCATAGCACTGGTATGAAAATCTATGTGAGGACTAGACCTCAAAAAGAAAGCATGTACAGCATGAGAACAGAAGAGGACCAAGCACTGAGCCTTGTGGGACACCAGTGGAGATCTGGAGGTCTGTGTGGGGCAGATGTGGATCCCTGCCATGTCCTCCACAAAGCAAGTCTTGTAAGGATGGACAAGGGTTGTGCTTGACTGTGTCAGAGGCTGCTGAAGTTGAGGAGGATGAGGATTTAAATAAAAAAAGAGATAAAATGAGGAACCCTGTTGTTCAAAATGGAGCATGACTGACATATGAAACAGGATTGGCGTTTATATTTTATGACTTAGTAACAGTTCTGATTTGGTCAATGATTAAAAATATTTGATGCCATTTCTAGATACGGTCTGTTCATCAGAATCATTCCTTAGAAATTCACATTATATTAGTTATTTATCTTAAAGCACATTAGTCAGTAACTACAGTGAAACTAAGTGGAAAAGGAGTGTACTTTCAAGAGGGAGTAGTGTGTGTGTGTGTGTGGGGGGGGGCGGTATGGTATGCTGTTTTTCGGGTCTGATACACAGATGGATGGCAAAGAAGTCAAACTGGATGCCCCTGCATTACTGGCTTGAAGTATGCAGCCACACACACTGATACACTCACACATTCACACTCATACACTCCCTCATTTTATCTCACTCTCTTTCAAACACACACACACACACACACACACACACACACACACACACACACACACACACACACACACACACACTTCATGAAACATTTTAAAGTGAGGGTAAAATTGCTTTGCTGAAAAATAAAGTGTGTGTGTGTGTATACACACTGCGTATATATACAGTATATATATATATATATATATATATATATATATATATATATATATATATATATATATATGGGTGGCACGGTGGTGTAGTGGTTAACGCTGTCGCCTCACAGCAAGAAGATCCGGGTTCGAGCCCCGTGGCCGGGGAGGGCCTTTCTGTGCGGAGTTTGCATGTTCTCCCCGTGTCCGTGTGGGTTTCCTCCGGGTGCTCCGGTTTCCCCCACAGTCCAAAGACATGCAGGTTAGGTTAACTGGTGGCTCTAAATTGACCATAGGTGTGAATGTGAGTGTGAATGGTTGTCTGTGTCTATGCCCATGTTTACATTAGACCGTATCAGCGGATCATCAGATTAACGTTTTTAAAACGATTAGTGTGCACACAGCAACACCAATACACGATTTGCGTGCACACAGCAACACGAATACACAGATACACTCGGCTCCGCAGGCATCCTGCGCTCCAAATCACTCCGCCCTGAACAGCGAGTGCCCTCTGGAGGGTGCGCACTCCGGCCCTGCGCAGCTCACAGAGCGCGCGAGTATAGCGCACGAGCAGTGATTCGGGACTGAGCCGCTGTGTGTGTGATCCCAGCGCATATCACTTACCACTTGCAAGTGGAAGGATGGCAAGCCTTAAGACAATCATAACTACACAATGGGCAGTATTTGCATCAGTATTTGCAGTATTTTCATACTTTTATACTCTTTAATGAAAGGTGATACAAGGTGGAAGTCCGCGCCGTTTTTCAGCAGTCGCGTCACATGACCAACAGCAGCCAATCAGGAAGGTGGATGTCACAGTGACGTTGTCCAATGATGACGCCAGCTAGAGCTCAGCACAGCGTATCCGCGTATTCTCAATGTTTACACAGCACCGGAGCTGACACGATCTGGATTGAATACATGGACCCTGGCGGATTCCCGTTTCCCGGCGTTTCCAGGTGGTTTAATGTAAACAGACAGTGCATCCGCGAAGAAAACGAGACAGATACGGTCTAATGTAAACTTGGCCTATGTGTCAGCCCTGTGATGACCTGGCGACTTGTTCAAGGTGTACCCCGCCTTTCGCCTGTAGTCAGCTGGGATAGGCTCCAGCTTGCCTGCGACCCTGTAGAACAGGATAAAGCGGCTACAGATAATGAGATGATATATATATATATATATATATATATATATATATATATATATATATATATATATAAACACACAGTATATATATAAAACATTTAAAATTTAATAAATCAATTAATTTTGAACAATAAATGTCATAGTAGAATTATTTTTCATTCCCGAAAGAACAATTTTCGATCAATTCTTGATCTTTTTTGTTAAACTGAATCATTTATTTTCCACCATAAGTACTTTGTCATATAGAGCCTTTACAGTATGATTCTTACACTTTATTAAACTTTTTACACTTTGTTGCATAAAAAAGGCTAAAAAGTCATCCGTCAAAAGGGTGGGTTTTTTTAAATGATTATTATCAGCATTTGTCATTCTGTGTATTAATGGTAGATATATTACTCGATTCTGTTTCCACAACACCACACACTGCCACTCCAGTTCCTCAGGTTACCTTTATTACTGATGTGTAATTAATTGTTACACAACGTCTCTGATAAACACACACTTCAGGCATCAGAGCTCTCATTACATTACAGCTTTGGGTGCAGCATGAGGGAAAGGTCAGGAAGAACAAGCTTTCATAAATGACTCAATGTTTCCCCTTAAAAATGTAAATATTGTCTTGTATTGATCAAGTAATTCATATACATGACCAGTCAGAAGTTTGGACATGCCTTCTAATTCAATGTTTTTTCTTTATTTTTATGAATTAAAAGTCACTTCAGATCTTAAAGTAATGATGGATGTCGTTTCTCTTTACTTAGTTGTTCAGTTCTCAATATAATACTGTATGGATTAGTACAGCTGTGAAATAGGGATTATTTTATTATTTGTATTATTTACTGTTTACCGTTTGATCTCAAATGCATTAAGAAGGCAAGAAAGATAACGCCAGTAGTGTGCAAAGCGTCATCAAGCTAAACACTGGCTACTTTCAAGAATCTGGAATATGAAACATATTTTGTTTGTTTTCTTTAAACACTTTTTTGGTTAAGACATAATTCCATACATGTTCCAGATGTTATTTCATAGTTTTGATGTCTTCAGTATTGTTCTACAATGTAGAAAATAGTCAGAATGAGCAGGGGTGTACAAACTTTTGATTGTAGCTATCCTATGGAACTGAGCACTCTTGCATTCTGGATTGTGATTGGTCAGAACATGCTGATTAATGTTCAATAACAGCGGCTCTGATGGTAGTTTGGCTGATTAAATAAACAAGCAGATGTTCCTAATAAAGGTGTTGAGTGTACATTTGGTATTTTGGTATTGTCTGCTTTACATATTTATAATAATTTTTTTTACAAGATATTGAGGGGGGAAAAGAGAGCTTTGTGAGTTGTGTCGTTTGGAAATTGATACCTCAATGGAAACTATGCGTGTTGGGTTTTGTTTACAGAAGTTGTCAGTTAGAGTGGGAGGAGGGTTATTATTATCTAGCAGTTATTCTCCGAAGGTGAAGTGAATATCAGTGAATAATAACCGAGGCGAAGTCGAGATTATTATTTAAATAATATTGGCTGGCTTTTTTTCATGGTATATCAGATATATTCCATTCAGCTAGCGTGATATTGAACGAGTCAAAGATGAGTAGCTGAATGGAATATATCTGATAGACCAAGAAAAAAGTCAGTCAATATTATTATTATTATTATTATACATTCACATTCCTTTCAGGTGTTCAGTGCATCTTTCTGTTTCAAAATTCTCTCAAAATCTTCCGTATTTAATGAAGCAAACCAGGCGGCCATGTTTGTTTTATTTACAAATTGTCCCAGTCGCTCACTCACTAGCGCAGAAGTTTTACGTCTCTAACGTGTGACATCATGTTGTCTTGACATGCAATATCATAAACCATATTCAGCACTCATTCTCCATTGGGTAGAGTGATGTAATACACATAAGATAAGCGATATGCGAACAATATTGCATGCTATCAAACCAAATGAACGAAACCCGCTAGAAGGGAATAGAACATATTTTTATTTCATCGAAAAAGTCTCCTGTATGGATAATATTTCCTGATATTCACTGAGCCTGCGGTGGATAATTCTTTCAGTATAAATACACAGGTGATTTTTTTAATCATATTTTTAAAAATTTTATTTCAAACTTCAAAAGCAGTATATAAATATAATAATGGCGCAGCACAGACTTGTCACTTATCTACACCGACTCACATAAAATACTTTGTTTTGAAATGGATAAAATAAATCACAATTACACCTTAGCTTTGAATAGTTTTAGACCAAACTTTGTAGCGTCTTTAGTGCTTTTAGGAATGGTGTTTTCTTTCATCATGTGTAATTCTTCCTCACTTACGGTGATGAAGCGATCGGCCGCTATTTTGTCGAGTCGCTCGAGGTGATTATCGAGAAATAGTCCGAATCTCTTGACCAATCAGAGTGTGTGATTTTCTATATTCACCTGTGTATTTATACTAGTATGAGCTATTATGGCTGTAGTTGAGTGTGTGGATGGAAGATCCAGGGTTGTGGGTTTGATCCAGAGTTACTCTCTGTGTGCTCCTTGTGTCTGTCTGGGTTTCATTCGGGTTCTGTGGGTTTCCTCCCACCTCCCTAAAACATGCAGATAGACAGACTGGCTATGATAAATCTCCCCAAGCTGTGAAGGACCATGTGAATGTGGGTGTCCAGGGTTCGACTCTGTATCTGCTGCAGCCCTGAACAGGATCAAGGACTTCCTGAAGATGAATGAATGATTAATTTTATTATGACTTTCATGAAATAAACAGACAAACGGTGCATTATGACGAATCAGCGGGTCATTTATTTATTCACAGAATGAAAGAGCGAAGTGTGAAAGTTGAACATGATGTCAGTTACAGTATCAGAGAACAGATCCAGACATCTTCATATGTTATAAACACGTGATATGTGATTCCAGCACGTGTTAATCAACATGGATAACGTCTCCATGTTCATTAAGGACTGATGTAGGAGCAGTACTTTCTCCAACATGTAAAATTCTTTTTAAAATAAAATAAAATACTCGATAAGAGGTCAAAATGTTCTAAACCAGAACTGTGTCCTGTAGTGATGTGA
Source organism: Neoarius graeffei (assembly GCF_027579695.1). Classification (NCBI taxonomy): domain Eukaryota; kingdom Metazoa; phylum Chordata; class Actinopteri; order Siluriformes; family Ariidae; genus Neoarius; species Neoarius graeffei. Next base: position 14,662,976 of record NC_083590.1, on the reverse strand, counting down.
AGCACTGTGTAAGAGTTTCAGGAGTGTGTAACCCTAGAAACAGAGCCCTATGTGTTGTGTGTGTGTCTATTGTGTGATTGCTATGATGTAGTGGTGTGTTTATATGACGTGTGTGTGTGTGTGTGTGTGTGTGTGTAGGGGCCAGACAACTGACCCGATTGTGCTGGTCAACCGCTTGCAGGAGTATTCAGACAAGGTGGAAAAGAACTTGGAGGATGCTGAGCAGCTGCTGGATAAGGTAACACACACACACACACACACACACACACTCTAGTTTTTCCTGTTGAGGTCCATCTATTGCCATAATGATGACTATAACAACTATAACATGCTACACCTAAAATGCCCCCCCACCACCAGGACTATGAGAATGGGAAGCGTGGCCGTTCTCTGACTTGTCGGATCAAGACGGCGGACAACCTGGCCGAGGCAGAGACATTGCTCAAGCAGCTGTTCCTGGATGTGGACAAAGTGAAGAAACTGCACCCACAAGGTTCTGAGATTGAACAGGAGTGAGTGTAAATCCTCATTTTTCTTGTTGAGGAACTTCCATTGCTATAAAGAAGACTGCACACGAACCGAACACTGATCTGAATCTCAGTAATCAGAAAAATTAAAGCTAGACTGCCTTTCAGATTTTTCAAGTGTAGGTCAGAAAAATTATTTTCCCCGACACCTGATTATTTTTGTTTAGTAGACCGAAAGCTACTGAATTCAAATTACAGACTTCCAATTTTATTAGTTTTTTTTAATAGAACGAATTTAGATCCATGTGGCCCTAAATTCTCTGCTATTTTTTTCCTGCTTCACCATGATCCAATTCAAAATACTATGTCATGCATCATGTAGTGACCTTTCCCCGTTCATGCACGGCATTGTGGGATACAAATCTGAAACAGGAGAGAAAAATGGAGGATGCGAGACTGTGAATGAAACATGAAAGACCGACTACAGTAACGGAAAGCGAGAAGAAATGGCATTACGTTATATACAAAGGAGAGGAAATGCAGGACCAAACTAATAAATATCAGCGCTCAGCGAGCACCTCGGTGTGATCAGCTGTTCGTTTAGTGACAGAATGATGGAACGGTCAGTGCACAGTCAAAGGTAAACCTGCGCATGCACACACATGGACTTCCTCTGTCTGCTTGACTGCGCGAAGCAAGCGATTTCATGCACATTATTTGCTTTAATCCCCTCAAATTAAATAACTTCCCAGCCACAGAATGGCCTGATATTTTGTGAGATATTACAGAAATAAACATACATCACAATGACCACATTTCAGAGGGAACTAAATTTCACCGGTTTTATGAAATCGAAAGGCTGTCTAGCTTTAAATAGTTTTAGATTTTGAAATAAAAGTTGTTAGTGATGCGGTGGTACAGCAGATAGTGTTGGTGCACCACAGCTTGGGTTCCTGCATGCAACCTATTCTCTGCATTTCTGTATGGCTCTCCTCTGGGTTCTCTGGTTTCCTCCAAGAAACATGGCAGCTGTGAGTGTATTCCCATCTTGCGGCAAGTGTTTCTGGGATTCTGATCAGGATAAAGTGCTTATTTAAGATGAATCAATGGATGCTCTCTCTCTCCCTGTAGTGTGAGACATCTCCATGATCGCTGGTCACACGGCTGCAAGAGGTATCGAGATCTGTACAAGCAAAATCTGGAGCTGGATCTCTCTCCACAGGTCAACTGGGCTCAGGTGCTTGTTGCCAAACAGGTGAGAAACTCATGCTTATTTATTTTCCTCATGGACGATCCAATTCCACGAACAATTCCAGAACATGTATCGACTGGAACTCTCTGTGTGTGTGTGTGTGTGTGTGATCCAGAAGCAGATCCAGAGGGAGGAATACGGCCCAAACCTGTCTGATGTAGAAAAGCAGATAGCGACCCACAACATCCTGCATCAAGAGATTGAAGCATACCGCTCTCAGCTGGACTCAGAGGTATTCTCACACACACACACACACACACACATGGTCCACTCATACAGTAATATATAATTAGCCACATCTAAAGAATAGGCTCCTCCTCCAATAAAATATGTTTATCAAACAAAATCCTTGTGGAGTTCAATTGTCTTTTTCAACAGGTCATCTTTATGCTTTAAGAGCAGAAACTTTTTTTTGAGCAAATATAAAACTGTCAAGTACATTTTAGAGATCCTGAAAAATGACATAATTTCTTTTTGAAATAGGGTAACACGAGAGTCTGAATAAGTTATAGATTAAAGGTTCTGACTGCAAAGTTGAATTCTGGGCCAAATGTTCTATTTCTATTGCTGTTGGAGTTTTGAGATGTTTCGTTGCCACACACACACACACACACACACACACACACAGAGTATATCCTGTGTGTAAATGTTTTGCCGAGATAAAAAGTGTCCCGCATTTTACGATTCTGGAGATCGCCAAATCAAGTGAGCAACAATATCACATGACCACCATGGGGCGTGTTTGAGCTCCTTTTAACCAAAACAAGTCAAACACGGCAGACTCGGCTCTCCCGGCAGGGGAAAAGAAAAGGAAAGCCTGCCTAGTGAGTGCAACTGCAAGATAGAGTAAGGTTAGATGACGTGTCATTTTTCTGGACAGATAACTAAATCATTCTCGCTAGTGCTTAGCTATTATGCTTTAAACTGCATGGGCTCGATTCCACGGTAGCGAGTATGGAGTTATACCCCTAATGTTTTGATCTTACAGAGAAAGAAATGAGAATACAGAAGCAGTAACAGAGAAAAGATATATTTGTCTTTTGTTTCATGTGAACATCAACCAAAAATTACATCCCTGCGGCTCAGAACTTTCCGAGGTAGATGCAGAGTCACAATCTTTTCTTGGTGGCATTGCCATCTTGGTGTGATGCCGTTCCATAGTTATGCTAATTAGTCCAAGCTCCTTGCGTCCGGCTGTCTCCTATTTCTGTAGGGCCGTACTGTTTACCTCAAGTGGTAGGAAAATGGTCCCAAAACAGAGAAAAGCGACCCTCAGGACATCAAAATGATCACATCCCATTTGTCTGCATGATACTGTTCTTGCAGAATAAAATTTTTTTTAAACATTTTAGATGACTTGCAGTCACTACCTTTAACCTAAATCACAGGTTAGTAAACTTAAAAAACGTCTCATCTCATTATCTGTAGCCGCTTATCCTGTTCTACAGGGTCGCAGGCAAGCTGGAGCCTATCCCAGCTGACTACGGGCGAAAGGCAGGGTACACCCTGGACAAGTCACCAGGTCATCACAGGGCTGACACATAGACACAGACAACCATTCACACTCACATTCACACCTACGGTCAATTTAGAGTCACCAGTTAACCTACTGTAACCTGCATGTCTTTGGACTGTGGGGGAAACCGGAGCACCCGGAGGAAACCCATGCGGACACGGGGAGAACATGCAAACTCCACACAGAAAGGCCCTCGCTGGCCATGGGGCTCGAACCCGGACCTTCTTGCTGTGAGGCGACAGCGCTAACCACTACACTGCCGTGCTGCCCACTTAAAAAATGTATTTATTTAAATCTATTTATTTTTAGATATTACAGATAATGTTCGCTAAATTGAGCAGGATCATTTTGTAACCCTGGCAATATAGAAAAACCTAAAAAACTAACAGCTTCGCTAAAGATTTCAAGCCATTAGGAAATGAGAAGGTAGGAAAAATGCTAGTTTAAATATCCCAGTAGTAACTATAAACCAAGCACAACTAGCTAACTGTATCACTAACTTATTGCTAAGATTAGCTAACTTTAGCTGTACTGTGTAACATCAATAGGATTTTTTTTAAACATAACCAGACATCCCATCCTGCAGAAACTCATTTCCGGGAGGTGTCATGACGCCATCGGGGGGGTTGAGTTTCTGCAGGTTGGGATGTCTGTAAACCAATCAGGATGTTCTTTGTCTAGCATGCGCTACATTAACAGGCACACGCGCAGTCTCCCTCGCGCACTCCGTCATATGCGCGATGCAGACATTAATGTTTCGCGTGCACGCTCTTGCTCACTTGCTCTAGATTCCGGGAGATATTCTCCAATTTGCAGGCATCAGGGAGCCACTATTAATATGCGGGAGACTCCCGGAACTTCTGGGAGACTTGGGATGTCTGCATAACTAATAGCTTAGTGAAAGACTCAAAAAAAAAAACTAAACCAGAAACTTTTATAGGTCTTAAAAATAAGCAAGCTCAGCATGAGTTTAATTTGTCCATCAAAATATCTATAGATACAAAAAGAATCAATGAGACGTATGTTAGGCCTGAATAAGCAAACCAAAACATTATGCTAGCAACTCCTTGTTTACGTTTGCTAGCTATCTCTAACTTAGAAAAAAACACCCTGTGACAATCCTGAGGAGGTCAAACATATGTAGAGTTTGCCAGAGATTTTAATTTGTAGCTTCCTCACTGGTGCGCCTCAGGGAAAGTAGAGTCTTGCGACATCCTGTTGAATTGAATGGTATGATAGCAATTTTCCAAACAATGTGTTACCTTCCTCTCTGAAGGTTGTCAGTAAAGTCAGAGTGAGTGTTGTGTGTCATGTAGTAAGCAATTAAAAAAAAAAAAAGAATGGCTCTAAGCCTAAGAGAGGAAGTGATTCTTAAAGCCTGAGACGCCCTGAAAGCTGGTGTAGCTCATCAATCAAATTTACTCATGTGATATGATGTGATAGAAATACGTTTGGCTTGCTTGAACTGGAGCAGGCTGGTCTGATTGTTACTATTTTTGTTTCAAGCTAGACGGTCTTTCGATTTCATAAAATCGGTGAAATTTAATTCCCTCTGAAATGTGGTCATTGTGATATATGTTTATTTCTGTAATATCTCACAAAATATCAGGCCATTCTGTGGCTGGGAAGTGATTTAATTTGAGGGGATTAAAGCAAATAATGTGCATGAAATCGCGCAGCCAAGCAGACAGAGGAAGTCCGTGTGTGTGTGCGCGTGCATCTACAGGTTTACCTTTGAGTGTACACTGACAGTTCCATCATTCTGTCACTAAACGAACAGCTGATCACACCGAGGTGCTCGCTGACTGCCGATATTTATTAGTTTGGTCCTGTGTTTCCTTTCCTTCGTATATAACATAACGTCTTTTCTTCTCGCTTTCCGTTACTGTAGTCGGTCTTTCGCATTTCATTCGCACACTCACATCCTCCATTTTTCTCTCCTGTTTCAGATTTGTATCCCACAATGCCTTGTATGAACGGGGAAAGCCCACCACGTGATGCATGATGTAGTATCTTGAACTGGGTCATGGTGAAGCAGGAAAAAAATATTGGAGAATTTAGGGCCACATGGCCCTAAATTCATTAATTGTTCTATTTTTTAAAAAACTTATAAAATTGGAAGTCTATGATTTGAATTCAGTAGCTTTCAGTCCACTAAACAAAAATAATTGGGTGTCGGGGAAAATTATTTTTATGACCTACAGTTGAAAAATCTGAAAGCCAGTCTAGCTTTAAGTTCAGTCCTTTAGATTTATCTTCCCTCGCACATTCTGCTCTCAGCTTAATGAAGGTGACTTTGACCAGTAATGTCTTTCTTGTTTTCATAAGACTATGATCCTGATGCGTGATGTAATGGTACATAATGTCTCTCTTCTTTCATGCAGTAGTGTCGTCTGAACCAGTTATGTGATGCTTCGTCACATATTTACGTGAAACTTAGATAACTTGGCTTTGTCACTCACATCATCATCATCATCATCATCATCCAATCACATTGCTACAACACACCCTTGAATGTGAATATATACTTGTGTTTGTCCTACAATAACCTGAGAAACGTCTCTGAACAGCTGTGTCCATGTCAGTGGCTGTTTGCTCCCGGATCCATGAGGCAGAATCTCTTAGGTGGCCAAGGTCAAGGCTCCTAGATCATACTTTGTCAATTCGACCTCCTTCACTATGGTAGATTAAAACCTGACATCATATGAGCTACATTCCTTACTTCACACTCAGAATTGCCATCAAGCTTGAAATAAAAAAATAAATAGAGCCTAAGAGAGGGGTTTGGTGTTAGCATGCTAGCATGAAATGCTATTATTGCTAGCATCTAGCATTTTAATTAACTATGTCTTTTCTGTTCCAACAGGAACTGAATCAGTACACACACCTCATGGTGAGTTATTTTAACAAATGACTTTAATTATATTTGAAACATTGGAGATGTACCAACATATTATCTTTTTATCTGCTCTCTCTCTCTCTCTCTCTCTCGGCTCTGCAGGAGGCTTCACTCGATCGTAAGCGATATCTGTCCTCTCTGTTTGACTACATCCTGCGCTGTAATAAAGAAGTCAGCTACCTGACTGAGCAGCAGGACCACATCCGCAAAGCCGACTGGAGTGACCTGATCAGGGACCTAGTTGGATTGCGTGCTAACGCCGAGGTGATGACAAGGAAGATGAGGAGCTTGTACTAAAGGAACAGTTTGGACAGAAAAACACATTTGGCTTCTTTAATAAACTAAGCTCAAAGCCACCAGTTTACCATTGTGTAATACTCACCTCAGGCTGTGTCAAGTTGTACAATTGTGCAGATTGTACAAGGCTAAACTGGAGGTTGTTCACATTACTTTCAGTACTGTAAATGAGATTAGCTAATAAAGTTGGTTTCTGTGACAGAGGTTGAAGAGCAACGGAATTCTGACCCATGAGAATGAAGTAAACAAGATCCGTCATGAAGCAGAAAGTCTGGTGGATGCAAACCATCCTGGATCCCAGGCTATTAAGGTGCGTTTAGGAATGGTATACAGATAAAGATTTTCTTTGAGGTGTGATCTGCATCCAAAGCATGCCTGCAACATGATGCTACCACCACCATGCCTCACATTCGGGTTGCTTTTCCTCTTCAGTAGGTGCCCAGGGTTGAGGACAAGCTGGATATACTTAAGGAATAGTTTGTACAGAAAAACACAATGCTTGAAAAGCTTTTCCCCCAACATGATACTTCCACCACCATGCTTCACAGGATGGTGAAGGATGGTGTTCTCAATGCTAGGTTGCACTTTCTTGCATTTCAATTTTGACCTTATCAGACCTGCTAATCTTTTTTTTTTTCCATATACTTACTGAGTCTCTAATATGTCTTTTGGCAAACTCTCATGGCTTTGTGGAGTGTCTGGGCTGTGGTTATCCTGTGAACAGCTTCTCCCATCTGAGCTGTAGATCTCTCTGTTGTGTAATGGTCTAGAGGCAGGTGCAAATATAGTTTACAAGTTATGATAAAACTTGACAGACAAATCCAAAACATTGGACAGAGTTGTGGTCAAAAATCAGGCACAAGGTTAAGCGATCAGAATATAGTAATTCAGGGGCAAAATCCAGAAACAAAAACCAGGAAGCAAAGCAGAATCAAAACCCAGAGAGGCAAAGTAGAAACACAAGGCTTGGATTGGAAAACCAATGACAAGTCAAGGGAGGAGACAATACATGAATGAAAACAAACACAAGTGGCAAGATAAACAAATACTAGAACATGTAGAAGCCCCATAGTGCTGAAAGGCATGAGGGGAAAGTACATAATGCTCTCCAGGTCCTTCAAAGTTACCCTTGACTTCTTGACCCCCTTTAGTCATGGTTGTACCATAGTCTTTCCATTTTAAAATCATGGACATAATCAATTGTCATTTTAAGGGATGTTCAAAGGTTGTTCTTCTTTTAGCTTGTCCCACTTATGTGTGTGGGGTTGCTGCCATGTCCTTGACATGTCATATTAATTGGAGCATAGTTTTACACCAGATGCCCTTCCTGTCGCAACTCTCCCATTTCCGGGCTTTGGACCAACCATTCACTCACACCTACAGGCAATTTAGAGTAGCCAATTAACCTAACTGCATGACTGTGGGGGAAACCGGAGCACCTGGAGGAAACCCACACAGACACCTGTAGAACATGCAAACTCCACACAGAAAGGCCCTTGTTGGCCACTGGACTTCAGCCCAGAATCTTCTTGCTGTGAGGCGACAGTGATAACCACTGCACCAACAAGCCACCCCAGATGTTCAAAGTTTGGTATTTTTTAATAATCAAACTGGGCGGCATGGGGTTAGCACTGTTGCCTCACAGAAAGAAAGTTCTGGGTTTGAGCCCAGTGGCTGATGGTGGCCTTTCTCCAGGTGTCTGCGTGGGTTTCCTCTGCTGTTCTCTGGTTTCCCCCACAGTCCAAAGACATGCAGGTTAGGCTAATTGGTGGCTCTAAATTGACCGTAGGTGTGAATGGTTGTTGGTCTCTGTCTCAGCCCTGTGATGATCTGGTGACTTGTTCAGGGTGTACCCCACCTCTCACCCATAGTCAGCTGAGATAGGCTCCAACTTGCCTGCGACCCTGTACAGGATAAGCGGTTATGGATAATGGATGGATGGATGGAATAATCAAACCCTGATTGGCTCTTTTCCAGAACTTTGTCTGACATGTTTTGATAACGCCACAGTCTTTAAGCTGCTGTTTGTTTTGGTATGTTCTCTAATAAACTCTGGAGTCTTCCATAAACAGATGACTGAAATCTCCTGGCAATTTAATTGCACACAAGTCTACTTCATTCAGCTAATTATGTGAATTCAGAAGGCAAACTAGATTGAATCTTCCTCCAATTCAATTTAAGTAGGCTCTACATTCATGAAATTATTTCCCTACTTTATTCTTTTACTTATCGTCAAAAAAATAAATGACTCAGTAAGTGAGTCATGAGTCAGAAGCATTTCCTATTCATTCATTCTTCGTTCTTTTGTGAGTGAGTGTTTGTGTGTTGCAGAAACATAATGCTGAAGTACAGAAGGAGTGGCAGCAATTCCGCAACCTCTGCACCTGCCAGGACACCCACTTGAACAATGTGGAGATTTACAAAAAGGTAGAATTAAGGATAGTCAGTCATCCACTAGTTTCTCTGAGATTCCTCCTTTTCTACAGTATTAATATGCTGTTTTTTGCACTAAACCTGCTTATTATTAACCCCGCAGTTCCAGCTGGATGCCGAAACGGTCTCCGAGTCTCTGAAGAGAATCAACGTTACCATGGAGCCATCACTGCTGTCCAACATGAGCAACTCGCAGATCCTAATGCAGCTCGAGGTACATGAGGACTGAGAGGAAAACATATCAGCACTGAAACATTCTTTAATTTCTCGATTTAGAAATGTGTTATATGGTGAAAGTGTGAATTATGCAGAATGTAGCACATACAAGTCCAATCTTACATGTCAGATACAATTTATAATTAAAAAATATATACTAGCTTTAATTTTGTGAGAATATCTCGTTTGTGTGTGTGTAGGGAGAGGATAGAGCGGTTCAGAGGAATGAACGCAGACTGGCTGAGTTGAAAGAGCTTTGCACCAAAATTCCCCCTTTGCCCCAGCGCAGGGCTCATTATGGCAACTTTCCTGTGGTGGCCCTGTGTGACTGGAAAACTACTAAGGTACAATGTGATTAAGTGCTGCTACTGTCATCATAAACACTCTTGTGCTCATCTCAGGATTCTGTTCATACTGAACATCCTTTAAAACACAGTATTGTTTGTCCTTACTCCTCTACACCTGTATACTGTAATTTCCAAGCCACTCTCACTATACTGTACACTATATGGCCAAAAGTATCTGGACACCTGACTATTACACTCGTATGTGGTTCTTCCCCAAACTGTTGACAATAACAATTAACATTAACGTTATAATTTCCCTTCACTGGAACTAAGAAGCCCAAAGCTGTTCCAGCATGAATGACAATGCTCCTGTGCACAAAGCACAGAGCTCCATGAAGACATTACATTACATGCCATTTAGCAGACGCCCTTATCCAGAGTGATGTACAACAAGTGCACAAGTCAGGTACACGAAGTGCTGAACTTCTAGACAAGAAAGTTCTAGTACCAACTGAACAAGTGACATCAATACCTAGTGTAATATGCTGTTGAAATACCAGTACTCAAACAGCCAAGGAAGTGAACCAACCATATGAACTATAGCTAAATAGAGAGCTCAAACTGCTAACCCCAGGCTAGACAGTACACAGCCTGGGTTGGTCTAGACTGATACACAGTTACAGAGCAGGTAGGGAAGAAGGGGAGAGGTGCAGCCTGAAGAGGTGAGTCTTCAGTCTGCACTTGAAGATGGTCAGAAAGTCAGCAGTTCTGACTTCAATGGGAAGGTCATTCCACCAATGGGAAGCCAGGACAAACAGCAGTCTTGAGCAGGCTGGGCAGGAGTGGAGAGAAGGAGGGGCCAGGTGACCAGTAGTAGTGGAGTGTAGGGATCTGGCTGGCATATAGGGACGGATCAGACTCTGGAGGTATGCTGGCCCTAACCCCTTGAGAGCCTGGTAAGCTAGCACTAATGTCTTAAATTTGATACGAGCTGCGATAGGTAGCCAGTGCAGGTTGGCAAGCAGAGGGGTGACATGGGGAGAAAGAGGAAGGTTTTAGACCAGGTGAGCTGCGGCGTTCTGAATGAGCTGCAGGGGTCTGATGGCAGAAGCTGGAAGGCCAGCAAGAAGAGAGTTGCTCTAGTCCAAGTGGGACAGGATCAGCGCTTGGACCAGGAGCTGAGTAGAGTAGGTGGTAAGAAAAGGGTGGATTCTTCAGATGTTGTAGAGGAGGAATCTACATGTCTGGGTCACTGCAGCAATGTTTGCTGAGGAGGAGAGTTTGTCATCAAACACGACTCCTAGGTTCTTTGCACTGAGTGAAGGAGACCTGGAGATATCCTCCAGGGAGATGACAATGTCCAGGGGTGGAGAGGGTGGAGCAAGAATGTAGATTACCTCTGTCTTGCCTGGGTTGAGCTTCAGATGATGGTTGTCCATCCAGCTCTGGATGTCACACAGGCAAGCAGAGATGTTAAGTGTTAATGTTGGAGTGGAAGAACTCAAGTGTCCTGCACAGAACCCTGACTGAACTCATCCCCCCTGAACACCTTTGGGATAAACTGGAAAACTGACTACACCCTATCAGGAATCAAAATTATCCAGATTTCTGTATAACTGCTTCAGAAAATGTCTATTGTTAAAAAGTGCTTAAAAATATCCACATTTTGCTGCAACAAAACAGCTATAAAGTGTATTTCCAGCTTTGTTCCGAATTTAGAAGCTGACAGAGAATAGACATTTCTGATCAGCTGGCCTGCTGAATTGCAATCTCAGTATTTGTCATTAATGTGCACAGGCTTCGGTAAAGCAAGGAGATAAATACACTCTGGTATCCAGCCCGAGGGATGAACCATGGGAGGTGAAGAACAACTTTGGAGAGAAAAAAGTTATCCCTGGAGCATGCTTTGTCATTCCACCTCCTGATACAGAGGCTATTGAACGAGTTGAGAGGTGAGAACTGCACTTACAAAAATGTGACAATAATTATAATACGTTATAATATATATACATGTTTGCTTGCTATGGTGGACTGTAGGGCTGCTTAGTAATTTGTTGTTGTTCTTTTCATTTGCTGTGGTTGTTATCTTTATCCGTTTTAGGGCTTTTTATGTTATAGTCATCTTTATTTCTTCTGTTTTTTTTCCACTATTGCACTATATCTGAAAAGAGAGTTTTAGTCCCTGAAAATGGAGGATGGTGGTGTTGGATATTGGCCTGTGTTTATTAAAATATAGATTTACTTGGTTTTCTGGATTTTGCCTGTGCGATAATTTGGATTCTTCTTTGTTGTACAAGGCTAATGCATAATAATAATAATAATAATAATAATAATAATAAGAGGCATGGTGGTGTAGTGGTCAACACTGTCACCTCACAGCAAGAAGGTTCTGGGTTTGAGCCCAGTGGCTGATGGTGGCCTTTCTGTGTGGAGTTTGAATGTTCTCCTCATGTCTGCATGGGTTTCCTCTGGGTGTTCCGGTTTCCCCCACAGTCCAAAGACATGCAAGTTAGGCTAATTGGTGTCTCTGAATTGTCCATAGGTGTGAATGTGAGTGTGAATTGTTGTTTGTCTCTATGTGTCAGCCCTGCAATGACCTGGTGACTTGTCCAGGGTGTACCCCGTCTCTCACCCATAGTCAGCTGGGATAGGCTCCAGCTTGCCCGCAACCCTGCACAGGATAAGTGGTTACAGATAATGGATGGATGGATGGAATAATAATCATAAGAAGAATTACTATATTGCTATACATTTTTTTTATTCTTACATGGTTGTACATCACCATGTGTCAATCAAGAAATCAGGTTGATGAAACTTCATTTGTAAATCCAACTCACAATGGTGCATTATATTACATTGCATTAATGGCATTTAGAAGATGATCTTATCCAGAGCAACATACAACACACCCAGAGCAGCCTGGGGAGCAGTTGTGGGTTAGGAGCCTTGCTCAAGGGCACTTCAGCCATTCCTGCTGGTCCAGGGAATCAAACCAGTGACCTTTTGGTCCCAAAGCTGCTTCTCTAACCTTTAGGTCATGGCTTTGTTTTGCTTGCATGTGTTTGTGTGCAGCCTGGAACAGGATTTTGCTGGGCTGAAGAGAAGGAGAGCGTCTCTGCTGGCCTCTGTAAGGACCCCGAGTATGGAGGTCATTAAGGTTGTTCAAAGAGGTACATCCTTCTTTTCAACATTTCACCTGTTAACTGATAAGAACAAATTAACCAAAACCCAAACCAGGGCTAACTTCTGTTCCTACACTGCAGTGAGTGTTTCAAGTGTTCCTGAGGACTCTCGCCCATATGCCCTGTCTAACCGTCTGGACCGGCTCATCACTGATCTTCTTCAGTTGGAGAAGGAGATGCTTGGCAGATTAAGAGCTCCACTGTCTCGAGCTGATCACACTGGAGATCTTCTAGCCCGAATCCGAGACCATAAGGTAAGACAGGCACACAGGGCTGGGGAAAGAGAACATTCTGAAGTTCTTGGGATTATGTCCTTAATTTTTTGTGGCCAAAGCCTGAAACTCCTGTCTCAACATTTTGAAACTCTCACTGTTATGCCGTAATAGGTTCCTGTTTTTAGGTCTCAAAATTCCTGAAATTCATGCCTGAAGCTACACTATATGGCCAAAAGTAGGTGAACACCTGGCCATCACACCCAAATCTGGTTCTTCCTGAAACCATTGCCATAAAGTTGGAAGCATTGCTCTTACACGAGAAGAGCCTTCCCTCAGTCTTCTTCTTTCGGCTGCTCCCGTTAGGATTGCCACAGCAGATCTGTTCCACATAGTTGATTTGGCATTAATTTTACACTGGATGCCCTTCCTGATGCAACTCTCCCCAATCTGTCCAGACTTGGGGCCGGCGCGAAGTATGCACTGGCTTGTGCAACTCCAGTGGCTGGGTATTTTACCTAATCAAATTCCACAAATTCCCAAAGCCACTTTCCCAAATCTAGTGGAAAGCCTTCCCAAAAGAATGGAGGGATGATCCAATTCCAAATTAATGCACTTAATTCCAATTTTACATCCTGAAATTCCCATTTTTACACCCAGAAACTTGTATTGTTTAGCAAAGGTCCTCAGAAAGTATTACCATAGTAGTTTCCCATTGCCTTCTACTGGATTATGATAGAGGTTTTCTCCTCTTAACCATTCACACACCTGGGCAATTTAGATTTGCCAGTTAGAGTAACCCAACCACATGTCTTTGAACTGTGGGGGGGGAAAACTGGAGCACCCAGAGGAAACCCACACAGACATGGGGAGAACATTCAAACTCCACACAAAAAGGCCCCCATCAGCCATGAGGTTCAAACACAGAATTTTCTTGCTGTGAGGTGACAGTGCGAACCACTACACAACCATGCTGCCCTTGTATTGGTACATGTTAAAATTGTATTGGTATGGCCTAAACTGAGGTTGTTCCATTCTGAAACTCCCTGTGGTAAACTCCTTAAACCTGTCTTACACCTTTACACTCACATTGTCACGTCCTTACTTCCTGTTGTTATATCCTGAAATATTACTGCTACCTGCTGGATTGTTGTTATTGTTATATCCTAAAATTCATGTTGTCATATCCTGAAACTCCTAATGGTAAACTCATGTTACAAATTCTTATTGCTACATTCTGAAATTATAGTTAATACATCCTAAAATTCCTATTTTTACTTCCTGAAACTCCCTGTCGAAATCCCGATTACAGCCTCGAGCTCCCATTGTCACATGCTGAAACTTTGTTGCATCCTGAATCTCTTGTTGTTATATCTTGAAACTACCTGTAGGGACCCTGTTCAAGCCTTATGCTCCCATTATATTGTTCTGAAACTCCCTTTGTTATATCCTGAGATTCCTGTTGTTACAGTGGTGCTTGAAAGTTTGTGAACCCTTTAGAATTTTCTATATTTCTGCATAAATATGACCTAAAACATCATCAGATTTTCACACAAGTCCTAAAAGTAGATAAAGAGAACCCAGTTAAACAAATGAGACAAAAATAGTATACTTAGTCATTTATTTATTGAATGAAAATGATCCAATATTACATATCTGTGAGTGGCAAAAGTATGTGAACCTTTGCTTTCAGTATCTGGTGTGACCCCCTTGTGCAGCAATAACTGCAACTAAATGTTTCCGGTAACTGTTGATCAGTCCTGCACACTGGCTTGGAGGAATTTTAGCCCATTCCTCTGTACAGAACAGCTTCAACTCTGGGATGTTGGCGGGTTTCCTTACATGAACTTCAGGTCCTTTCACTACATTTCGATTGGATTAAGGTCAGGACTTTGACTTGGCCATTCCAAAACATTAACTTTATTCTTCTTTAACCATTCTTTGGTAGAATGACTTGTGTGCTTAGGGTCGTTGTCTTCTTGTTGCATGACCCACCTTCTCTTGAGATTCAGTTCCTGGACAGATGTCCTGACATTTTCCTTTAGAATTCACTGGTATAATTCAGAATTCGTTGCTCCATCAATGAGGGCAAGCTGTCCTGGCCCAGATGCAGAAAAACAGGCCCAAACCATGATACTACCACCACCATGTTTCACAGATGGGATAAGGTTCTTATTCTGGAATGCAGTGTTTTCCTTTCTCCAAACATAACACTTCTCATTTAAACCAAAAAGTTCTATTTTGGTTTCATCCATCCAAAAAACATTTTTCCAATAGCCTTCTGGCTTGTCCACATGATCTTCAGCAAACTGCAGACGAGCAGCAATGTTCTTTTTGGAGAGCAGTGGCTTTCTCCTTGCAACCCTGCCATGCACCCCATTGTTGTCCAGTGTTCTCCTGATGGTGGACTCATGAACATTAACATTAGCCAATGTGAGAGAAGCCTTCAGTTGCTTAGGTGGGGTTTACATTAGACCGTATCAGCGGATCATCAGATTAACGTTTTTAAAAACGATTAGCGTGCACACAGCAACGCCAATACATGATTCATGTGCACACAGCAACGCCAATACACGGATACACTAATCACATGACTAATTCGGCACGTAAGTTGAAATGTGTCAGTGCGGCTCATCGCTTCCTCCTCAGCGGCTGCGCTCCAAATCACTCTGCCCTGAACAGCGAGTGCCCTCTGGAGGGTGCGCACTCCGGCCCTGCGCAGCTCACAGAGCGTGCGAGTGTAGTGCACGAGCAGTGATTCGGGACTGAGCCGCTGTGCGCAAGTCACTTACCACTTGCAAGTGGAAGGATGGCAAGCCTAAAGACCATCATAACTACACAATGGGCAGTATTTGCATCAGTATTTGCAGTATTTTCATACTTTTATACTCTTTAATGAAAGGTGATACAAGGTGGAAGTCTGCGCCATTTTTCAGCAGTCGCGTCACATGACCAACGCCAGCGAATCAGGAAGGTGGATGTCACAGTGACGTTGTCCAATGACGATGCCAGCTAGAGCTCAGCACAGCGTATCCACGTATTCTCAATGTTTACACAGCACCGGATCAGACACGATCTAGACTGAATACTTGGACCCTGGCGGATTCCCGTTTCCCGGCGTTTCCAGGCGTTTTAATGTAAACGGACAGTGCATCCGCGAAGAAAACGAGACAGATACGGTCTAATGTAAACTTGGCCTTAGAAGTTACCCTGGGGTCCTTTGTGACCTCGCCGACTATTACACGCCTTGCTCTTGGAGTGATCTTTGTTGGTCGACCACTCCTGGGGAGGGTAATAATGGTCTTGAATTTCCTCCATTTGTACACAGTCTGTCTGACTGTGGATTGGTTGAGTCCAAACTCTTTAGAGATGGTTTTGTAACCTTTTCCAGCCTGATGAGCATCAACAACATTTTTTCTGAGGTCCTCAGAAATCTCCTTTGTTCATGCCATGATGCACTTCCACAAACATGTGTTGTGAAGATCAGACTTTGATAGATCCCTGTTCTTTAAATAAAACAGGGTGCCCACTCACACCTGATTGTCATCCCACTGATAGAGTCAGGTGTTTTCAGATTTCACCTTCAAATTAACTGCTAATCCTAGAAGTTCACATACTTTTGCCACTCACAGATACTGGATCATTTTCCTCAATAAATAAATGACCAAGTATAATATTTTTGTCTCATTTGTTTAACTGGGTTCTCTTTATCTACTTTTAGGACTTGTGTGAAAATCTGATGATGTTTTAGGTCATATTTATGCAGAAATATAGAAAATTCTAAAGGGTTCACAAGCTTTCAAGCACCACTGTATATCCTGAAACCTTAAACTCCCACTGTCACATTTTGAAACTCTTTTTGTTACATGCTGATTTCTTCCAAAGACTTCGGATCTCATATTGTAAAATTCTTATCATTGCTGAAATCTTTATTATTACATCCAGAAACTCAAATTCCTGTTATCTGCATCCTACAATTCCTATTATCTCCTCCGGAAAGTTCCTGTTGTCACATTCTGAAATTCTTGTTACATGTATTGCTGCGTCTTGAAATTGTTGAAATTCTGAGACTTTGTAAAACTGTTGTTACAACTGTGACTTCTGTGGTTACATTCTGAAGACTCCTGTCACATCCTAACAATATTCACAGGCTTGTTGTGTTGCTTCGTCATCTGTTCTAGAGTGATCTCATGACTCTGAGGAAGCTGGAGGCAGAGAAGGCATCGATTCAAAGGGAAATTGAACCTCTTCTAGCCAGTAAATCTCTGGACCCCACTACAGTGTCTTACCCTCCAAAGCTCAGCACTGCAACAAACAAAATTGAAGACCTCAGCACCCTCATTGACCTCTATGACAAAAAGTATGTTCACTTTAGACTGTAAACAAAGAGGTTTGTGTTTAGTTACAACCTCAATTCCAAAAAAGTTGGGACACTGTCTCATCTCATCTCATTATCTCTAGCCGCTTTATCCTTCTACAGGGTCACAGGCAAGCTGAAGCCTATCCCAGCTGACTACGGCCGAAAGGCGGGGTACACCCTGGACAAGTCGCCAGGTGTTGGGACACTGTAAAAGATAAATAAAAACAGCATGTGAAGATTTGCAAGTCACGGAAACCCTATATTTCATTGAAAAGAGTACAAAGACAACATATCAAATATTGAAACTGAAATTTTATTCTTTTTTGAAAAATATGTGCTCATTTTGAATTTGATGTCAGCAACATGTTTCAGAAATTTGGGACAGGGCAATAAAAGACTGAAAAAGTTGTGTAATGCTAAAAAAAAACTAATTTGGTTAATTGTCAACAGGTCAGTAACATGATTGGGTATAAAAAGTGCATCCCAGAGAGGCGGAGTCTCTCGTAAGTAAAGATGAGGAGGGGTTCACCACTCTGTGAAAGACTATGTGAGCAAACAGTGCAAAAACATTCCTCAATGTAAAACTGCAAAGAATTTGTGGATCACATCATCTATGGTCCATAATATCATTAAAAGATTCAGAGAATCTGGAGAAATCTCTGTATGCAAGAGACAAGGCTGAAAACTGACATTGGATGCCTGTGATCTTCAGGCCCTCAGGAGACACTGTATTAAAAGCAGACATGTGTCTGTAGTGGAAATCACTGTATGGGCTCAGGAACACTTCAGAAAACCATCGTCTGTGAAAACAATTACTGCATCCACAAATGCAAGTTAAAACCAGATATAAACAATATCCAGAAACACCACCACCTTCTCAGGGCTCGAGCTCTTTTATGATGGACTGAGGTGAAGTGGAAAACTGTCCCAAGGTCTGACGAATCAAAAGTATAAATTCTTTTTAGAAATCATAGACACCATGTCCTCCAGGCTAAAGAGGAGAGGGACCATCTGGCTTGTTATCAGTGCACAGTTCAAAAGCCAGCATCTGTGATGGTATGAGGGGGCATTAGTGCGCATGATATGGGTAACTTGTACATCTGGGAAGGCATCATTAATGCTGAATGATATATACACGTTTCGGAGCAATATGCTGCCATCCGGACAAAATCTTTTTCAAGGAAGGCCTTCTTTCTTTCAGCAAGACATGCCAAACCACTTTCTGCACATATTCAAACTGCATGGCTCTGTAGTAAAAGAGTCCAGGTGTTAAACTGGCCTGCTGCAGTCCAGACCTGTCTCCCATTTAAAACATTTGGTGCATTATGAATTGCAAAATACAACAAAGGAGACCCTGAACTATTGAGCAGCTGAAATTGTATATCAGGCAAGAATGGGACAACATTTCTCTTTCAAAACTACAGCAATTGGTCTCCTCAGTTCCCAAACATTTACAGAGTGTTGGTAAAAGTAGAGGTGATGCAAAACAGTGGTAAACACGCCCCTGTCCCAACTTTTTTGAAACGTGTTGCTGACATCAAATTCAAAATGAGCATATATTTTTCAAAAAGCAATAAAATTTCTCAGTTTCAACATTTGATATGTTGTCTTTGTACTATTTTCAATGAAATATCGGGTTTCCATGATTTGCAAACTATCGCATTCTGTTTTTATTTCCAGTTTACACAGCGTCCCAACTTTTTTGGAATTGGGGTTGTATAATCATAAAAACAGGCAAAGATTTTCTTTAATAATTGGGGTTGAGATAAATTCCAAACGTCAACAATAAGATATAGAGTTTGAAGGGAAAAAAAATACACAAAATCTCACAATATGAATTTTGTCATATGTTTTTTCACTTTTTCAAGGGCTAATGCTGTTATGTCTTTGGAGAACCAAATTAAGAATGTCGGCATGAGTCTGATAGAGCTTGAGGAACAACTGGCCAGGGACACGATCATCCTCGACAAACCTGATGCCCTTGAGGACCACATTAACATGCTCGAGGTAAGGGGGAGGAAGTAACTTCTCTGAATATTATTCATGCTTGTTTATTTGCTTAAACTTAACTAAACTGAGAAATTTCATTTAGTTTAGCAACAGTTGACAGAAATATAACCATGAAATACCTATAAAACAGCTATTCTCTCCTGACATTTACTTTTACAACTATAATATTTTTTAATCCACTGCAGTCATATCAAGGTGATTGGACTGTTCCACCACATGTTCTGACTAGAAGAACTAGGCTGTAGAAGAAACCCAATTCCATTTGTATCAGTTTTTCTATAAACCACCCTTTCTTTATCCTTTAGAACATTTGCAGTGATGTGGCAGCCACGGAGGAGGACATCCAGAAACTGAACAGTGACCTTGAGCTTGTTGAGCAGCTGTGTGGCCATCTGCAGAAGGGCTTCTATGAGTACTGCCCTGACATCCACCGACAGGAAACAGAGGTTAGGAACCTCAGGAACCGTTATGCGAACATCAGGAACCAGCTACAGCAGCGGTAAGGGTCTGGTCCACCTTATTTTATTATTAAACCACCAAAAAAATCCATCAAAGTGCTTGAAAGTCTTTGTAATGGCATAATTTGTCACCAAATTATGGTTCGACCTGAGTAGACATCTTGTCATCCATGTGTTTTATTGTTTACTTTGACACATGTTTTTATTTTGATTCTTGTTAAGTCTGGTTTCTGCCCCTGTCCTGTTATCGGTGTGTTTCCCATCAGTGTCCAGGGGTTCCGTGTTAAAGGGATAGTTCGGGATTTTTGACATGAATCTGTATGGCATCCCCATCAATAGTGTCGTGCAAATACACTGACTTACCCCTGACAGCATCCTGTGAGTCCAGTTCTTGTCCAGTTTTGGTCCAGACGAAAGTAGTCCGGCAAGTTTGTTGGGGTCACGAAAGTAAAACGTTTTTCGTCTCAAAACAGTATGTGTTCAAAAGAGTGATATATTTGCATCACAAAACCGTTGCCAAATAAAAAGTCAGACCTCGAAATCGCTTGGCACTATTTTCTCTCCCTTCTTATCACTGCGCGCTGCCGGCTTCATCCAGCTGTGGCTCCAGCTTCAAGGATAAGCTGGAGCCGCATAAGTAGGAGTCCCGGCGGGTGGTTTGTATTCGATTCGTTTATATCCCGACCTTGTCAGCTGTCACATTTATGTTCATGGACCCGGTAAGCTGGTAAATAATATTTTTTTTTCTTTACCAAATTCTAACAGAAAACGAGAGCGCCCGAAAGGGAAAACCGAGCCGCCTCACGGCTGTAATGCAAATTGCTTTCCTCCTCAGTATACAAGTGCGCTTCCATGGCAGGGAAAAAGAAACTACCACTGCTGCCTATGTAGTGCCCTATTTATACAAATAGGAGTCATTCAGGATTCAGCCATGTTTTTGCTCCGTGTCATGGCTGAATCCTGAATGACTCCTATTTGTATAAATAGGGCACTACATAGGCAGCAGTGGTAGTTTCTTTTTCCCTGCCATGGAAGCGCACTTGTATACTGAGGAGGAAAGCAATTTGCATTACAGCCGTGAGGCGGCTCGGTTTTCCCTTTCGGGCGCTCTCGTTTTCTGTTAGAATTTGGTAAAGAAAAAAATAAATAAATATTATTTACCAGCTTACCGGGTCCATGAACATAAATGTGACAGCTGACAAGGTCGGGATATAAATGAATCGAATACAAACCACCCGCCGGGACTCCTACTTATGCAGCTCCAGCTTATCCTTGAAGCTGGAGCCGCAGCTGGATGAAGCCGGCAGCGCGCAGTGATAAGAAGGGAGAGAAAATAGTGCCAAGCGATTTCGAGGTCTGACTTTTTATTTGGCAACGGTTTTGTGATGCAAACATATCACGCTTTTGAACACATACTGTTTTGAGATGAAAAACGTTTTACTTTCGTGACCCCAACAAACTTGCCGGACTACTTTCGTCTGGACCAAAACTGGACAAGAACTGGACTCACAGGATGCTGTCAGGGGTAAGTCAGTGTATTTGCACGACACTATTGATGGGGATGCCATACAGATTCATGTCAAAAATCCCGAACTATCCCTTTAAGTACTTGAGTATTTTGTCTTTCCTTGTTGTGTTCTAGTTCTATTGCAAAGTCTCACTGATTGTAGTCGTGCATTCCTGAGGATGTCTGCTTTGGATTATGACAGTTATTCACCGATTGCCCATAATAAACAAACACCATGACTATTTTGCACACTTCTATCCTGCCTCATCTACTTACTGAATGTTAAAATACCTCAAGCCATTAAAATACAGTATTTTTATCCACAAATTTGGCTAAACTGTCAATCAATCAATCAATCAATCAATCAATCAATCAATCAATCAATCAATCAATCAATCAATCAATGCTAATGAGGCAGGAAAGCCTAATTTAAAAAAAACCCTGACAAGTTAGAGGTTGAAAATGAATTCATTAGCAACCTGAAGCATGTATTTCCAGGTCGAAAAACGTGTTGTATGGAAATTTAGCCTAAAAATATTTATTCAAATCATTATAACATTTAGTTCTTGTCCTCATGTGTAAGCAATTCACCCACTGACATGTAATTGCAGAGTCACACTGATGCTGGAGGCAACTAAAAAGTACCAGAGTTTTAAAAGTACTGTCCGTGCCCTCAACACCTTCCTGAACGACTTGCCCAGAAACAAGATACTTTCTGTTGACACCATGGCTCAAATCACTGCCAAGCAGAACTCACAGAAGGTCAGTTTGGTGAAAATATTAAGCACAAAATATTAAGGTGTAATTAACTGTCAAATATTTAACAGTTATTGCACGAAATTGAGTCGTACATGAGCTGACAGCTGACGAGGCGCGTAGCATCAAGTTGTCTATAAGCCATGTACAACGAGATTGAGTGGAATAACTGTTTTATTCTATCTACATTCATTGGATTTTGAGAAACGGAGCATTTTTAAGTTTATTTTTTGCAAATTCAATAAATAAAAACTTTATACAAGACATCTGACAAAATCATTTCCGCTTAGAATGTAAACAAACCTGCGAATTTGTGAAAAATGTGATAATAATTATTGAAAAAATGATCCATTTCAATCAAATACCTTCATTCCATATTTTATTGCGGGTTTTTTTTTTTGTATTTTTCAGGGAGTTTGTTTTCGAGTAGAGTTTTTATTTCATCCTTGGTTGGTTCAGCAACATGCTCCGCCATTTTGTTTTTCTCTACTCATGGTATATGAGCTGATATCCTAGTAGTACAGTAGCCAATCAGAGCACACAATTGCTCATATCCAATGAATATGATTAATAATTCAATAATTTCATCCTCGGTTGGTTCAGCAACACACGCCACCATTTTGTTGTTGTTCTTCTTCTTCATTAGGGTTTTTTTGGTGGTTGGCAAACCAACTTAAAGGTGCATTACTGCCACCAACTGGGCTGGAGTGTGGAACAGGAGATATTGGTGGGGGGTTGGGGGGACTATATTCTTTTAGCCATTTCTGTTTATTTTAAATACTTGATAACAAAGTGATATATCTGACTTGATGCGTGCTGCCATGTTGTTTTTCTCTACTCACGGTATATAAGCTGATATCCTAGTAGTAGAGTAGCCAATCAGAGCACACAATTGCTCATATCCAGTGAATGTGGATAGAATAAGAATTGAATATTTGATGAGAATATTTGATACTTGAGTGTTGACTTAAATTTGAAGTAATAAAATATAATACTGGTAGAAATTTTAATATAATTGCAGAGAGGACGATAGGAGAGGTCTATATGATAAACATTTTGAGGAAGTTTTTAATTGACTCTAATTGCAGTGGACCGTTGAAGAACTGAAGAGAAAATCTGATGATATTGCCAGAATTGTCTCTCTCTCTCATGAGCTGCAGACTATCCTGAAAGTATGTATTTTTATTTCCTATATGCAGTTTTCTCTAATTGTAATCTCTGGGATATGCCTGAGAAGCATGCTCGTCTCGACTACGGATTATTAAAATTTTACTCTGACTGTGTTGTAAGGAATATGAGGCCATTACCTGTAGGTACCGCAACACTGTCGTCAATGACGAGACTGACTTGACGAAATGGCACTCTCTCACTTTTGCTGAAGCTATCCAGAATAAGGTGTGTTACCCAAAACAAAATGGAGTTTTCTTCATCAAATTTGCTTCATATCATGACGAATATTGCCATAATGGAAACGCTTTTTTACTTTCTAGGAAAGAAGTGTTGTGAAACGATACCATGAATTGCTAGCAGAGAACATCCATCTCTTTGATCAAATGGGACTGGCCAAGAACCTCATCAATAAGGTGAAGTATAACAGATGGTAATATGATACCATCAGTTGGGACAAAAAAAATTCATTAGCGAGCCCACTGAGCAAGTAAAATATGACGTCCACTTCTATGGTTTGGTTGCCTGGAAACCTAACTGGCAGGCTAAAAAGTGATCACTAACTTAAAGGCCGTTTAGCTACTTTAGCTGAAACAAAAAACAAAATATATGAGAAAAAAGTAAATATACACTCACCGGCCACTTCAATAGGAACTTGTTCTTGAGTCTAAGATCCCTGTTCTTGGCTGCAGGAGAGGAACCCAATGTGTTCTTCTGTATTCTGTTGCATGCTGAGATGCTCTTCTGCTCACCACAGTTGTAAAGAGTGACTATATCAGTTACTATATCCTTTCTGGCAAAAAAAAAAAAAAGCTGGAACTAATCTGGCCATTTTCCTTTAACCTCTCTTATCAACAAGGCATTTGTTTACTTTCCACCCACAGAACGGTCGCTCACTCACTCAGTGCTTTTTTTTTTTACACCATTCTGTGTAAACTGTAGAGACTGTTGTGTGTGAAAACCCCAGGAGATCGGCAGCTTCTGAAATACTCAAACCAGCAGTCCATCTGGCTCAAACCAACACCCATGCCACAGTGAAAGAAAGTCACACTTTGAGATCACAATTTTTCCCATTTGGATGTTTGAATGAAGTGAACATTAACTGAAGCTCTCGATTTGTATCTGCATGATTTTATGCATCAAGGGATCGGCTGATTAGAGAACTGCATCAAACAGCAGGTGGATGGGTGTTCCTAATAAAGTGGCTGGTGTTCATCCTCTTTGAGCAAAGTTTCTAATGTGTCATTGTGTTTGTGGCCTCAACGAGAAGTCAGCAAATTGTCACCAAATTTATGAGATATGGTCCTTTGTCCTTGCAGTGCATGTAAAAGATATGATTCCAGTCTGGCATGCACCTTTATTTTCTCTCAATATGCTTAAGTGACTGTTAAAGGAGATACACAGAACCTTTATTTTTAAATAATTTTCTGAGTGGATAGTATCTCCATCCATGACTCTTGTATGCTGCATAAATGGGAATTTTAAAAAATATATTTTTGAGAGTGAAAATCGACCGCAAAGTTGGCATTTGAGCTGCCCCACTGAGCCAGCCAGCCCTGAGTGTGTGACGTCACAGCGGTAACCGGTTTTAAGGCCGAGGCCTTTGACAGCTATAGACCAAAGTCATATAAATAAAAATGTATAGTGAAAGTAAGAAATACCGTTACCGACTTGCTCAACTAAGACTGATATGACTTCATTGATTGTGGGTTGACTCTCATTAAAACAGGATAGGTGTTATAACTTATGCAACATACATGTACATGCATGCATTTTCACTGATAAAATGATAAAATGTAAAAGGCTCATTAAATAATCAGATGAACTGAGACAATCACATTCTGAAGCAAATTAAATAATCTCATACCGGTAACTTAAACAGACAAGTTACATGTATTAATTGAAATGCAGGAAAACAACCTGTTGTTTTTGTTGTTTTTTTATCCAAATGAGAGTCGGAGCTTACCCGTCTGTGTTCTCGCTTCTTGAAGGCCGATTGTTTTTGAAACAATCTGACTTTCAGTTGTTCGTTCAGTTCTCCGTTCATTCACTTCTTCCACGTAAGGGCGAGATGGCAGCAATATCCAGTTTAGAAATCAGACGGCTGCTCCACTCATTCTCTATTTTGTCCACATGTAGTACTCCGCCATTACTGCTCGGCTCAGGCAATTACTAAAACCCAGGACGGAACAGGACGTCACCGGTTTTAGCAACAACTGCAGGGAGGTCACTGCCCGAGCGATATGTCCCGTCCCGTTCCATCCCAGGTTTTAGCAATAACCCTCGGCTCACTCCAGGAGGACTGGTGCAACTGAACTTTGCTTTAAAAAAAATAAAATAAAAAATACTTTCCTTTTCTTGTAGTTTTCTTTTTCTTTACTTGTTGATACTGCGACTTGTCCAGGGTGTACCCCGCCTTTCGCCCGTAGTCAGTTGGGATAGGCTCCAGCTTGCCTGCGACCCTGTAGAAGGATAAAGCGGCTAGAGATGTGATGTTGATACTGCATCCTCTTTCAATACGGGCTTATAGCCAATGCTCCTCAACAGATCAGAGGTTTTGTACGAGTCCTCAGTAAAATCTGCAGAGCAGAGGAGAGACCACTTTGTAGGCGCCCAATGTGCCCGTGAACTACTCACAAAACGCGTCCAAATCTTTGCAGTTTGAACATTCTTGGGCCATGAATGCAACATAAATCCACCTTCTGCCGTGTTGCTGGCGGATGCAGCAACACATCTACGTGGCATGGCGATAAATTAGCTCAAAATGGAGGATCAGAGTTGCAGTCAGCTCTGTGTTTTAGTATAGTGGAAATGGTGATGAGACCGATAGACTTCCTGTTGTGACATTACGGACGTCAAGGTCATTCACTCAGACCGCTACCTATATAAATCACTTTAATCTTAAAAATTACTATATTAGATTTATTGTTCATGCTCAAAACTATTCCTGTGCCATTCTTGAGGTCTTAAGGCATTTATAAACAAAACTGAGGCCATGGTTCAGTGTATATGCTTTCAAAATTAAAACATGTTTGAAAGTCAACAGAGGGTACTTTTTACTGGTTGTTAAACCTACTTGTCTGCTTGGCAACTGCAAACCATGAATAAAGAATAAAAAAACAAATAACCTATACCACAAAATCTGCTTCTCCTGCACCCATATTTATCCACCACTGCCTTTGTAAGAGAGATTGTAATATTCAAGCCAGCCTGTTTGAGATTCACCTCTTCCTTCTCTGAAAATACTCACACTGTAACGGTATTTAAAGTTTAGTGTACAGTGTCTTGTAAAGGTATTCATCCCCCTTGGTGTTTGTCCTGTTTTATCACATTACAAGTTGGAATTAAAATGGATTTTTGGAGCATTAGCACCATTTGATTTACACAACATGCCTACCACTTTAAAGGTGTTTTTTTTTATTGTGACACAAACAATAATTAAGATGAAAAAAACAGAAATCTGAAGTGTGCACAAGTATTCACTCCCTTTCACATGAAACCCCTAAATAAGAGCTGATCCAACCAATTCACTTCATAAGTCACATAATTAGTTGATTAAGATCCACCTGTGTGCAATCAAAGTGTCACATGATCTGTCACATGATGTCTGTATAAATCACCCTGTTCTGGAAGGACCCTGACTCTGCAACACTACTAAGCAAACAATGTGAGAACCAAGGAGCCTTCAAACAGGTCAGAGACAAAGTTGTGAAGAAGTATAGATCAGGGTTGGGTCATAAAAAAAATCCCAAACTTTGAATATCCCACAGAGCACCATTAAATCCATTATAGCAAAATGGAAAGAATATGGCACCACTACAAACCTGACAAGAGAAGACCGCCCACCAAAACTCACAGCCCGGGCAAGGAGGGCATCAATCAGAGACGCAACAAAGACACCAAAGATAACCCTAAAAGAGCTGCAAAGATCCACAACGGAGATGGGAGTATCTGTCCACAGGACCATTTTAAGCCGTACACTCCACAGAGCAGGGCTTTATGGAAGCGTGGCCAGAAAAAAGCTGCTGCTTAAAAAAAAAACACATTTGGAGTTAGCCCAACAGCATGTGGCAGACTCCCCAAACACATGGAAGAAGATTCTCTGGTCAAATGAGACAAAAATTGATCTTTTTGGCCATCATGGGAAATGCCACGTATGGCACAAACCCAACACTTTAAGAACACCATTCCTATAGTGAAGCATGGTGGTGGCAGCATCATGCTGTGGGGATGTTTTTCATCTGCAGGGACAGGAAAGCTGGTCAGCACTGAAGGAAAGATGGATGGCACTAAATACAGGGCAATTCTGGAGGAAAATCTGTTTGAGTCGGCCAGAGGTTTGAGACTGGGACAAAGGTTCACGTTCCAGCAGGACAATGACTGTAAACATACTGCTAAAGCTACACTGGAGTGGTTTAAAGGGAAACAGTTAAATGTCTTGGAATGCCCTAGTCAAAGCCCAGACCTCAATCCAATTGAGAATCTGTGGCATAATTTGAAGATTGCTGTACACCAACGCAACCCATCTAACCTGAAGGAGTTGGAGCAGTTTTGCCTTAAGGAATGGGTAAAAATCCCAGTGGCTAGATGTGCTAAGCTAATAGACACATACCCCAAGAGACTTGCAGCTGTAATTTCAGCAAAAGGTGGTTCTACAAAGTGTTGACTTTGGGAGTGAATGCCTATGCACACTCCAGATTTCTGTTTTTTTTTTCATCTTAATTATTGTTTGTGTCACAATAAAACAATTTTCACCTTTAAAGTGGTAGGCATGTTGTGTAAATCAAATGGTGCTAATGCTCCAAAAATCCATTTTAATTCCAGCTTGTAATGTGACAAAACAGGACAAACACCAATGGGGATGAATACTTTTGCAAGACGCTGTAGATATAATATCACAGATATGTTATGGTGTTGGGAAGTAAATTGTTAATTGTGTCTTAAATAATGTCTATAGATGAGTTTTCAAAAAAAAACCTGTTTGCTAATGTATTATACACACCAACAATGAGCTTATCCTCATGTTGACCCATTTTACAGAATGAAGTAATTGTGAGCCGGGTTGTGGTACACCAGCACAGAGAACTGGAAGAGGTGGAGAACCTAAAGAAGGAACTGGCAGATGAGATCTCCCGACGTATTCATGCTGAAAATGAACTGGATTCATTCAGAACTAGGGTGTTAGCACTCAAAAACCGGCGTGGAGTGGAGCGGGTGGAAGAGAAAGAGACTGTGCATTACTACCGCGATCCCAAATTGGAGGCTGACCTGGAAATAATGAGGAAAAAGATTGATGAAGAGAGCTCGAAACACTCTGTAACTCACACCGAGATTGAAATCGTCAGTAAGAAAATCATTTCTGTGGAGCATGAAATATCCAACATCAAGCCAAAGCTGCTGACCAAGGTGATGACTGAGTATGCAAGAGATCCTGAACTGGATAAGGAGGCAGTATTCATCCGAGAAGAGATGCGAAAGATAAGAGAGGAAATTAGAATACGGGAAACTGAAATGGTGCAGAGCACCACAGAAATCTCGATCTTGGAGAAAAAGGCACCATTAATCAAAGAAAGAGTGATAAAGAAGGAGGTGATAAAACTGGAGCAAGATCCTGAAATGCTCAAAGCTGTTATTAGGTTCAAGGAGGAAATCTCTGATACAGGCCTTAGATCCAAAAGTTTAAGTGAGGAAATCTTTCACTTAAGAAGCCAGATCAACAACCTAGAGATAATGATTCCCACTATCCAACCTCGGATAGTCATAAAGGAGGTAACGAATGTAGAACAAGACCCAGAGCTCATAAAAGAGTCCAAGTTTCTTCGTACAAGCCTAGAGGAAATAACTCAAGAACTAAGTACCATCCGAAAAGAGATTAGCACCCTACAAGTTCATTATAGCCAAGTAGAGATAGTGAAACAAAGGATTGAGGTCAGGGAGATCATCAATGAAGTCTACAGAATTGACCCTGAAACTGATGCAGAGATCAGGCGGTTGAGAAAAGAGATTCAGGAATGGGTGACGAAGCGTACTGAAATCGAGAATAAGATGAGAGTGGTAATGGTGGACCTTAAGACTTTGCATTCTCAGAAACCCAGGGTGGAAGTAAGAGAAGTTGTAAATGAAATAATAAAAGAAGAGAGAAGTCCAGAAATTATTCATGAGATCAATAGACTGAAAGAACACCTGAACCACCTGTGTACCACTTACCACGCTACGCTGGATAAGCTGACCATTCTTCGCAAACAGAGAGATGAGTGGAAGGTAGAGAAGTCTAAGGTTGAGGTACAAGTTGTTACAAAGGAATTCATCAGATATGAGAACAATCCACTTCTGGAGAAAGAGGCTGAACGATTGAGAAAAGAGGTCCAAGAAGAACATCAGCTCTGTCGCACTATTGAAGAAACCATCTTTGATCTTCACCAGAAGTACATCGTGCTGGAGAAACAGAAAGCAGAAGAGAAAATTACATACCAAGAAATTGTAGTTCTCAAGAAGGACCCGACCCAGATTATTGAGCATGAACGGTTAAAAAAGAGGCTTGATGAGGAAAGCAGATCTCGTTTTGAACTAGAGGCTGAAGTGAAGAGGTGGAGAGCCACTGTTTTGGAGAAGGAAAAGAGCATGACTCAAACAGACATTCGGCAAAAGAAGATTCTTGTCGAGAGAGAACTTCAGCAACTCAGGTCTCAAATTATTGAAATTCAGAACACTCCACCCCCTGAGGAGAAGGTCATCATTGAGGAGGTCATAAAAATAGAAAGAGATGCCAAAATGGACAAGCTAATTCATGATCTTCATCTTAGTAGTGAACAGGAGAGTGCCAAGATCATTGCCATGGAAAGGGACATTCGAAACCTGAAGCTCAAAATAGATGTCCTTACCAAGGAGAAATCTGTGGAGAGGACAGTCTACAAGGAGGTAATCAGGTTTGAGAAAGACCGAAGTGTAGAGATTGAAAGAGATCGTCTGAGAGCCCAATTGACACAACTCCAGAGTGCCAGACGGGATCAAGAGGAGGAAATACAACGCATGAACGTTAAGGTGACCCGTATTCAAACCTCAGTGACAAGTTTCTCCAAAGAGGAGACCACACTTATCTCAAATAGGGATACACTGCTGAAAGAGAGGGATGAGCTTCTTTGGGAGTTGAAGAAATTGGAAACCGAAAGGCAAGAGATCACCATAACATTCCAGCATGAGAGCAAAGTACTAAGTGAGAGGACTCAAATATACAAGCAAAAGTTATTAAAGCTGGAATCTGAGATACAGAGCCTAGAAAAGGCCATCCTTGCTGAGAAAGAAAGGATACAACAAAAGGAGACCCTCATCATTGAACTGCAGGAGAACTTGAAAAAGGAGGATCATTCTGAAACACAAAAGAGAGAAACAACCAGATCTACCAAAATCACTATTCTGGATCCAGAGACTGGGAAAGATATGTCACCCTATGATGCATATGTGCAAGGTTTTATTGATCGGGAACATTATATCCACCTGCAGACACTTGAATGCAGTTGGGAGATCATCACAAGTAGTGGACCTGATGGTGAGATCAGTATTCTACAGGACTGCAAGAGCGGGAAGACATACGCCATCCAAGATGCACTGAGAGAAGGAAGATTGACCCAGTATGATCTTCAGCAATACAAGGATGGCAAAATTCCCATCTCAGTGTTTGCTCTAAAGGTTGCAGGAGAAAAACACACAAGTTCACTCACCACATCAATCTCAAGCTCATCTTTAACCTCGACCTCAACCTCTGTGGTAAACAGCTACAGCCCTTTAACTCGAAAAAGCTCTTTATCCTCAAGCATTGGCAACTTAAACACCATCATCAATATAGAAGAGACCTTCCCAATCTCTGGTATCTTCGACACCACAACAAAAAGTCGTATGTCTGTGAGGAGTGCCATGACCCGTAAACTGATTGACCTAGAAACAGCTCAGAAGCTTCTGGAAGCACAAGCAGCCACAGGAGGGATTGTAGATATCAACAAAAAGGAACGCTACTCAGTTCACAAGGCAGCAGAACGTGGTCTCATTGAACCGAGTCAAGTACACAAACTCATCACTGCCCAAAAAGCATTTACAGGTCTCGAGGACCCCGTAACCAAAGAGCGCCTATCAGCAGGACAGGCAGTTCAAAAAAACCTGATCCCAGAAGAGAATGCCAGGCGGTACTTGGAAGCACAACTTCTCACAGGTGGCCTGGTAGACCCCAACAACACAGGTCGAATTAGCTTAGAGAATGCCATTAATGCAAATCTGATCGACGAAAAAACAGCAAGAAAGATTGAAAACGATGACAAAATCCTGAAGGATTTGATCAACCCTATTACGAAGTCAAAAATTACATACAAGGAAGCCATTGCACTATGCACAAAGGACACATCTACTGGACTCCTCCTGCTCCCAGTAGCATCTACTGATTCAACAGACTCCATGTCATTCACCAGCTACCATAGCTCTTCTTCCTTTATTCATTAGGGGAAAGTAATGCTTACCTTCAGAAAAAAATGAACAAATTTGAGGAAAGTCATTTAGATTGTGGTGTCAGCTGTTAGGCTATATTCTCAGAAAATGAAGGATCTTTGGGTGACTTTATTCCCTTATGATTTTTAGTGAGTGTAGTGATATTTGGGGGAAAATTGGTAGATATCTGATATATATATACTGTGTGTGTGTGTGTGTGTGTGTGTGTGTGTGTGTGTGTGTGTGTGTGTGTGTGTGTGTGGTGATTTCCTATATTATTCTCATATTTGGTGTTGTTTTCTATTATTTCTTGTGCATGTATCTTGTTTGATTTTATAATATGGCAGCTTTCATTAAACATTATGCACTTAGGGCTCATTTGGCTGTATCTCATACCATTGCATGTGGGTTTGTTTGTTTGTTTATTTCTTTGTTTGTTTGTTTTTGTCTTCTCAAGAGACAGAAAAAAGAGAACTCAGGGATGGAATTACTATTTATAGTTGCTATAAGTGATCACAGGACTTTCCACATTAAACATAACCTCAAACAGATTTTTTTAAAATGATGTACTTACTTACTTACTTACTGCAACAAGGACTTTGCTCGGCATTACTGGGTTGGTAGAACTTGTTAGCCTTGGTCAGCAGTCTACCTACGGCTGAGTATCCCTTAGAAAACTGCTTGAAGACATCGGGAGGCAGGATGTCGGATGGTTCTATGAAACATGCTCAATAGTGCAGCTTCTGGTTCATATTACCTGTGGCGAGGCGAATCAAGGTAGTACCACAACTTGATCACGACAAGGCCAACCACTCTAAATTTAGAGTACTTCTCACACTTGTACGGAGTTATGACCACAAATTTCAAAAATCAAATTCACAGCACATTGCTCATCACGTGGGTGTCCAAGGAGCGCACCCTGTTAATGTGGCTCAGGTTACAGTCAAAAAGTATGCTACTGAGACCAACCAAACTCACAATCACAATAACTATGACAGATCGATAAAGGGAAAATGTAACATCATTGGAACTTGCAATGCTCCAACTCTGAGAAAAACAGGCAAAATTCCAGAACTCATACACTCTGCCAAAATCACAAAACATGAAATTGTTTGTCTACAAGAAAATGATGTGCTATACTATAATTTCATAAATATGATAGGCCTGAAGGAATAATGTTTTTATAGAGAAAAAATTTGATTATATGGTATTTATAAATGTCTTGGGGGAGGGAGGGGACACCAAAAGGAAAAACACTTTAATATACTTTATTATGGTAGATGTCTTTCACAGCATTATTATCAAACAAAAAAAGGAAAATATTGCATATGGAAAAATATAAAAGTACATTATGTAGTTGTGTTAATAACACAACCTGAAATTCTTAGCTAGCTGATTAACGTTTTATATTATTATTATTATTATTATTATTATTATTATTATTATTATATTTTTTGGTCTAAGAGATTGCACCAGAGTCTCATACACTCTATTACTGCTCATGACCTTTCAGGCAGAGCAACAACAACAACAACAAAAATTGTGGATTTTTTTTTTTTTTTTGGGGGGGGGGGGGGTTCTTTGAGGAACAATCAGTACTATTGTGCTATCTCAAGAAGATAAGAAAGTCTGAATCTAAATAGTAAAACCATTTAGCTTAACTATTAATATCATCACTATTAATAATAAAAAGCTGTGTTCTATATATTTATATTATTATGTAACAGCACAGATTATGAAAGAGCTCTATAATGTAAATTATAAATCCTTTGTAATTGTTGTATGATCTAATTCATTGGTAATATATTGCAAAAATATCATCAAATTTAATACACACTATTGGTAATAAGAGAACGTTATTTTATTTTCTTATTGGTCTATGCTACAGTACCATTAGTAAGACTGGCATTTTTGTGGAATACCTTTTTATTTTTATTGCATTTCTACATTTTCTAATATATAACACCTTTATAACTGTCCAGAAAAAATAAAGATAAACAAAACTCTAAACGCTTCTGTGGAGGAACGAGAAGGTATGATAGCCTCCACCTTGTGCTGGTCTGTAAAAGGCTGCAGCTTAAAACAAGAGAAAGAGCTGAAGGGAAGACTCTGAGCTATAGCTATCGAGTATCAAACAACTTGCACAAGACTAGACTAACAAATGCTAGACTCCACTTAAATGGGTTAGTTTCAGAGTTCTAGAAACAGCAAATTCAGTTACAGTTACATTTTAGTTATTTGGCAGATGCTTTTATCCAAAGCAACTAATGATTGAGCTAAGAAGATGAGTGTTAAGGTATTGCTCAAGGACCCAATAGTGACATCTTGGTGGTACTGGGATTCAAACTCGCAAATATTCAATCAGAAGTCCAAAGCCTAAAACACTGCCCTGATCAGGAATTTATCTCCAATACCGGTCACTAAATTATCAGCTGGAAATTTAGACCCATTGACTCAGTTATCTGCTAAAATTCACCATCTTTAGATCAGCAATGATCAGCTGGGATTCTAAAACCACTAAGAACAGATTAAATATTATTATCAATTGACAATTTAGATCAACTGAGTTCAGGCCACCACATTATCTGCTAATATTCACCAGCTTTAATTCAACAATTACCAATTGGATCCCAAGAACCACTAACGACAAGTCAGTTGTTACCAGCTGGAATGCTAAACCCACCAAATTCAGGTTAGAAATTATCTCCACTTGCAGGCCACTAAATTATCAGCTGGAAATCTGTACCCATAGAATCAGTCATCTGTTAAAATGCACTATCTTTCGATCAGCAATTATCAGCTGGGGTTCTAGAAATGTTGACTAGTGATCAGGAATTATGAGTTCAAGTTTTAAAAGAACCAACCTCAAGTCCCCAACTTATCAGATGGCACACTGTCAGAAACAGGTACAGTAGGAGTCCATTTCTGTCCCCCAAGGTACAATCGACATTAATGTACCCCCTCGGGTTCATTATTGGACTTCAAGGTAACTATGTGTACCTTTTCTGGGTCAAAAAGGTACATATATGTCCCCAATCAGTATATATTAGATGGTACCTTAGAGGGTATTGATCCAGTGACAAGCCATTGTACCCCTAAAGGTACAATAATGTACTATCTCAACCCACCAACTGTAGGTCAGAGAAGTTCTACATTCACCAGCTTCAGAGCAGCGCTTAACAGCTATTGTTCAAGAACCATGACTCCAGGTCAGTACACAGCTGGAGTTTCAGGTCTGCAATTATTAACAGACAGCAGTTCCTGAATCACTGACCTGAGCTCAACAATTGTCAATGGGATTTTTAGACTCACTGTCCACAGCTCTAGTGTTATTAGTGTAGAGTCCTAAAACCTCTGACTTCAGGTCAGCAAATATTAGCTGTTCATCTTGAACTACCAACTTCATGTCTGATGTTTTCATGCTGAGTGCTAAAACCACTGGCATTGGGTCAGCAATAATCAACTGGAGTTCTACAACTCTTACCTAAACTTCTAGAACCACTAACTCCGGGTAAACAGTTAACAACTGGAGTTCTAGTTTGTCACAAAGTTCTACAGCCACCAACATAATGTCAGTGATTATCAGCTACAGTTCTAAAAATTCTGGT
Organism: Neoarius graeffei; assembly: GCF_027579695.1. Taxonomy (NCBI): domain Eukaryota; kingdom Metazoa; phylum Chordata; class Actinopteri; order Siluriformes; family Ariidae; genus Neoarius; species Neoarius graeffei. The sequence continues at coordinate 14,627,877 of NC_083590.1, read as the reverse complement.
GAAATTCATGCAAAGGATGTAGCCATACCTCATACAGAGTTGAGTTTCAACACACTTTAGCACCTGGTGCAACTAGACCAGATGTTCTGAATGAACTAATTAGCTGAATCAGATACATATTATGGCTTGATATAAACATAAAAAGGTTTATATCAAGCCATAAAAATTATTTTAGTCCTGGGTATGACTTTAAACTGCAACTGGTGGTGAGTCTCAGGTCCAGGAGGACTTGAGTATTGGGGGAAGTGGAGTTTCCCCTTAATCACCACTGCTCCCAGGTCCACTCTGACCCAGAGTGGTAGCACCTGCCTGGGTTCCAGCTATGGGTTAAATAGCACATCACCAATAAAGCACTGGCAGCAGGGTGCTTTTCGGTGCAATGTGGCAGATGAAACCAACAGGGTCAATGTCACACCACCAGATGGCATGCGGAAGAGCCACTCAAATGGCCAACGGATGGCATCACTCGGCAAGTCAGCTGTCACTGTGGGGCAACTTCCATGCCCATTAGGTCTGTGGCACTTTTGTGCACTACTTGGCATCAGGTCTTGGAGGTCCAGAGAGACAACATGATGGGAGCACGACATCGTTTGTCTTACCTTACTGTGCAAGGTGCTTCATTAGGAAAGGAGAATAGTATGCGAGAGCTCACGAGGCCAGACATTCCATGGCAGCTCAGCCAGGCCATTCATGCCGCTGCTGCAGGCAACTCTGCCACTCTAGTGCAGGCCTTGCACCCCATCTGTGTTTCTGCGCATCCTACTGAAGCAGTCATCATTGCTAGCGATGGACAGCCAATGATGATGATGATATAAACCAAGGAACAAGGCTGGCAACTACTGAGAAAGAAGAAGTTTGTCAGTACACTCTCAGAAAATAAAATCCATTATTGTCTGTTTAGGGATACAATGGCTTGTCACTGGGGTAATACTCTCTAAGGTACTTATTTGTACCCTTTATATACTGCTTGGGAACATACTAGTATATGTACCTTTTTGGCCCTAAAAAGGTACACATAGTTACCTTGAGGTCCAATAATGAGCCCTAGAGGGTACATTAGATTGTACCTTGGGGGACAGAAATGGACTCCTACTGTACCCCTATTTCTGACAGTGTACCACCTGACACAGTGCTATTTTCAGCTCTCCATTCAAGCCCTGAATGATATTTTGATGCCATTCTTGTGTTCTCCTGTAGGGCTCACTATACAATAGTCACAGTTAACTGAGAGGTAAATATAGACAAAACCCCATGTGAGATGCACTGTTATAGAGGAGGGGTCAAGCCAGCTTGTATGTCTTTTTGTCAGGATCATAATACACTCCTATAGATCCCTAGCTCAGTCACACACATTCACCACCAACATCTCACTACAATAAGAAAAAAGGTACCTTTGGTTGTTCTAAGCAGAATTGCTATGAGACTGATCCCATGTTTCTTAGCAGGACATGGGTTTCAGCTGAGCTTAGACGGCAGAGTATCTAATATCAGTCAGATATCTGTTTTTTAAAAAAAACTTACTTATAAGAGTATTAGAGTTTGCAAACCGACCAGCTTGCGTAGTCCATGATGCTCTGCAAAAGCTTGAACATTCAATTGCACATTTCGACCACCAGGAAAAAAGACTATATCTAAACCATTCAAGATCAACTTAAGGTTAATTCTATTTTCCACCATCAGTTAGAATGGCCTCCTTAGCTGATCCATGTTTTAGGCGGAGGTCATCCACATATTATCCTGCCGTAACCCTTGTGCACTTGAGCTTGAATTGGCCCATACTCCACCTGCTCCCCATCCACGGTAATGACTCCAGGCTTTGTGACTGGTTCAAGCCTCAGTGCTCGGACACGCCGGTACCTTAGATGCTGGCACTCGCATGTCAGGTGCATCCCTTTCTCCATGGCCAGAAAGAGTCGAAGCAAGGCTGGTCGTGATATTCCTGCTGTTATATAGAGCAGGTGAAGGTGCCCATCATCAGGCTGAGCATCCGGTGACACCATCAGCTCCTCTGCCAGGTGAGAGTGGCAGGTTGCAAGAACCAGAACAAAGTCTTGTTCTTTTTCTATGGTCCAATCTGTTGGCACCGGATCTCCAAAAGGGCTCAAGAGGTTGTCAGGTAATCTGTCATCCCTTGAGTCATTTTCAGAGAGTAAAAAATCATCACCATTAGAGTTATTGCATGTATTTTCACTTGTGCATTCATGCTGATTGCTGTTCTGTCGCTGCACTTGCGATATACACTGAACAGAGGAACAAAAAATGGAACAAGGATGTGAAGCAGGAGAAGAGGAAATCGATGCTGAGTTGGAGTCCTCTCTAGCAGGCAGGAATGCTAACCTGCCCTGGTAGGTGCGTAAAGATGCCAGGCGTAGAAGTGTGCCCACAAGGAAGCGCATGGCACCGACATGGCGAAACTTTTCACTCTCAATGTCCACATCAGCCACAAAGCCCCAGGCGAGAGACAAGAAGGAGAAGAGACGCGGCCCAGAGGAGAGATGCACAGAGACGATGTCCAGGGGACACACTAGACCTTTATAGAGCAGGAAACAACAGCTTAGCAGCAAGTCCTCACCCAATGCAGGGCCAGCTCTGGGACAAACAAACACAATATTTATTGATAGGATATACACAAACACATATAGACAAGCAAATACACTCAGCGGCCACTTTATTAGGAACATCCATCCACCGGCCATTTTATGCAGTTATCTAATCAGCCAATCCTTTGACAGCAGCACATTTTATGCAGTTCTCTAATCAGCCAATCCCTTGACAGCAGCACAATGCAGCAAATCATGCAGATACAAATCAAAAGCTTCAGTTAATGTTCACGTCAAACATCAGAATGGGACAAATTGTGATCTCCAAGTGTGACTTTTGCCATAGCATGGGTGTTGGTCTGAATATTTCAGAATCTCCTGGGGTTTTCACACACAACAGTCTCTAGAGTTTAGACAGAATGGTGCGAAAAACCAAAAACATTGAGTGAGTGGGTGACAGTTCTGTGGGTGGAAACCAAAGCCTTGTTGATAAGAGAGGTCAGAAGAAAATGGCCAGGTTGGTTTTACCTTTTTTTGCCAGGAAAGATATAGTAACTCATATAATCACTCTTTACAACCGTGATGAGTAGAAAAGCATCTCAGCATGCAACAACAGAAGACCACGTTGGGTTCCACTCCTGCAGCCAAGAACAGGAATCTTAGAATCAACAATAAAACCTATTAAAGTGGCCGGTGAGTGTAGAATAGAATAGAATGCCTTTATTATCATCACACCTTGCAGTACAACAAAATTTAGGGTGAGTTTTGGCATCTTTTTTTCAAGTTCAGACTCACATAAAATTAGATATAATAATAAAAATTAATGTAGACATTTCTGCATGTCCAACACACCTACACAGAATCATTATTAGATATTAATTTTATCTTAGCATAGAATTAAAGGATCACCCTGTAACGTCCAGTGTGGTTTATGTCTGTATTACAAATATATTTTAATGTCAAATATTGTTATATGAGAGTAGTAGAGTGAGATATTTTACTGTCAATAATTAAAACCTCGATCTCACACACACACACACACACACACACACACACACACACACACACACACACACACTGCTTATAGGGGACTCTATCATAAGGCATGTGAAATTAGCTCAGCCTTTAGGGGCACCAGCAGCTTTAGTCAGGTGTATACCGGGAGCCAGGGCGCCGGACATAGCAGGTAATCTTAGGGTCCTAGGCAAGCACAGGTTCTCAAAGATAGTTATCCATGCAGGAGCTAATGATATACGCCTTCGTCAGTCTGAGGTTACTAAGAGTAACTTTGTAGAGGTGTTCAAATTAGCGAAGGCGATGTCCGATGCTGTAGTATGCTCTGGCCCCATCCCAATGCGGCGTGGCGATGTAGCTTACAGCAGGTTATGGTCACTTGTAACGAACTCGATACGAGTCGTTAACAAATCTTATAACTTAATGCATGAAACGCGCCTACAACATATTTCCAATGTGAATATTTTATTGGATGATGGTGCAGAGTGAGAGAGAGTGAGAGGATAGCCTTCAGGGCAGAGTCTTTAGTCCAACCACTGCGTAAGCAGTATAACAAAAACCGCGCACCGCCCGTGTGCTTTCCAAAAACAAAACAATCCTCGCCAGCAAAAAAAATAGGAAACAAAAAAGGAGCGATCTCACCTCTTCAGATGTGGGTTTAAGTCCGTCTGTACCTTCCTCAAAAAGGGCGAAGAAGAAAAAAAAAATCCTTAAGCGTGTAGCAGTCAATCTATTTCGGAGCACTGAAGAATACTGAAGGATGTCAGAATGTACGTGCGCCGGCTTCCATCTACCTTCATTCATTCCTCTTTCCGCTTCCCCATTCAAAAAACGAGCACGTGATTTAAAGGGTCTAAGGCCATAGGACAGGGAGCGAGGAGGTGTGTGCATGTGTCAGTGACAGGGTGAGTGACAGAGAAGAACCCTATAGACTTCCTAGGCTCACGCTCGCCCTGAATTTCTCTTAAAGTGAGGCTTTCTATGTCTTACTTTACATAGACGTTTTAATACGAAATATAAAGTGTCTTAGACATAGATACTATTTTACGCTACTGATAAATAAAACTTTATGTGGCTGATGCTACATAGTCCCCCCCCCCCAGACTGGATATGTCGAGACAAGGACCAAAGTAGGGTTTAAGATTCACCATGTTCACATTGTCAGTGGACTTGTCAGGGAACTGAACCTTGTAATTTAGGGCTCCCAATTTCTTCTTTACAATGCATGGTCCCGTCCACTTTGGTGCCAGTTTGGCTGAGAATCCTTTTACAGCATCAGATAGTGGATGGGCTTTGACCCACACCATGTCCCCTTCAAAAAGTTCCATGTTTCTCCTTTTTAAGTTGTAATATTTAGCTTGTTTGTCCTGTGCTCTTTTTACATTGGCAGCCACTTGTTTCGACAGTTCCAGCTGTCTTTCCAGGAGAGAGTGTTGCGAGGAGGTTGGAGGCAGAGCCTTTGACAAAAGTTGGTCAAGAGGACCTTTGAGACTACATCCCAGATGCAGCATGGCTGGTGCAAAACCAGTGGACTCTTGCCATGAAGAGTTGATGGCGAACCGGAACTCATGTACCCACTGGTCCCAGTTGTTATGTTTTTCCCCCACATAGGAGGCTATCATGGTTTTGAGTGTTCGGTTGACCCGCTCAGTCTGGTTCGTTTGTGGATGATAGCTTGTGGTGAACTTATTTATCGCTCCCCATGATTTGCAGGCAGCTTTCAGGAGGTGACTGGTAAACTGGCTCCCCCTGTCGGATAGAAGATATTTTGGTGTACCCCACCTGGTGAATATCTTTTCTGTGAGAATCCTCACTAGCTTTGGGGTCCAGCTATCACGCACAGGGAACAGCTCTGTCCATTTGGAGTAATAATCCACAAGGACCACCAAGTAGCAGTTACCCTTGCGGCTGCGAGGAAATGGGCCCATGATGTCAATACCCATCATTTCACCAACCTCAAACACTTGGGTCGATTGCAGCAGACCACTGAGTTTAGAATTGGAAGGCTTATGTTGCTGGCAGACAGTGCACTCTCTGATGTGGGCCCAGGTGTCTTTGCAGATATCGGGCCACCAAGCAACCTCTAGGATGTGCCGGAGGGTCTTCAGGCGCCCAAAGTGTCCGCCTAAAGGATTGCCATGGTAATACTGCAAGAAAGTGGACTGCAGCTCCTTTGGGACAACTAGCTGGAATTTGTGCCCATCCCGTGCAATTGGCACTCACCTGTAAAGCAGCCCCTGCTGGTCAACAAAGGTGATGCGGCTAGGAGAAACAGAGTCAGAGGAAGACATCTGCCCACGGACCCCTGCGATGTAAGTGTCTCTTCCTTGAGCAGCAGAAATTTCATCCAGGGAGTTGGGCAGATCAACAACCACTTTTGTGGAGGCAGCACATATAGCAAGGCGTGGTGTCGTCATGGTGGTATTATCAGCGGACATTGGACTCCGTGACAAGGCATCGGGAACAACATTTAATGTACCCTTTCTGTAACACACAGTAAAGGTGAAGGGCTGGAGTCTCAGTGCCCAGCGTATGAGGCGTGAAGAAGTTTTGGGGGTGTTAAAGACCCAAGACAGGGCTGCATGGTCTGTCACCACTTCAAATTGGACTCCTTCAAGGAAGTGTTGCCATTTCTCCACAGCCCATACAACAGCCAAACACTCTTTTTCAGATGTAGAGTAGTTTCTCTCTGCCCCATTCAGTAGGCGGGAAGCAAAGGCAATAGCGTGTTCGCCGTCATCATCGTCCTGTGTCAATACTGCACCTAGCCCAATATCACTAGCATCCGTGGCAACCTTAAAGGACTTCGACAGGTCTGGATGAGCAAGCACCGGGGGAGATTGTAGTGCCTCTTTCAGTCTTTCCCAGCTCCTCTCACAGTCCTTCGTCCACTTCCATTCAACATCCTTCTTTTTGAGATTGTGAAGAGGGGCGGCCAGATCTGCAAAGTTTTTAATGAATTTATGATACCAGCTGGCAAGACCCAGAAACCTCTGGAGCTCTTTGATGCTTTGAGGCCTAGGATAGTCACTGATGGCCTTGAGCTTCTCAGAGTCAGCTGCAATACCCTGGCTGGACACTTGATGGCCTAAGAACATCAAGGAGGTCTTGAAGAAATGACATTTCTTCAGGTTGAGGGTCAGTGAGGCTAGATGGAGCTTCTCAAACACCTTCCTCAGATCAGCCAGGTGGGCAGCTTCAGACTTTGAAAAGACAATAATGTCGTCTATGTAAACAAAACAGCATACCCCCTTCAATTCAGCCAGGACTGTCTCCATAAGCCTCTGAAATGTGGCTCCCGAGTTCTTGAGACCGAAAGGCATTGAAAGGAAATGGAAGAGACCATAAGGCGTGATGAATGCTGTTTTTTCAACACTGGCCTTGTCCATTGGGACTTGCCAGTATCCTGAGCGTAGATCTAGAGAGCTAAATACAGATGCACCAGAAAAGGACTCAAGGATGTCATGGATCTTTGGCATTGGATAGGCATCAAACAGAGTCTTTTTATTCAGGCGCCTGTAATCGACACAAAATCGCCATTTCCCTTCAGGCTTGGGCACTAGAACAACTGGAGAGGCCCATGGGGAGGAGGAAGGCTCAATAATCCCATCGGCTTCCATCTCCTTCAGTTGCTGCTGGATAATCTCCCTCTTTAGTGGAGACACTCGATAAGATGGACAGCGCAAAGGGATGTCATCGGTCAGCCGGATGGTGTGTTCTACAGCGGTCGTCCTCCCAAGTCTTCCAGAGCAGACGGACGGCCACTTATTCATCAGCTGTAGCAGCTCAGGCCTAGGCTGCTGGGGTAAGTCAGACAAGATGCTAAGATGAACAGATGTGTTAGGTGCTGGCTTTCTATGAGGCAGAGCATAATAGATGTGAACTCTTGCTGGTTCCACTGTACCCCATTCATTTCCCCACTCGTTCTGGTCAGGGTGCGGATAGTATGTTATTTTCCCTCCATTTTTTACTCCATAGGTTCCCCGCCTAAAATCCAGGTGCATGCCACTCTTTTGTAAGAAGTCTAGGCCTAAGATAAGAGGGAAAGCCAGATCTTCATCAGATAAGACATACATGGAGTGTGTCCAGTACGTGTTATGGAGGTCAAGGGTACAGTTAACTATCCCTAAGGCCTTTTTGGCTGTCCCATTGGCCAGGGCAAACTCCTGATCACCACAAGGTGACAGGTTTTCCTGTGGCTTCTTAACCTGCTGCCACAGTTTGTCACGCATCAGAGAGAAAGTACTCCCTGTGTCCAGCAGGGCGGCTCCTTGGAAACCTCTGATAGAGAGATTGACGGCCAGGAGAGACGGTAGATGTTTGGGAGGAGCATGGGAGTGTGTTTCAGATTTCACAACAATCACTTCAGCTTTTTTTGTCTTTGGTTGCTGTTTAGCTGCTTTCTCATTATTAACTCGTGCCCAATAATTTTTCATTGATGCTAGATCATTCTCGATCATGCTGCCTACTTTCACTAATTCAGCCACTGTGTTTACTGTTCCACGTAGGCCTGAAGTGATTTTCGGATTGGCATTACTGAGAATGTGGCGGACCAATGTAGCCTCATCAATGTCGGGCTTCCATTTCAGACAGAGAGCTCTATAATCGTAAGCAAAGTCCCTAATGGGCTCATTTAGACTTTGGATATGAGTACGCAACCGTTCTTCAATTTCCTGAACAAAATCAGTGGACAAGAATGCTGATAGGAATGCAGTTTTAAATTCCTCCCATGTATGGATGTTCTTCCGCTCTGCTATCCACCAGCTTTTGGCTGGACCTTTCAGCACAGAAGACAGTGTGGCTAATATTTCATTGTCTGGTGTGGGTCTTAAATCCAGAAATTCCTTACATAGCTCTATGTAAGTCATGGGGTCTTTTATTTCACTGTCACCACCAAATTTGGGAAAATTCAATTTAATGGGGAGCTTAGATGTTCTTACACCAGTAAAGCTAGGGGGGCTCTGAGTGTCATATTGCAACCTCACAGGTGATTGTCCTTCTGTCTGATTCACAGGAGACAGTTTGGGTGTGCTGGTGAGTTTTAAGTGCCTCAGCTGAGCTTCCCACTGATGGTCACGTCTTTGTAAGCAGCGCACAACTGCATCCTCCAGTTTCATGACAATATTAACAGCAGAAGTTTTCACTGTCTCAATTTTATTGTCAACCATTTGTCTCATTAAACCTTCTCTGTTAATGATACTGGTGTTTGATTCAGACACTTGCGTTTCTAGATCAGTCAAACGAATTTTCATTTCATTAAGTGCTTTTCTGAGTTCATGTATTTCCACTTGGTGGACAGACGCATGAGACACGGTAACATTCGTTTCATCTTCACCGTCATCGTTAATCTCTTCCTCCTCATTATAATCATCACCCTCCCCACCTTCAACATTAGAGCTTGTAGTTCTGCTCTCGTCCTCACCAAGATACAGGCTACCAAGGGATTCAGTGAGATGATCTACCCGTTCTCTAAAGGTAATGTGAGGGTGCGCTAGATGTGCCATTTCAGCATCAATGGATATTGACGGCCTGTCTAACCCTCTCTGTTCAGATGACTCACGTAATGGCTCTAAAGCCACCTCAGCAAGCTGCTCTGCCATATATGATGAAGGACAGAAAAGGAAGACTATTAGTAGGTGAAAGGTGAAAAATTAAAGTTAGAAAGAAACCGCGTTCAAGTTCCTCACTGGGGTCTCCACTGTAACGAACTCGATACGAGTCGTTAACAAATCTTATAACTTAATGCATGAAACGCGCCTACAACATATTTCCAATGTGAATATTTTATTGGATGATGGTGCAGAGTGAGAGAGAGTGAGAGGATAGCCTTCAGGGCAGAGTCTTTAGTTCAACCACTGCGTAAGCAGTATAACAAAAACCGCGCACTGCCCGTGCGCTTTCCAAAAACAAAACAATCCTCGCCAGCAAAAAAAAATAGGAAACAAAAAAGGAGCGATCTGACCTCTTCAGATGTGGGTTTAAGTCCGTCTGTACCTTCCTCAAAAAGGTCGAAGAAGAAAAAAAGTAATCCATAAGCGTGTTGCAGTCAATCTATTTCGGAGCATTGAAGAATACTGAAGGATGTCAGAATGTACTTGCACCGGCTTCCATCTACCTCCATTCATTCCTCTTTCCGCTTCCCCCATTCAAAAAACGAGCATGTGATTTAAAGGGTCTAAGGCCATAGGACAGGGAGTGAGGAGGTGTGTGCGTGTGTCAGTGACAGGGTGAGTGACAGAGAAGAACCCTATAGACTTCCTAGGCTCACGCTCGCCCTGAATTTCTCTTAAAGTGAGGCTTTCTATGTCTTACTTTACATAGACGTTTTAATACGAAATATAAAGAAGTGTCTTAGACATAGATACTATTTTACGCTACTGATAAATAAAACTTTATGTGGCTGATGCTACACACTGAACTGCTGGTTGTCCAGGTGGTGCTCTGAAAACAGTGTGGGCTTTATAGATAATTGGGCTAATTTTGAAGGCACTGCTGGCCTGTTAGGGTGGGATGGTATCCATCCCACTCGGGAAGGTGCTGCTCTCATTTCCTGCAGCATAGGTCATAGTCTCAGAACAGGCCTAGTTAATTTCTGACAATCCAGAGCCAAGGCCAGGGAGCAGACAAACAGGCTAAACCGACTGTCTGCTAGCTGCACAGAGTCGTCACTCAGGGTCCACTACATCGAGACTGTGTCTGTTCCCCGAGCTCAACAAAAAGGTAGAAATTTTCAGAGAGTTTGTTCCAGTAACCTAATCAATATAAAATTAGATCATACTGATTGTATAGCTGCTGCCAGCACCTTTGATCTAAAGGTGGGGCTATTAAATATTAGATCTCTTATATCTAAAGCGCTAATGGTTAATGAACTCATTACTGATCAGGAGTTTAATGTACTTTGTTTAACTGAAACATGGATTAAGCCAAATTAATATATAGCATTAAATGAAGCGAGTCCTCCTGGATACAGTAATATACACCAGCCTCGTCTCACTGGCAGAGGAGGAGGCGTTGCGGTTATTTATAACGATTATCTAGGTGTAACACAAAAACCTGGTTATAAACTTAATACATTTGAAGTTCTTCATACTCATATAATGTATGTAGCCTCGAAAAATAAGTCTACCCAGTTAATTCCATTGCTTATTATTTACAGGCCCCTGGGGCCATATTCTGAGTTTCTTTCTGAATTTGCAGATTTTATCTCAGATCTGGTTATTTCCTTAGACAAAGCTTTAGTTGTCGGAGATTTTAATATTCACTTCGATAACCCAGAAGACCATTTAAAAACAGCGTTTGTGTCCATCTTATGGCCCTTTTCCACTACCCTTTTTCAGCTCACTTCAGCTCGCTTCAGCTCACTTCAGCCCGACACGGCTCGCGTTTCGACTACCAAAAAACAGCACGACTCAGCTCGCTTCAGCCCTGCTTAGCCCCTAAAACTCGCACCGTTTTGGAGTGGGGCTGAAGCGAGCCAAAGCGAGCTGAGTGAGGCTGGGGGCGTGAGCAGACACTCCCCTGTGCACTGATTGGTGAGGAGGAGTGTCCTCACATGCCCACACATGCCCCGCGAGCACGCTGGGATCTGTAAACACCGTAAACCCGGAAGAAGAATAATTACGAATTACGAGAATTTCTGAAGCCTTATGCGCCTCGCCTCATCTATACGCTCTTGCCAGTATCTGTTGGCGTTGTCGGTGACAATAAGCCACAGAACCAAGACCAGCAACACTAACGACTCCATGTCCATGTTTATTGTTTATTATTCGGGTCGTGAGACTACCGCTTAAACGCTCACTGATGTCACTGTTTGCGCCGCCTAACGACATCACGTGACGTCCACCCACTTTCGCTAACTCCACCCAAAGTGTCCACCCACTTCCAGCCAGCACGGTTCAGCGCGGTTGTAGTCGAAATGCAACTCCAACAGCCCCACTCAGCTCGACTCAGCACGGCACGGCTCAGCCCGACTCAGCCGCGTTTGTAGTGGAAAAGCGGCATTAGATATAAGTAGGGATTAAGCAGAGTGTCATAGGACCGACCCATAATAGTGGTCACACCCTCGATCTAATACTAACATTCAGATTAAACGTAGACAATATAGTCACACTTCCACAGTCTGAAGTTATCTCAGATCATTATCTCATCTCATTCAAACTATGACTGAGTGATAATATATGCACCTCACCACGCTACTGTATTAAACGTACTTTCATGTCAACTACTGCACAGAGCTTTATAAATGATCTCCCAGAGTTGTCAACTTTGATTGGGTCACTGTCAGCCCCTGCAGAACTTGATCAGGCAACTGAATGCTTAGAGTCAACGTTCCGCCATACTTTAGATAATGTAGCTCCTTTAAAAAGGAAAATGGTCAGAGACAAAAAATTAGCACCCTTGTATAATGATGACACTCACACATTAAAACAGACCATTCGAAAATTGGAACGTAAATGGCGTCAAACAAAATTGGTAGTGTTCAAATTAGCTTGGAAGGAGAGCTTCCTGAAGTATAGAAAAGCTCTTAGTGCTGCGAGATCAACATATTTCTCCTCCCTAATAGAAGATAACAAAAATAATCCTAGATTCCTATTTAATACTGTAGCAAAATTAACCAGGAATAAGTCCACTATAGACACATGCACACCTGCAGTATGTAGTAGCAACGACTTCATGAATTTTTTTAATGACAAAATTGAGAATATCCGACAAAAAATTCAAAATACTAATTTAAGATCAGACAATGAAAGTGACCTTGTAGTTAACTATATAACTGTATCAGATCATCAGTTAGAATGTTTTACTCCCCTTAAAGAAAATGAATTGCTTTCATTAATCTCTACATCAAAAGCCTCAACTTGCGTACTAGATCCCTCACCAACACATCTATTCAAACAGATAATACCTGGAGTAATTTAACCGCTTCTTAAAATAATAAATTCTTCTTTTACGATTGGCTATGTACCCAAATCCTTTAAACTAGCAGTTATCAAACCCCTGATTAAAAAACCTGACCTTGATCCCTGTCAGCTGTCCAATTATCGGCCAATAGCAAACCTCCCCTTTATCTCCAAGATCCTTGAAAAAGCTGTGGCACAACAGTTATGCTCATATTTACATAGGAATAACATCCATGAAATGTATCAGTCAGAATTTAGACCTCATCATAGCACAGAGACAGCACTGGTTAAAGTAGTAAACGACCTACTGTTGGCGTCTGATCAGGGCTGTGTCTTGCTACTTGTGTTGCTTGACCTTAGTGCAGCATTTGATACCATTGATCATTCCATTCTTCTGGATAGACTAGAAAATGTTGTGGGAGTTAAGGGAATGGCCCTCTCCTGGCTCAGGTCTTATCTAACTGATCGTTATCAGTATGTTGATATAAATGGTGATATTTCTAGACGTACTGAGGTAAAGTTTGGTGTTCCACAAGGTTTTGTTTTGGGTCCACTGCTTTTTTCTGTTACCTCTGGGTGATATTATTCGTAAACACTGTATTAGTTTCCACTGTTATACTGATGACACACAGTTGTATGTCTCTGCAAAACCTGATGAGAGACACCAGCTTAATAGAATTGAGGAATGTGTTAAGGACATTAGACACTGGATGCTTATTAATTTCCTTCTGCTTAACTCTGACAAGACTGAAGTATTTGTGCTAGGACCACATACAGCTAGAAGTAAGTTTTCTGATAACACAGTGACTCTGGATGGCCTTTCTGTTTCTTCACGTGCAGCAGTAAAAGACCTCGGAGTGATTATTGACCCCAGTCTTTCATTCGAAACTCACATTGATAACATCACCCAGATAGCTTTCTTTCATCTCAGAAATATTGCAAAGATAAGAAATTTAATGTCATTGCATGACGCAGAAAAACTAGTCCATGCTTTCGTTACCTCCAGGTTGGATTATTGTAATGCCTTACTGTCTGGATGTTCCAATAAGTGCATAAATAAGCTCCAGTTAGTTCAGAATGCAGCAGCAAGAGTCCTTGCTAGAACTAGAAAATATGACCACATCACACCTGTCTTATCCACACTGCATTGGCTCCCGATCAAATTTCGTATTGATTATAAAATACTACTATTGACCTTTAAAGCACTAAATGGTCTTGCACCACAGTACCTGAGTGAACTTCTGCTCCTCTATGACCCACCACGCCTACTTAGATCAAAAGGTGCAGGCTATCTGCTGGTATCTCGTATAGTGAAGGCTACATCAGGGGACAGAGCGTTTTCTTACAAAGCCCCACAGTTATGGAACAGCCTTCCAAGTAATGTTCAGGAATCAGACACAGTCTCAGCATTTAAGTCTAGGCTGAAAACATATCTGTTTAGTCAAGCCTTTTATTAATGGTGTTTATGAGGTAAAGGTGTAGATCTGGAGGGTCCTCAGACATAGAGTGTTTTGGTAAACTGGGATGTATGGATGCTGTCAGTCCCCACTCGCTTGCTCACTCGAGTTTGTTGACGGTGTAGTGGCTGGCTGCTTTATGTCTCGGGGCTCCCTCATGCCTGTGTTACCTTCTGGCTCTCTCCTTTTAGTTATGCTGTCATAGTTAGTTGCCGGAGTCCCTGCTTGTACTCGGTGCAATATGTATACTGCTTCTACTTATTCAGGTGACATTGGGCATACCTAACAACCTGCGTTTTCTCCCCCCCCCCCCAAATCTATCCCTCTGAGTTACATGGAGTCAACAGAAAACCTTCTGGTGGAGAGGGTGGAGACCTCGACTGGCTATCGTAGCCTGCAGGGAATCGGCCGTCAGACTTTCTGTCGCATGTCCCAGACCTGGTGAAATGTAACTGAATTGTCTTGGCTAGCCCTAAGGGTCCCATCTGCATCTCATCATTGCTGAGGAGTGTGCTCCCATCACCCAATCAAGCATCCAGCCAGAGCAGGTCATGATATTTTTTAACCATATTAACATGCCATTGTTGTGTATTATGCCTGATGTCAAGACTCTCGTCTCTGCAAGCCTACCACACAGATTTAATACTTGTCATTTTTAGGGCATACCTAACAACATGTGTTTTCTTCCCCCCCACCAATCTGTCCCTCTGAGTTGCATGTTGGTCCTGGGATTGAGATGCTGGCCTCTTCTGCCCCTCGGACCTGCTTGACCCATCCTGGTGCCCTGTGTCTGGTCGGAGTTTTATCGCATCGCTCCTGTGAAGGACGGCCCCATGAGGACAGTTGAGGGTTATACCTGGAGGATGCTCTGGACTCTTACAGTAATGCTTTTATGGCTGAGGACTAAAGTTGACGTGCTAACTTTAGGACTGCAGTTATCATGAACAGTTTTGCACTCAAGTTTCCATCAATGAAGAATTATAACATCAATGAAACTGTCCTCATTTTAAAACTGTTAATATTATACTCATGCTGTCTGTTGTTGCCCAAATGAGGATGGGTTCCCTTTTGAGTCTGGTTCCTCTCGAGGTTTCTTCCTCATGTCGTCTGAGGGAGTTTTTCCTTGCCACCGTCGCCACAGGCTTGCTCATTGGGGATAGATTAGGGATAAAATTAGCTCATGTTTTAAGTCGTTCAAATTCTGTAAAGCTGCTTTGCGACAATGTTTGTTAAAAGCGCTATACAAATAAACTTGACTTGACTTGACACACACACACACAGAACATCCCATCCTCCACCATGGACTACAACTCATCCTTCTGCCTGTGCTATCTCACATAAGCTGTGTGAAATCTTTGACTTTGGGTGCTTAGGGTAATGAATAGACCCTCTGCTGTTTAATTTCCTGTGTCCTATGCATATAAATGACCTTATTAGTGCTGTCAGACGCCATCTTAAGTCACACAAGCACTCATCCACACCACAAGCTAAAGCAGTATATTAGCACTGCAGAGGCCCCAGGACATATATGGGTCTGATTAAGGCTGATTCAGAGATGGATCTCTTTGTAATTTACCAGTTGACAAGTAATTGACATCAACAGTGTCAGCTTTATTTTGTTCTGACTGTGTGTGTTATTCTGGTACTAATTGATGATGCTGTATATAAGTTCTTCTTGAGAGAAGTTAGCAGCTGTCTGCTATGCTGATATCACAATGAGACTTTGCTATTGCTAGACCAGATACAAGTGGTACACATACAATAGGGAAAAAAAAATGTTAACAATCTTAAAACATATGGGATCATTGTCAGGTTTTGATGTTAGCTCCTATAATCTAGCATAGAAGTAGGGAAGATGTTAGTGCAAAAGCTGGAAAAGAACCAGAGTGTGAGGCAGCTATTTGATGCAGTTGCTCTGAGTTATGGCAGAGACTTAACTAGGCTAGTCAGTGATTGGTTAGTTATTCAAACAGTGGGCATGTGCCGTCCTTGACTGCCATGCAATGGAGTAGTAAGGCATCTCCTTCCCTCCACTAGCCTGGGGTGGTGCTTTAAGCAAGCACTAGAAACCTCTCACTCCCCCTGGTCAGGGTTACGACCGAAGACTGGACTCAGCAGACTGTGCGGAGGAGACCACCACCTGGTGGTTCAACAGGCAGGAAGGCAGACCCCCAAAAAATGTTTGTGGAGCGCGATCAGGGCACAGTGCAACACGTAGAATACTGTTGGTCATCCACTGCATCCCAACCTAGCCCCAGCCGTCTTGATTCTGCTTTGTCCCTGGACCCAGTTAGGCTGGGACAAGAGAGTGAGGCTGACGGCTGGAGAGAGGCAACTCTCCCTCACTGTAATCAAAGTCACTCGCAAGTCATGACTTCAAATTCAATTTCAAGTCCTGTGGCGATGGGCAAGTGGCGAAGCAGCAGGTGTGGAAACACTGGAAGCTGTAGTCACGAACCTGCACACAGGCAGCCCAGGGCATAGGGACAAAGCAGCAGCAGAGGTCGGCAGCCCCCAGGTGTCTGAGCAGCCCTGTTTAGGATTTGCTCTGCTCACCTCCATAGAGGAAGGGGCTAGAAAAGGTGCCCCAAGTGTAGCTTGCTTCACCTCACCCTGGCCAGCACACCGCGGCTAGCAGGGATCCCACTCAGCAGTCAAAATACAACAAAAAGATAGTGAAGGTACTCAACCTTGGCATGTGGAATGTTGACATGTGGGCGTACCTTCAAAGCCCAGACTGGCCTCATCAGTCACCTCCAGACCCATAACCACCACCCACCAAATTGAAGTCATGGTCATCTTCGACCCAGAAGGATGAGCATTATCAATTATTCAAAACAGAATCCTGAACAACAATATTTAACAACCCTGAAAGTGAGAGATGTATAGAGGCAGCAGTTTTCTGATCATCTGGTGCCCTGCTGTTTAACTGTTTAACTGGCAGTCAGTTCTACCCCTACAATTCAACACACATCCTCATTCAACATTACCCTCTCTGCAAGACCGAAAGTTGTACATGTGTTATATCAGTACTCACTGTGTGTAATGGTGCACTGATGCTGCCAGTGCATTGCCAGATCCTCCAGGAAGAATGCCAAGTGGAGTGCGGATCGCTTCATTCCAGTCCTCCCTCTCCATCAAACCATTGATCACCTGCAGGACACATACTGCAATTATTTGCTACCACACACACACACACACACACACACACACACATATACAAACACAAACCTCATGCAGAAGTCCGTCCCCTGACAAGATGATGATGGCGCTCCACTGTGACAGATCAGCATTTCTTACCAACTCACGGGCATGGTTCTGATGCTCTGAGGAGAGAAAACAATCTTTTTTTTTCATTTCAGAAGGAAAGTTCAAGTACGCATATGTTTTATGAAAATATAGGTCAGTGACTTTAAACTGCTGCAGTGGTGCTTAATTATTCTGAAAGGTCTGTCTTAGTTGTTAGTTTTTATCCCCCCTCCTTGACTGTATTTTCCTGGATTATAAGTTTCTCTGGAATTTTAAATGCGCACCCCTTAATTCTGACAGTTTAAAGCTAGACGGCCTTTCTATTACATAAAATCGGTAAAATTTAGTTCCCTCTGAAATTTGGTCATGGTGATAATATCTCACAAAATATCAGGCCATTCTGTGGCTGGGAAGTTATTTAATTTGAGTGGATTCCCAAGCAAATAATGTGCATGAAATCGCTCGCTTTGCGCAGTCAAGCAGACAGAGGAAGTCTGTGTGCGCATGCACAGATTTCCTTTCCTTCACAACATAACGTCTTTTCTTCTCACTTTCTGTTACTGTAGTCGGTCTTTCACGTTTCATTCACACACTCGCATCCTCCATTTTTCTCTCCTGTTTCAAATTTGTATCCCACAATGCCTTGGGCGAACAGGGAAAGCCCAACACGTGATGCATGATGTAGTATCTTGAATTGGATCATGGTGAAGCATGAAAAAATAGGGGAGAATTTAGGGCCATGTGGCTCTAAACTCATTAACAAAACCTATTTAAAAAAAACTAATAAAATTGGAAGACTGTGATTCAAATTCAGTAGCTTTCGGTCCACTAAACAAAAAATAATTGGGTGTCAGGGAAAATTATTTTTATGACCTACAGTTGAAAAATCTGAAAGGCAGTCTACCTTTAAGATATCCTCCATTCAAGTCTAAACACTTCTACTTCTGCAAGCAGTGTTTCCATTGGAGAATTCCTTCTTTGTAGAATTATGGGGGATGTCTTTCACACCTTTTGCACCTTTTGAATTACCCTCATATGTATGTGTGTGTGTGTGTGTATATATATATATATATATATATATATATATATATATATATATATATATATGCTAACGTCGCCATTTCTTGACGGATTTTCACCAAATTTGACAAGTCTGGGGATGACCCAGAATTTTGCAGACATAAACAAAATTCATGTACGGGCCCCACCCACCCCCTCCCTCAATGCCTTTCACGTTACATTTATCAACACTAACTCTTGACAAATCTTCACTAAACTTTGCATGTAGGTACAGGAGATAGCCACAATTTGGCAGAATTCAGAAATTCCATATTTGGGCCCCAGGGGATCCCCGGTGGGCCCCTGGGTGGTGGATGTTTGGATTTTTGTTTGTCTTGGGTAAACATCACCATTCCTCAACAGATCTTCACCAAAATTGACATGGAAGTATGGGGGCAACCCAGAATTTTGCAAAACCCAGGCAATGCTGTATATATATATATATATATATATATATATATATATATATATATATATATATATATATATATATATATATATATACCACCACTGCCATTTTTATTTGCTACACAAATTTAAGGACATAGGCAGCATTTTATAAATTTGATAACTCATAATAGTGAACTGCAAGCAAGAATAGTGTAAAAAAAAAGTAATAAAGTAAATTGGTGCACCCACAAATTAGAACATAACTTATTATGCACACAAATGAAAAAAAAATCATCATCTTTTCATGGCCTCCATAAAGACTGCAGACTAGATCCCTGGCTTTAGGCATCCCTCTGATCCACATTCACTCCCTTTCTGTGTCTGTGCACTGATATATTACATGAGTCTAAAAATGGCCATGGGATAAAAATATTGCCTCTATATATAACCGCAGACAGTTTTGTCCTGACAGAGACAGCGTTCTCCTGCAGTGTCGGGTCACTGCTTCCTGACAGATTTGGGTTTGTTTTCTTCACCTCAGAACACCATCCATCCATTATCCGTAACCACTTATCCTGTGCGGGGTCACGGTCAAGCTGGAGCCTATCCCAGCTGACTATAGGTGAGAGGCGGGGTACACCCTGGACAAGTCACCAGATCATTGCAGGGCTGACACATAAACAACCATTCACACTCACATTCACACCTACGGTCAATTTAGAGACACCAGTTAGCCTAATCTGCATGTCTTTGGACTGTGGGGGAAACTGGAGCACCCAGAGACATTGGAAAAATATGCAAACTCCACACAGAAAGACCCCCATCGGCCACTGGGCTCAAACCCAGAACCTTCTTGCTGTGAGGTGACAGTGCTAACCACTACACCACCGTGCCACCAACCTCAGAACACTCAGTAAATAAATATCTTTGGCTGCCATAGTGCCTCAAAACACCAAGATGATGCTGAAGAACTGAGCATCATGTTTCATTTCTTTAATGCGAGATGAAATAATTCTCCATATCACTAGGGGGTGATGGTATGATATTTATTTATAATTAACAAAAATATGAACACTGTGCCATTTAGTGCAGCATAAGACAAGACTGTGGATTCTTATCATGACACATTACAGTGCAAATAATCTTCCAAGCAACACCCAAGACTCAACTTCCTTGTGAACGATGTGTCTTTTAATGTACGCTACAAGAATGCACAATTTTAATTCATGCTGATGACCCTCTCATCTCATATAATACCTTCATAAGAACCCACTGTGACACAGGTGTCACCACGACTTTAAATGTCCTGCAAACTTTCTCACACAGCTTTATCCTTGACTTTACCTCATTAGGCCCCAAAGTGACATGTTTGTAACTTCCTGGTGCAGTCACATGACACTCTGTGAATTTGAATACCCATGACACCATTTTCAAGATGGCCGTGTGCAGTGTAACCACACCTGACCAAATCATCTAATTTCAAACATCTTATTTTTGGTGACTAAATGTATATTTCAACCGATTTAACAATTCTGATACTTAAATAAGATGTCAAATATTACATTTAACATGTTCTGACAACATTTCCTGAAGAAATTGATATAAAACAAGTTACAACAACATTGTAGTAACATTGATGTCACATCGGGCATTTAACCTTAACATAGTCGTGGAAAATATGATGTGACGTATTTGTCACAATAAGAAAAATGTTCAATTCAAAGCACATTTAAACAAATATAACAATGTCAAATTTATAAAATTATTAATAATATATATTACAAAACAATTTTTGAATATCTAAGTAAAACGAACACTGTTTTAAGGTGCTCCTAATTCAATGTAATTCTATTGATTTTTTTTGTAGTATGGCTAAATGCTAGTGTTCAGAATGCAGCCCAATAAGGCAGTATGTGAAGGGCCTACCCCACCCATGGGGATTGAAAATTTGGGCCCGCTGCTCTTCCTCAGGAATCCTCTTTGATTTTGTGGTTTATGAAGGTGGCACTGGGAAAAAAAACTGTACTGGGCATGGGATGTGACGTTGTGGTCAAGCTGTGTGAAACTCTCCCATCAAACCAAAGCTGCAACGTCTTTGCAGACAATTTTTTTTCCTCAGCACCACTGGTTCTCAAGCTTCTTGAGCGACAGATCTACTTTGTAGGAACACTCCATAGCAATCGCTTGGCTGGTTGTATGCTTGAGGATGACAAAAGTCTTGCCAAGAGAGGCAGAGGATCTGTTGATGCCAGGGTGGAGAAAGGGGAAAGTATGGTCATTGTGAAGTGGTACGACAACAAATCTGTTACCCTGATCTCATCCTACTGTGCAACTGAGCCTCAGGACAAAGCTTGACGTTGGAGCAAATCAGACAAAGCATTTGTGGAGGTCAACAGGCCACACATTGTGAAGGAGTACAACACATTCATGAAGGGGATAGACCTCCTTGATGCATGTGTTGCAAGGTACAAGTACCACATGAGGTCAAGGAGGTGGTACCTCTACCTATTCTGGCAAACCATCATGTTAGGCCTCGTTAAAGTATGGTTAATCTACTGCCATGACTGTAAACTGCTTGGTGTCCAAAAGCCACTGAAACAAAGGAGCTTCCAGGCAGAGGGTGCCACTAGCCTGATTCTTTTGCAGGCACAAAGGGGTCACCCAACACTTGATGCCCCATCTCCACCACTGCCCAAGAGAGTGCGTGTTGGCGTTCCGGTTAATGTTCGCACTGACCAGGTTGCACACTGGCCTGTGAAGTGTGAAAAGCATGGCCATTGCAAATTATGCAAAGTCAATGCAACCACCACCCTCTGTGAGAAGTGTGATGTGCGTCTTTGCTTCACTGAAGAAGGAAATTGTTTCAGATGTTACCATTTGGCCTAGGCTACTTTGCTAACCCTTTGGTGACTGACCCCTTGAAAATGGTTCCTCCAGGAACGATGACGTTTCAGTTGTCAAGACAACGGAAAAACTAAAATACAAAAACAGAAAGATACGTCACAATGCTCTTGTGCACAAAACAAAATGCTCTTGTATTTGTATTTGTATTTTAGTTTTTCCGTTGTCTTGACAACTGAAACATCATGGTTCCTGGAGGAACCATTTTCAAGGGGTCAGTCACCAAAGGGCTAAAACTGCCTAATGGGCTTGAGTGATAACAATGGTTAAAACATAGTGCTGATAATACAAAGGTTTTGTTCCCCTTCACTATTCTTTAACTGTTTTTTTTGCACTATGTACATGTTTTCTGAAGGTTACTACATCTGTCTGTAGCTCAGTTTTTTTTACAGCTACAGTAACTTGTTGCATAATTACCCAGTATGAGGTAGTTTTTATTATTCAGTTTGCATATTTTTTTGTTATAAAACCAATCAGACAAATTTTTTTTGTTAAACTTAAACATTAAAGTTAGAATGTTATTGTATCTTATGGAAATGCAAATAAAAATACAAATATATGTTACTGAACAAAAAAAACTGTCAAGCTGATTTATTTTCAAATAAGGAATAAATTTACTATAAGTGCCCAATGTGACATATATGTAACTTTCCAGATCTTTGCCAGTAGGGGTCAGAATTAAAAAATAAATAAATAAATTAGAAATGTGTTCTGTGTGGTCCATTTGGTCTGTTTTATATTCCCCATCATTTTCCTTTAAGGGGAAATGGGTCCGGGTTCTTATGGGTTAAAGAGATTCAGTGCCATGAACATGGAAAAGCAATTAAGAGGAAGTATTTCAACATGATGCTACCACCACCATGCTTCACAGTGTTCTCAGGGAGATTTTTTTTTCAGTTTATCCCAACTGTAGAGCTTTGAGACAAGGCCAGAAAGTTTGGTCTGGTTAGACCAGAGAACCTCTTTCCACATGTTTTGCCAAGTCTCCCATATGACTTTAGAAGTGATGTGACCAAAAATAAGGCCAACTGATGATTGTGTCACGTCCTTCGTGAAATGATGCTGGAGATATTGAAATGGAACTGTGTATGTTTAAACCATGGAGATTATTAAAAGAGAAGAAGGTGGTTGTTGCATGAACTGGTGTCTTTGCTTGTGCTTAAACACTGATGCTAAAAATCACAAGATGGAGAAAAAAATACTGGAAAAAAAATGAATGTGTGTATATATATATATATATATATATATATATATATATATATATATATATATATATATATATATATATATATATATATATATATATATGTGTGTGTGTGTGTGTGTGTGTGTGTGTAATGCAAACAGACCTGTAGTGATGAGTGTGTGAGAGATGTTTGCCTCAGTGAACATGCTCAGTACAGGGCCAGTGTAGAGAGACATCGCCTGGCCTCGTCCACTCTGAGGATTCACCAAGACCATCATACTCCGGCTGATACACACTCGACTGAACCCAACACCTGAGAGAGTTAGAACGACACGCATACACACACACAGCTGAATTCAATATCTGAGACAGCGAGAAGGAGAGAGAGACACAAAATCAATATGATCAATCTGATGAAAACAAACCTGGTGTGACAATTTTCAGATTTTCAAGGCCTTTTCTTTTGACTGCTTGCATTTCATTATGCAAGTGTGTCTTGCACGACACGCAAATTCAATGAAAACTGAAAGACACGCTTGCTAAATCATCCAACAAGGCAGTATGTGTATTTGCACCCGTATGTCAGTTACACATTTTGTTTGACACCCTTTTAAATGGAAACAACACTACAGAGACAGAGGTTTGTTTGTTTTTTTTTAAAGAGGGAGAATATTGGAGGATATTAGACATTCCTGTGCAGCAGTAATCTAACACACATCTTCCACTTGGAGGAATTTTAATTAGGCTTCAGGAACATTTCTCATGGCACTCCTTGGTATCATAATGCTCTAATAGCATGTGAACAGATGGAGACTGGCGGTGTTGAACATGCTGATCACTTTTCCATGACAAGTGAAACAAAAGTGCCATCTCAGGAATGCAGAGCTGGAGCAAATGAGGAAGATCAGGTTTCATGTTTGGCAAGATGTAGAGATCACAAGAACTAGGAAAGCTAATTATACTGCACAACTGTTTTTTGTTGTTGTTGTTTTGTCTTGAGTCTATATCGAGTCAGTGTCAAGGAATCAAAATGTATAAATAATATTATTGCAGTAACTGTTCATATGAGGCATCATACACCACAATTAAAGCCCACCCCATAACAAACAGTGGCATGCAAAAGTTTGGGCACACTTGCTTAAAATGTCTGTTACTGTGAATAGTTACCGTAAGTGAGCACAAGATGAACTGATCACCAAGAGGCATAAAGGTAAAGGTGACACATTTCTTTAATATTTCCAGCAAGATTAAATTTTTATTTCCATCATTCACAGGTACAAAATACCAAAAAAAAAAAAGAAAAGGGCCTGAAGCAAAAGTTTGGGCACCCAACATGGTCAGTACTTAGTAACACTCCCTTTGGCAAATATCACAGATTGTAAACACTTTTTGTAGCCAGCTAAGAGTCTTTCAATTCTTACTCAGGGGATTTTCACCCATTTGTCCTTGCAAAAGGCTTCTAATTCTGCAAGATTCTTAGGCTATCTTCTTGGTGATCAGTTCATCTTCTGCTCATTTAACTATTCACAATAACAGAATTTTAAGCAAGGGTGCCCAAACTTCTGCATGCCACTGTACACTCTTCTACACACAATTATATGGTCTCTTGTTCTTGTGATTTGGTCACGATTTGAGATAATGTGATGCACTCAATAGCAGACAGTTTATTCTTCTATGACCAAAGACATCCTGTGATAAATTTCTGGCAGAGTGAGAAAGTTTGAATTAAAGCCTCTGACTCGTGGGTGTGGACATCATGGTGGTGCAGTGGTTAGCACTGTCGCCTCATGGACTCCAGTCTCCTCCCGCAGTCCAAAGACATGTAGATTAGGTCAAACTGCCCAGAGGTTGTCGTAGAGATAGAGTAGCAAACTTCCCAGGGTGTACCCACCTCTTGCCCGAAGTCAGCTGGGATTGATGATGGTATATACAGTATAAATGATGGACAGACTGGGAGTGCTGCTATAACACTCATCTAAACCCCACCAATAAGAGGACAACATATGATGATATTACACTCACAGGACAGCTACAAATATGGTACTGATGATGGTGAAAGGTAAAAACGAAACATGGGATTTAAAAAAAGAGTGGTTTGTTGAATTGTGGCGGCAGAGGAAACATCTCTTTGACATCTCATCATAGTTGTCAAGAAATGCTCTGGTCAAAGACACTGAGTTTATTTTCCAGTAATTCATGCTTCCCAGTTTTCCAGAATTCCAGATCAGTCATTTTCTTTAATCACAGGTCTACAGAGGATCTTCATTATACAGTATGACACTGGAGAACAGTCTATTATAGAAATCTGAATTTTATTAGGATCTCATACAGTGTGATGAGTAGAACTGGAGCCAGGACCACCACTGTCAAGTTTGAAACAAGACCAAGACCAGGACCAACCAAGATCAAGTCAAGTCTGAGTCTTAAGGGCATCCAGGACTCGACATTAACATTTTAGTCCCTTCAAGCAGTCGGACAAGAGCAATAATTTTCACTTGTCCTGACCATAACCTTTTTATTCCTATGCATTTTCTAGCTCAATGAACGGAAAGTGATTAACAAAGTTTATCAAAAAGCAAGTACAGTTATGATAATTATTAATTTTTCAATAAAAGTCAAACTTTAACTGTAACAATTTAAAAAACCTATCCACTGCCCCATTATGGCGCATGTGTTGTTCTAACCCATTACCTGATCTGCAGTTTTAAGAGTTAGACTCATCCAAATTCAAAGTTTCTGGAGGAAATAAAGTTACATCTTGATTAATCCAGTAAAACATGAAGTATAAATTAATTTAAAGAAATGAAACCGAAGAAAAACAAAACAAATTGGACATGATAAGGGGGACAGAATCATGCTGTGAATGAAAACAAACCGTAAGTGAGTTCGGCACTGTCGTAAAATTCCCCCAAAATATTTTACGGCATTTGTGATGGTTAATGTGAGCCATACAAAGAAAAATGCAATGAATGTCCAAATGAAATGAAGATTCACCACAGATATTTTTTTTAGTTATTTGATTGCCATTTCTCAGATTTCGATGAGTCTAATAATCTATAATTAGATATAACGATGTGGTCATTTTTACACACACACACCTGCTGTACTCAGCTTCCTTGGAATTTCATAAACAATAACACAGGCAGATCACTGAGGGGATTAAACTAGCCTTGTTGGAACTTTATTGATGAATAATTACTATAAAAATGATTTTCAACAAATATTCAATGTTTCATGTCAGACAGGCAGATGTGGATTTAACTTGTTCAGACCAAACATTTGGTTGTCCCGGACAGTCGGACTACCATTAATGTTGAGCCCTGAGGGGGTCAGGACTGAGTCAAAACTGAGTCCAAATGAAATGAAGACAAGTCAAGATTGAGACAAAAAAGCATCAAATCCTTTACTTTGTTTTCACATATACCAGATCAAATTTGAAAATTGAGATTTAAGCAGAATCTGTTAACAAACAAACTCATGGCCAAGAACAAGACCATATTTAATGAGGCCGGTGGCCAAGACAGAGACAAGTCGAAGTCAATACTGAAAATATCTCATGACCAGACTCAAGTTCAAGGCCTGACACAAATCCTAAAGCCTGAGACTAGTAATAATTTTAAATCACTGATATAATCGCAAAGTGTAACCCTGGCTTTAGGGAGTGGTTCGAAGGTATATAGCATGGAGAGATTGTAGATGGAGGGAGTGTGGATTAGGATGGACCTCAATGGCATTTTCAAGACCAAATCAAATATAGATAACAGAACAGAACCTGTGTGACACACAGGCAGATTACAGGAAAATTAAACACGCAGCAGTCCAGTGCATTACTGATTCAGCTCTAATCTCCTGCAGTGTGTGAACAGATGGAGGCAAAGGTGATGATAGCTGTCCCATGAGTAGTGAAGCCTTGACGTTTTGCTGCGTAAGATGTGCAGATGACAACCGAGCCAACAACTGTGAGCAAGCAATTTGTTTCTCCTGACATAGGACTACTGAATAAAACAGTTAGAAAGAGATGTGGAACAAAAACAGATCAGATGTCAGGATCAGACAAGAGAGAGAGAGAAAGAGAGAGTCCTGTTTAGCTGTCTCTCTATAAAACATTGTTTAACATCTTTGGCTTTACTGAACAACACTAAAACAAATGTATTATCTTAATTTTGTTATGGAAACCTGTCTTCTTATATAATTTGTTTTTTATTCAGGTGTTTGTTTTTCAACCATTTTATCCTTTTAACCCAAAGACTCATACTCCTGAGCACAGATTTATAAATTATACATCTAAAAGCAGGAAATCTGATCTGACTTCAGCTTCCATTAACAGAAAAGAAGAGTACGGAGAGGGAGCTTTTAGACACCATGCTGTAACGCTCAAATCAGATTCGGGTTTCAGATACTTAAGATTTTTAAACGCTTAATCTGGTTAAGTATATATTACCTGGCCCAAAAACTGCTACTTCAGTGAGCATAAACAGTATAATTCGCTATGATTAGAAAACATTACTTCAGCTAGCATAAGATGCCTGTTAGCTTTGACTCAAAACTTTGCTTCAGCTAGCATAAACATCCTGTTAGCTATGATTAGAAAACATTGTTTAAGTTAGTATAGGTAGCCTGTTTGCTTTGACTCAAAAACATTACTAAGCTAGCATAAATAATATATTAGCTATGATTTAAAACACAACAACAACAACAACAACATTGTTTAAGCTAGCTCAGGTAGCCTGTTAGCTAAGCTAGCAGAAACAGTATGTTAACTATGATTAGAAAACTTACCTCAGCTAGCATAGGACGTCTGTTAGCTTTGACTCAAAAACTTTGCTTCAGCTAGCATAAACATCCTGTTGGCAATAATTAGAAAACGTTGCTTAAGTTGGTATAGGTAGCCTGTTAGCTTTGACTCAAAAACATTACTAAGCTAGCATAAACAATATGTTAGCTATGATGAGAAAACATTGCTTAAGCTAGCCCAGAAAACCTATTAGCTTTGACTCAAAAAAAAAACTTTGCTTCAGCTAGTATAAACAGTATGTTAGCTATGATTATAAAACTTTACTTCAGCTAGCATGGAAAGCCTTTTAGCTGTGACTCAAAAATATTACTAAGCTAGCATAAACAGTATGTTAGCTATGATTAGAAAACATTACTTCAGCTAGCATAGGAAGTATGTTAGCTTTGACTCAAAAATATTACTAAGCTAGCATAAACAGTATGTTAGCTATGATTAAAAAAATTGCTTAAGCTAGCTCAGTAAACCTATTAGCTTTGACTCAAAAAACTTTGCTTCAGCTAGCGTAAACAGTGCATTAGCTCATCTCATCTCATTATCTCTAGCCACTTTATCCTTCTACAGGGTCGCAGGCAAGCTGGAGCCTATCCCAGCTGACTACGGGCGAAGGCAGGGTACACCCTGGACAAGTCGCCAGGTCATCACAGGGCTGACACATAGACACAGACAACCATTCACACTCACATTCACACCTACGCTCAATTTAGAGTCACCAGTTAACCTAACCTGCATGTCTTTGGACTGTGGCGGAAACCGGAGCACCCGGAGGAAACCCACGCGGACACGGGGAGAACATGCAAACTCCTCACAGAAAGGCCCTCGCCGGCCACGGGGCTCGAACCTGGACCTTCTTGCTGTGAGGCGACAGCGCTAACCACTACACCACCATGCCGCCCTGTGCATTAGCTATCATTAGAAAACATTACTTCAGCTCGCATAGGAAGCCTGTTATCTTTGACTCAAAAACTTTGCTTTAGCTTGCATAAGCCATTGTAAAATATTACATTGTCATTAAGTACTACAATGCTTGTTCCACGTTTAATCCAAAGCCTTGTTTGCTAAAGAGACGATTTAAATCTATTGTCATTACTATAAAGAGCTCATTTTCTGCTGTGAACAAAAATGAACCCAACAGAGCCTCACACACTGTTACCACCACAGCTTGCTCCCTGTGTGTGTGTGTGTGTGTGTGTGTGTGTGTGTGTGTGTGTGTGTGTGTGTGTGTGTGTGTGTGTGTGTCAAGCTGGTGAGAAGAGAAAAGCAAGAAAATTTACACATCCATAGCCATTATTTATACAGTATGTTCACACCATTCCATTTATCGTCACTCTTACTCCATAAATTCAAAGCTAAGATTCTGTGATGGATCGCCTGCAGCGAGAGAAAAGATTCAACCTCTGTGGGTCCTGTAAAAAACGTTTAACAAAAATTCTTCTCAGATTTCTCCAGTCAGACACAACACAGGAGAGAGCAGTGCTTTCTACCTTCTGCTTCTCCCACACTACTGTGTTTATGCGTTTTTGTGCAGAGCTAGACAGTGTTAATGGTCAGTGTGTGTGTGTGTGTGTGTGTGTGTGTCTGAAAGCCAGGTGGAGCTTGAAAGCAGAGTCAGCATCATTAATGTGCAGCCTTGCGTGTTATAGCACAGTTGTGTGTGTGTGTGTGTGTGTGTGTGTGTGTGTGTGTGTGTGTGTGTGTGTGTGTGTGTGTGTGTGTGTATTTACACTGAGTAATGGCTAGATCTGGAATGCATGTGCTAATTAACATGACATTAGTGGAGCAATGTGTAATGAAAGCAATAAGATCATATACAAACTAGAATGATGATTAGATCACAAACCAGCCCGGAGTCGAGACCAAAACCAGTGACGTCAAATCAAATGAATGCTAGCGACAGGCAGCAGTGACCTTTAGAATGATTGGTGGAGGAGAACACAAACGCTAAACATCAGGCCAGATGTTTGATATGCAGAGCCCACTGCTGCATCCACATAAAGCTTAGAGAAATCTATAATCTGATGTTGAAGCCATGCCCCGCAGCCATCTGCTTTATCTCGAAAGAGCCATTTAGACATCGTGCTTAGATGAATTTGTAGCTTTGCTTTCTTAAAAACTCATTTGAAATGCATGCATGCTGTCAAAATCTGCATTATAGGCTGCTCGGAATCACACACACTAAAAAGAGATTATAAATTACGTATACTTTTGATGCATATGTCACAGAGATAGAGGATGATGAAGGGGTGCTGCTCATTCACAAACATCCAACAACAACTTTATTTAACTCACCACTTATTTCATTATCAGAGAAAAAACGAACTGATGTTACCTGCTCTTGTGAATGTAGATTGATGATAAATCTACACTAAATACAGTACAATCCAATACAACACTCACTGCCATTTAATCCGTGTCCATTTTCCAAGGGTGTCATTTCTTTTTTAGAGCAAAAGCAACAGGAAAAGCAGAGATTATAATATTGGTATCTGTTTGCAAAGATTCGGTAAATAACCAAATCTCAATAATCATGGGAGATAATGAATGTGTGGCTGTAATTTCAGATCTACATCATTCTCTTGGTGCTTATAAACTCTTGATGTTGTGACAGCTCACATTTCACTCACTAAATCTTACAGCAGATCATTAAACTCAAGACAGCTATGTGCAGCCATTTCCATCTCTGGTTCAGGCTTCAGCTTAGCAACAGAGGGGTTATAAAAAGATGCTGATAGTGATATTTTCAAGGTGATGAACATTTTGCCTGCGTTTACACTTGTGCAGAGTGTTGGAGCTCCTCCTCAATTTGTGAACAGTGTGTGAATGCTGGGCCTTTTAACCGAAAACCCCACCATGAACGACTTGCCTATCAGTCAAAATCCATGCCTTGCCAGGACCTGGCCTTCCCAGGCAGTCTCCTGTCCCAGTATTAACCAGGAGCATTGGGTGTCACCAATCTCCAATTCTGTAGCCCTCGGCCTCTTGCCTATTACATACCTAGGGTTATAGTGGGGGCAGGGGGGCTAGTCCTCTGGTAACTGTGAAAGCTTGACTCCCTACTCATGTGCCTCGCCAGATGGCAGTAGATACCATTTTTATGATGGTCTTTGGTATGACCCAACTGCGAGCAGAACTCACAATCTCCTGCTCAAGTGGCTTGACACGGAAACCACTAGGCCAACTTGCCATCTTGCATATCAATATCTATAATATGTCACCTTGTACAAAAGGTTTATTTTATGATTGATAATATTGTTCCATTGACATTGGTCTAGTTTCACCTTGATTGACAGTTTGATTGACATTACCCACAGTGTCGTTCAACCTGCTGGTGGACGGTGGGATTCAGGGTGCATTCCATTTGAACAGGGAAGCTGGATGTTCCAAGTTCCCAGTCAGAAATTTCAAATGAAACGCCCCCTCAAACTGGATTTCTGACTTGGAATGTCAGAAGAACCTCACCAACCCTGACCTCAAAATCCAAGATGGCTGCTCTACACATCAACAGTAAGTGAAAGCTGTTGTAATTTGCTGTTTATTCATACTTCTTTTGGGTGGCATGGTGGTGTAGTGGTTAGCACTGTTGCCTCACAGCAAGAAGGTTCTGGGTTCAAGCCCAGTGGCTGACAGGGGCCTTTCTGTGTGGAGTTTACATGTTCTCCCTGTGTTTGCATGGGTTTCCTCCAGGTGCTCTGGTTTCCTCCACAGTCCAAAGACATGTGGATTAGGTCGATTGGCTACTCTAAATTGCCCATAGATATATGTGTGTACCTGCCACCAGATGAGGGTTTAGCTTCCTCTGGTGTGCTATAATCACCCAAGAGAATTCAGGGAAGCTAGCTGATAGCTTCCTGGATTGCCCACCCTCAACTATAAGGATGGCGACAGACAGTACTTATTTGTGACTCATTAAATCAGTCGTACACACCATACTGTCCAACTTCTATCGGTGGATATGTTGCTACGGTGTATGCTTTGGTGCATGCGCAAAATACTGTGTAATGCGTTGTTATCAACTGCAATGGCTAGAGGTCTCCATTTTGGTTTTCCAACTTGTACTAGAGCATGGTCAACTCAGGTGTGACGTCATTCCTAGCTTCGACTTCCGATGTCAAGGGAACACAGGATTAGCCCTTGTTTCATCTCTACCTGAAGAAAGTGATGCAGCAGAGCTTTAGTCCTTTTGTGCCCTGGGTGGCATGGTGATGTAAGTGGTTAGCACTGTCACCTCACAGCAAGAAGGTTCTGGGTTCAAGCCCAGAAGCCAATGGGGGCCTTTCTGTGTGGAGTTTGCATGTTCTCCCCATGTCTGTGTGGGTTTCCTCCGGATGTTCCGGTTTCCCCCACAGTCCAAAGACATGCAGTTAGGTTAACATGCGGTGGCCTTGGACTTAGGTTGGGCTGAAGTGCCCTTTAGCAAGGCACCTAACCCCCAACTGTTCCCCTGGTGCTGTTAGCATGTCTGTCCACTGCTCTGTGTGTGTGTGTGTGTGTGTGTGTGTGTGTGTGTGTGTGTGTGTGTGTGTGTGTGTGTGTGTGTGTGTGTGCTCATTCACTGCTTCACTGAAGTGTTCACTGCTTCAGATGGGTTAAATGCAGAGAGGAATTTCACAAGTGTACATGTGATGAATAAAGTTGTTGTTGTTCTTCTTCTTCTTCTGTTTGTCCAGCTCTCTCGCATCATCATTTATACACTCTGCTCAGACAGATCATCCTCCAAAGCTTCAAGTTTCATGCTAATACCACCAACACCATCGCGATCATCATCTCATTGATAGCTAACTAACCAATCTAAATCTATGCCATAACTCGTATAGCTACATTGCATTCTGGGGCATTGAATCCACCATGTCCACTACTTACTTCTATGTTGTATTTATCGTTAATGTCATGTTGAACATCTGTAGAGAAAAGTGAGTAAGAATGAAACTTGCTGTTTTGTTTTTAGGAGCAAAACCTGATGTTATTCCTTTAAACCATTGAAAAATGAGTGACTACTCAGGATTACCATACATATATACAAAACAGAAATATTTCTGTCTTTTACATAAGCTACAGTGGTGCTTGAAAGTTTGTGAACCCTTTAGAATTTTCTATATTTCTGCATAAATATGACCTAAAACGTCATCAGATTTTCACACAAGTCCTAAAAGTAGATAAAGAGAACCCAGTTAAACAAATGAGACAAAAATATTATACTTGGTCATTTATTTATTGAGGAAAAGGATCCAATATTACATATCTGTGAGTGGCAAAAGTATGTGAACCTCTAGGATTAGCAGTTCATTTGAAGGTGAAATTAGAGTCAGGTGTTTTCAATCAGTGGGATGACAATCAGGTGTGAGTGGGCACCCTGTTTTATTTAAAGAACAGGGATCTATCAAAGTCTGATCTTCGCAACACATGTTTGTGGAAGCGTGTCATGGCACAAACAAAGGAGATTTCTGAGGACCTCAGAAAAAGCATTGTTGATGCTCATCAGGATGGAAAAGGTTACAAAACCATCTCTAAAGAGTTTGGACTCCACCAATCCACAGTCAGACAGATTGTGTACAAATGGAGGAAATTCAAGACCATTGTTACCCTCCCCAAGAGTGGTCAACCAACAAAGATCACTCCAAGAGCAAGGCGTGTAATAGTCGGCGAGGTCACAAAGGACCCCATGGTAACTTCTAAGCAACTGAAGGCCTCTCTCACATTGGCTAATGTCAATGTTCATGAGTCCACCATCAGGAGAACACTGAACAACAATGGTGTGCATAGCAGGGTTGCAAGGAGAAAGCCACTGCTCTCCAAAAAGAACATTGCTGCTCATCTGCAGTTTGCTAAAGATCACGTGGACAAGCCAGAAAAGGCTATTGGAAAAATGTTCTGTGGATGGATGAGACCAAAATAGAACTTTTTGGTTTAAATGAGAAGCGTTATGTTTGGAGAAAGGAAAACACTGCATTCCAGCATAAGAACCTTATCCCATCTGTGAAACATGGTGGTGGTAGTATCATGGATTGGGTCTGTTTTTCTGCATCTGGGCCAGTACGGCTTACCATCATTGATGGAACAATGAATTCTGAATTATACCAGCGAATTCTAAAGGAAAATGTCAGGACATCTGTCCATGAACTGAATCTCAAGAGAAGGTGGGTCATGCAGCAAGACAACGACCCTCAGCACACAAGTCGTTCTACCAAAGAATGGTTAAAGAAGAATAAAGTTAATGTTCTGGAATGGACAAGTCAAAGTCCTGACCTTAATCCAATTGGAATGTTGTGGAAGGACCTGAAGCGAGCAGTTCATGTGAGGAAACCCACCAACATCCCGGAGTTGAAGCTGTTCTGTACGGAAGAATGGGCTAAAATTCCTCCAAGCCAGTGTGCAGGACTGATTAACAGTTACCAGAAACGTTTAGCTGCAGTTATTGCTGCACAAGGGGGTCACACCAGATACTGAAAGCAAAGGTTCACATACTTTTGCCACTCACAGATATGTAATATTGGATTGTTTTCCTCAATAAATAAATGACCAAGTATAATATTTTTGTCTCATTTGTTTAACTGGGTTCTCTTTATCTACTTTTAGGACTTGTGTGAAAATCTGATGACGTTTTAGGTCATATTTATGCAGAAATATAGAAAATTCTAAAGGGTTCACAAACTTTCAAGCACCACTGTACATTGCAGATGATAAAGCGAACAGTAAGAAGCTACACCAGCTGCTGTCACTTCATGTTGCCTCAAACTTTAGCTCCATCTCTGATCCAGTTAATCAGAGCAGAGCACTCTCAGGTACTTTCACGTGACACTTCCCCACTACTGATGTTCCACTCACTGTGCCGTTCTTATCACATTACACTGTAACATGACTGAAATTCAAGATACTTTTTTGTCT
This sequence comes from Neoarius graeffei, assembly GCF_027579695.1. Lineage (NCBI taxonomy): Eukaryota > Metazoa > Chordata > Actinopteri > Siluriformes > Ariidae > Neoarius > Neoarius graeffei. The sequence continues at coordinate 14,593,507 of NC_083590.1, read as the reverse complement.
ACTCAGTCGAGGACATTGTCTTTAAATTGCTGTTGGCTCATTAATAAGCAATTCTATCATCTGTATAGATAGGTGATCAAAATGCAAGAAAAGGTCCATTGGACAGAAGACACATGAGACAGAATCCTGAATGTAAAATGTCTGCCTAATCTCTGAGCTCTTCCTGTTACCCCTTGGTCTAATGTAGCTGGAATCACTTCATGGTGGATGCCAGCAGAAGATTTTGATCCTTCCGGGGGTCAACTGGCATGCCTTACAGGCCCTTCTTTTGGAATACGTGGGAGCCAGGGAGCTACCTTGATAACCGAGAGGGCATGGCTTCCATCCCTGGAAAGTTTTATTGTGTTGAAAATTGCCTTGGGTCAAGCACCAAATGAATTCCTCCATCGCAACCGTGAAGGCATCCTTGAGGCTTACGTGAGCTACTGGGGTTTACATCAGCATTCTGTCGCAACCATAGACCTCAAAATGTTCACAGAACAACATTCCACAGAAAGTGAAAAGTTTGCCTAAGGGGTGTGGCTTATTTTGTCTTGCCGAAGCTATGCCGTACTACAGTCATGAAAACCGTAAACACTGCCCTCATTTCCATAAGGCCATACATTGCTATAAGACGTTGCCGCCATTGGTTTTACCAGCGTTTTCCTTTGCTATCGTCATGACTATCATGGCTTCTTTTGCATATTTATTCCACCCAAATTTATGCGATAGATCTCCTCCATACTCTGCCGGCATAGCCACAGTTCGCACGGATCAACCAGCTGTGTGTGACCTTAGCATTAGTTTCAGTTTATTTCACACTAAGACTCCTGAGCCATGTGCCTTACACAGCACAATTTATAAGTGCACATTAGTGTTAGGACTTTCAGCTGTCTTCCTCCTGTTGCCTCTTTACACACACACACACACACACACACACACACACACACACACACACACACACACACACACACACAGACTGAAAGACTGCAGAGTCAAGGCTATTGAGCCAAATGTTGAATGAAGACAGTGCTGATCTTACGAATAAAGAATGTAAGCTAATGTTGATGAATTACTACAATGCCATTAAACGAATTTCCACCAGAGCAGTTTCAGTTCCCAGGACCTGCTCCAGACTCACTACACTTCTTAAATGTCTCTGATTGGTCAAGGTTCATGATTGACATGGCTCAAACCTGCCATTATAATATATTTTTTTTTTAAAATGTTTTATATCAGAAAACTGACTGCAGCTGACTGGACTGAGTGCAAAAGTGACATGTACACTCACCGGCCACTTTATTAGGAACACCCATCCACCTGCTGTTTGATCCAGTTCTCTAATCAGCCGATCCTTTGATGCATAAAATCATGCAAATACAAATCGAGAGCTTCAGTTAATTAATGTTCACTTCAAACATCAGAATGGGAAAAATTGTGATCTCAAAGTGTGACTTTCTTTCACTGTGGCATGGGTGTTGGTTTGAGCCAGATGGACTGGTTTGAGTACTTCAGAAACTGCTGATCTCCTGGGATTTTCACACACAACCGTCTCTAGAGTTTACACAGACAGAATGGTGCAAAAAAACAAAAAACATTATCGAGTGAGTGAGCGACAGTTCTGTGGGTAGAAAGTAAATAAACGCCTTGTTGATAAGGGAGGTCAGAGGAGAATGAACAGATTGGCTTGAGGTTTTTTTTTCCAGGAAGGACAGAGTAACTCATATAACCACTCTTTACAACCGCGGTGAGCAGAAAAGCATCTCAGCATGCAACAGAAAACAGAAGAACACATTGGGTTCCTCTCCTGCACCCAAGAACAGGAATCTTAGAATCAAGAACAAGTTCCTATTTCTAGTTTTTAATCTAGATTGTGTTAACATCATTTGTTTGATTTGCACAATTTAAAAAATAATAACAATATAAGGACCTCTCAGAAGTTAGAGAATTTTTTTCTTTTCTCAGAAGTTTCTGAACTGTCTTTATTCCCTGATCACAGAGATGATCCACTTTCATAAACATGGTGCAGTTAATATGAATGAATCAATTTAAAAAAATAAAAATAAACCGGTTTTTGTAGTTATTGTAGTTATTAAAGGGTCACATGACATATTTATTAATATGATGTTCATGTGCTGTATGTTGCAGAGCTTAAAGCATATACGTAGAACCATGGCCTCACTTTTGTTTATACGGTAAATGCCCTGAGACCTCAAGAATAGCAGAGGAATAGTTTTAAGTGTTAACAATAAATCTAATATAGTAATTTTTATGATTAAAGTGATTCATATCGGTAGCGGTCTGAGTGAATGACCTTGAGATCTGTGACGTCACAGCAGGAAGTCTATCGGTCTCATCACCATTTCCGCTATCCTAAAACAAATCTCCCCCAAAGCTCCGTTACTGACTAAAACACAGAGCTGACTGCAACTCTGATCCTCCATTTTGAGCTAATTTATCGCCATGCCACGTAGATGTGTTTTTGGCCGGTGCAGCAACATGACAGAAGGTGGATTTATGTTGTGTTCATGACCCAAGAATGTTCAAACTGCAAAGATTTGGACGCGTTTTGCGAGAAGTTCACGGATTGGGCGGCTACGAAGTGGTCTCTCCTCTGCTCTGCACATTTTACTGAAGACTCGTATGAGACCTCTGATCTGTTGAGGAGCATTGGCTATAAGCCCATATTGAAAGAGGGTGCAGTACCAGCAATTAAAGAAAAAGAAAACTACAAGAAAATGAAAGTATTTTATTTTATTTTTTTAAAAGGAAAGTGAGTTCAGTTGCACCAGTCCTCCCGGAGTGAGCCGAGGGTTGTTGCTAAAACCAGTGACATCCCGTTCCGTCCCGGGTTTCAGTAATTGCCTGAGCCCAGCAGTAATGTCGGAACACAGTATGAAGAAAAGTGAATGAGTGGAACAGCCGTCTGATTTCTAAACTGGATATTGCTGCCATCTCACCCTTACATGGAAGAAGTGAATGAACAGAGAACTGAACGAACAACTGAAAGTCACATTGTTTCAAAAACAATTGGCCTTCAAGAAGCGAGAACACAGACGGGTAAGCTCCGATTCTGATTTGGATAAATAAAGCAACCCGTTGTTTACCTGCATTTAGATTAATACATGTCACTTGTATTGTGTGTTTAAGTTACTGGTATAAGATTATTTAATTTGCTTCAGAATGTGATTGTCTCAGTTCATCTGATTATTTAATTAGCCTTTTATGTTTTATCAGTGAAAATGCATGCATGCATGCATTCATCTGTAGTCATGAAGTCCTTTGAGAGACTGGTGTTGTCACGCCTGAAGGACATCACAGACCCCCTGCTGGACCCCCTGCAGTTTGCCTACCGGGCAAACAGGTCAGCGGATGATGCAATCAATATGGGACTGCACTACATCCTGCAACACCTTGACTCTGCAGGGATGTATGCCAGGATCCCATTCGTGGACTTCAGTTCGGCGTTCAACACCATCGTTCCAGATATCCTTCACACCAAGCTCACCCAGCTCACTGTGCCCTCCTCCACCTGTCAGTGGATTATAAACTTCCTGACTGACAGGAAGCAGCAGGTGAGGCTGGGGAGCATCACATCCAGCACCCGGACTATCAGCACTGGCACCCCCCATGAAATAACATGAAATAACATGATAATTTTGTACCATGAAATTACATGATAATTTCATATCATGAAATTACATGATAATATCATGTTATTACATGATAAATATATTGTAAAACATGATAAGATATTGTTATAACAAAGTTTTCACGTAATTACTTGATACTAAGCCAATTTTTTTTTTTTGAGTGTGGCAGCAATATGCTTCCGTAGTAACGGTATTTCTGACTTTCACTATAAATTTTTATTTATGGGTTGTTTTTTTATTTATGGGTTGAAATTTTTATTCAGGGTACAAAGTTTGTGTCACAGGGGTCCAAAATTCAAATTGATTAAAACTGGTTCTTGTACCAGTTTTTAAGTGAAGGACAAGTTAAAGAACAGATAGGCATGTGTAATAGTTTGTATTATAACAAGATCAAGTGTAGCTTTAAGCAGGGCTGGGAGAAACAAATGAAGTGATTCTCGGAGAGGACTTTTTTTGTTTTGACAATTCAGAATCCACTACTTCCATAGTGCTTTTAAATATAAGGCTGTAAGCTTTGTGTTATTTGTCTCTAATATTTATGTCCCAATATCTTGACCACATTTTAGGATGAAAATAATCATTTTAGATATGTTATTTTATATTGAAAAATTAGCTGTCTCGGAGAGGACATTTTTTTTTGACACAATTACATACTAATTTGATCAAAATAGTCTGAAAACTTACTGGCATTCAACATTAAAACTTAACTTCCAATGATATGGAACCAAATATTTGTTTTATGGTATAAAGAATGATTTAAGTGCATCCCTTTTGGAGCTACCTGTGGTAAAAAAAAAAGCACTTTTTCTAAATGACACGAGTAATTTTGCTAAATATGACATATATTGCCATACATTCACCAAAAATAACGTTATCACCATCTTTTTTTTTTTGCATGATAAATAGAGCTATCACAGGGCTACAATAAACAACCAAGTTTATTTAGTCAAGCCTTTTGATATTGAAGATAATAAGTATTAAATGTGATTTTTAGCTTGCATACCCTGATTGTAAAACAACCCTTATATGACTTTAGTCTATATGGAATCAATTTTGTGCCAAAATGTTCATACAATACTTTTGAAATATCAAACAAAAACGACAAATCAAAATACAAAAAAAGTCAATTTTTTTAGACTGGCAAACAAATTATTTGTGTAATCGTGCAAAATATCAGTCTATTACTCTTCAGAAACCTTTTATTTTTGTTCTGCGTCTTTCTCAGTTTTGTTTGCCGTAATTTATTTTGGTTGCGATTCCAGCTTTCTCGTTTGCGCTCCCTGACTTTTTGCTTGCGATTCCCCCGAAAGCTGTTGCGGCCATTTCCTACTCGGATTCTGGCGGACTGTTTGACGAGTGACCGATCCATTGACGGTAAACGAGGATCGAGTGGACTTCAGTGGCGACTACTGAATTAATTCAACAAAGTGTAAGTGCGGGACAAATGTGTTGTATGTGTTGCAGCAGTGCACATTATGCAGGCGTGTTTAACGTTAGCAAGACAGCTATTATATTGGGTAGTGGAGCTAAGGTTAACATTTGACTTGCCACAAAACACCTGCATAATGTGCACTACTGCAACACATACAGCACATTTGTCCCGTTCTTACACTTTGTTGAATTAATTCAGTATCATAGTCGCCACTGAAGTCCACTTGATGCTTGTTTACCGTCAATGGATCGGTCACTCGTCAAACAGTCCGCCAGAATCCGAGTAGGAAATGGCCGCAACAGCTTTCGGGGGAATCGCTGAGCGTAGCTGTCAGTCAAACACAAGTTAGCCAATGGGAATGCATTCCTGGACAGCCCACCCACACGTGAAGTTTGTGCCAAAAGTGCAAGCAAAAAGTCAGGGAGCGCAAACGAGAAAGCTGGAATCGCAACCAAAATAAATTACGGCAAACAAAACGGAGAAAGACGCGGAACAAAAATAAAAGGTTTCTGAAGAGGAATAGACTGATATTTTGCACGATTACACGAATAATTTGTTTGCCAGTCTAAAAAAATTGACTTTTTTTTGTATTTTGATTTGTCGTTTTTGTTTGATATTTCAAAAGTACTGTATGAACATTTTGGCACAAAATTGATTTCATAGGTCTATTGCTGTAAAAGGCCTCGACCTTAAAACCAGTTCCTGCTGTGACGTCACGCACTCAGGGCTGGCTGGCTCAGCTCCAGTGCCAACTTTGCGGTGGAGTTTAATAACTCTCAGAAATATATATATTTTATTCCCATTTATGCAGCATACAAGAGTCCAGGATGGAGATCCTACCCACTCGGAAATGTATTTAAAAAGTAAAGGCTCTGCGTATCTGCTTTAAGGATTTGCTGAGCTTCAAAGAAAAAAGAAATAAAGTAACTTTTCTGTGTAACTTTTCCTCACCGTCTCTGCGAGCGCGCGCGTGCTGGGATTTGCGGTGCGTGACAGCGCGCGCCCACCTCTCCGCCTCGCCCAGGTTCGCTCGCGCGTCCTCCCCGGTGAGGACCCGGAATCGGTGCTCCACCCTTTGTCGGCCGGCGGGAGCTCCGGTCCAGCTGCGCCGCGGCGGGTAGAAATAAACGGACAGATACGCCGCCGTGTCCGCCTCGTCCTCACTCCGGCGCGCGCGGCATCCCACACAGTCACCGAGGCCGAGCTCGAGCGCGTGCTCCTGTCCGTGCTGCTGCCACACGGGCGACCCGCCGATCTTTCGCACCGACAGGCAGCTGTCCGTTAAGGTCACGGAGAATCTCAGCCTCCCGGTCGCCGCGTCGGTGAACTCCGCGCGCAGCTCCTCCGCATCTCCGTCCATCCTGACCGGAAACCGCGACACGTGAGACCGGATCCGATGGGACGTTGTGTTGTAGGTGAGAAAGCAGCGCGCGTGCAGAGTCCGGAGACTGCTGGAGTTTAACAGCTGGATTTAGTTCCGCTGAAATAGATCTCTTCCCGAGTGACGACACACACACACGAGAGAGAGAGAGAGAGAGAGAGAGAGACTCCATATCCACACAGCTAACTCTCACTCTTCATCTTCATCACAAGCACATGTTCACAGGGAAGAGGTGAGAGAGCTGCATACGCGCTTTAGTGACATATTCATACAAGTGCTGACCGATAAATCGTATTTTCATCGTCACCGCGATATGAACGTGTGCCATAAACACATCTGAAGAAGAAGAAGAAGCCTTTATTTGTCACATGTACACTCAAGCACAGTGAAATGTCTCCTCTGCATTTAACTCATCTGAAGCAGTGAACACACACACAAGTAAGCAGTTGGGGGTTAGGCAGGGGCGCAGATAGGATTTTTGAACTGGGGGGACTGAGCTGTCAGCAAATGATTCCATTTTGTGTAAATGCATATATATAAGCTTCAATATCCATTCGAATTGTGAGTTTTCTAACTGAATGAACATTGGTAGACAAAGGCCTACCTGGTCAACACTAGCCATACATGATCAAATTGTTATTTGTCTGGTATGTTAATCACGCTCCAAAACTTCATGTCTTCTGCATGTTTTATTTAAACATTTGCTGTTCTCAGCAGGATGAAGAATCTCATCACAGAAACTTTAACTGTAACTTCTAACAAAAAGGGAATGTCCAAAAATTAATAACAAAATAAAATTGAAATGGAATGGTTGTCTGTGTCTATGTGTCAGCCCTGTGATGACCTGGCGACTTGTCCAGGGTGTACCCCGCCTTTCGCCCGTAGTCAGCTGGGATAGGCTCCAGCTCGCCTGCGACCCTGTAGAACAGGATAAAGCGGCTAGAGATAATGAGATGAGATGAGATAAAATTGAAATGATTCACACTCGTGCCTTCATGTAAATGATTAGAAACATAAAATGTGTATGAAAACAGAAGTATAAACACTTGAACAACAGATTCACACAAATAAAAATAAAAAGTATTTTTTCCAATAAACAAAATTGATAGAAAAAAAAATTTCCCTCTGCAGCCAAACAAATTTACCGTCTAGAAGCAGACTCAATAGGTCCCAAAAACATCTCTCCACTGCTTCCCAGTTTAAAAACTGGGACATCATGGAATATGGAATTCGAAAAAAAAAAAAATGGACAGTTAATGAAATGAAACGAAAACCCCAAAATTTATGCTGGTAGATGCTAGATTTCAATGCTTTTCCGACTTCAAACTTCCAACTTACGAGTACAACTGAACGCACCATTAGTCGTAGCAGAAACACCGTTGCTATCAAATGGATGAGCTGTGCAGTGTTATTAACCGAGAATGACATGGAAAATTGAACACCTTGCTTTCCCAACTCTGCAAGGATCTTCTCCAGCCTTTCCCCTTCTTGAATCGGTGTAATGTGGATTGATCACAGACAAGGCTACTGCTGCTGCCAGTTCAACTTTGTGCTGCAATGTAAGTTAGTCTAACTAACGGAACATTAATCCTCACTTTTTCTACCTATGTTTGGCGCCTTACGTAGGGACGGTGGGTGGGTGGGACAGATAGGGGTCACTATAAATCTGGGGGGGACATGTACCCCCCGTCCCCAGTGCCATCTGCGCTCTTGGGGTTAGGTGCCTTGCCCAGGGGCACTTCAGCCCAAGGCCACCCCATGTTAACCTAACTGCATGTCTTTGGACTGTGGGGGAAACCCACGCAGACATGTGGAGAACATGCAAACTCCACACTAAAGGGCCCCTGGGACATTCCACCGAATGGGTGCCATTTGCTTGTTGTACCACTCTCAAATTAAACTTAATTTGTTATATATTTTCAACACTGATTATAATAACACACATATTTAACTATTCAGAATGTTAAAAGGCTACGTTATTTTTTTTTTTTACAAGGTTTGGAAGTCAAAGATAGCTGCATTTTTTTTCAGTCCTGTTACCAAAACTCTGAAAGTAACAGGACTGAGTTTTTAGCCTAGGATTAGCTAATACGTGGAATTAAGCCACATGGCGCCATCGCTAATAGCATGACCACACTTAGGACATTCTAGTGATTTACCAAAAATCTGTATTTTTAAAATAAACAAATATCTCATCTCATTATCTCTAGCCGCTTTATCCTTCTACAGGGTCGCAGGCAACCTGGAGCCTATCCCAGCTGACTACGGGCGAAAGGCGGGGTACACCCTGGACAAGTCGCCAGGTCATCACAGGGCTGACACATAGACACAGACAACCATTCACACTCACATTCACACCTACGGTCAATTTAGAGTCACCAGTTAACCTAACCTGCATGTCTTTGGACTGTGGGGGAAACCAGAGCACCCCGAGGAAACCCACACGGACACGGGGAGAACATACAAACTCCACACAGAAAGGCCCTCGCTGGCCCCGGGGCTCGAACCCAGGACCTTCTTGCTGTGAGGCGACAGCGCTAACCACTACACCACCGTGCCGCCCTAAACAAATATCATCTAAGAAATAATTTAAGTAACAGGACAGTATGTTGACATTGACCTTATCAGTCAAAGTTAAAAAATCATCAAATATACAGAAAAGTAAATGAGAGAACTAACTTTTGGTCTTCCCATGGCCTTCAGAAGACACAACTGATGTAACTTCCTGTTGAGCATGTGATTTATGGAATGTTCCAAATTTGTCAGATGGGGTAATATGTTTGGGTAACAGGACTGAGTGAAAACCCAGGGACACGACTAAAATGTGTATTTTAACTAAGATATTGTGGATTTCTTATGAAAAAAATATATTTAAACCATGGATAGGATATGGAGTCACACAACAGTGCAAAAGAAATACTGTTTCTGAAGGATTTTAATCATAATATTTCATAGTTAAGTATAAAGTTAGAGTGCGGAGACAGGTAACACATGATATTTTTCAGTGTTTTAGGTAGTTTTTATTAATCCTTACAATTATATATCTTAAATTTGAAATCAGATCAATGTGCAGGACATTCTGCGTAATAAGGAAATTTATTTTAAAGTACATTTTTATGTGCATTTATACATATAATTTTCTAGGGACGGAAATGGCACCGATTTGGTGGAATGGCTCTCCTATTAGCCGCTGGGCTTGAACCCAGAACCTTCTTGCTGTGAGATGACAGTGCTAACCACTACACCTCCGTGCCACCCAAAATTGCCCATCGATGTGAATGTCTATGTGAATGCTTGTTTTCCAAGCCCAGAAATGAGAGGGTTGTGGCAGGAAGGGCATCCTGTGTCAAACTATGCTCCAGTTAATATGACATGTGGATCCTGGCAACAGTGTTGGTCAAGGAAGAAGAAGAATAGAATAGAATAAGGACAGAGCTAAATGAGGACAATTGCTTACAAAAGACAGTAACAAACGACAAGATGTCTCCCAAGGTACAACCTACCTTAATGTACGCCTACGGCTCATTATTGGACCTCAAGGTCACTATGTGTACCTTTTTAGGGCCAAAAATGTACATATATAGTCCCAAGCAGTATAAAGGGTACAAATAAGTACCTTAGACAGTACTGCCTCACTGACAAGCAGGGTACCCTAAAGGTACAATAATGTACTTTATTTTCTGAGAGTGGATAGTGGAACTGTAACAATAATTGTGCAACATGTGATAAGGTATAGTGCAGATAAAGTGTGTGTGTGAGGGGGAGGGGGGTATAGATAGTGCACAACGTCCCAACTTTTTTGGAAACCGGGTTGTAAAAAATGATTTGCTGTTTTAACTTAAAAAAGTTAGTGCAAGGGCTGCCTTAAAATTTCGAGTTGAGCCCGGTAGCCGACAGGGGCCTTTCTGTGTGGAGTTTGCATGTGTTCCGGTTTCCCCCACAGACCAAAGACATGCAGGTTCGGATAATTGGTGTCTCTAAATTGACCGTAGGTGTGAATGTGAGTGTGAATGGTTGTTTGTTTCTGTGTCTCAGCCCTGCGATGACCTGATGACTTGTCCAGGGTGTACCCCGCCTCTCACCCATAGTCAGCTGGGATAGGCTCCATCTTGCCTGTGACCCTGCACAGGATAAGTGCTTATGGATAATGGGTTGTATGTATAGCTTATTATTATAACTAATAATATATTTGTTTTTATTTACTTCTTTCCACTTAAAATGGACGTAGTGGGGGAGAGGAGGATGTTGGCCAAGTTATCATCCTTAATGGCGAACACCTCCCATCCACTGCAGGAGACAGTAGCAGCACTGGGCAGCTCCTTCAGTGACCAGCTTCTCCATCTGCGGTGTGTTAAGAGCCATTCCACCGAATCGGTGCCATTTCCGTCCCTAGAAAATTATATGTATAAATGCACATAAAAATGTACTTTAAAATACATTTCCTTATTACGCAGAATGTCCTGCACATTGATCTGATTTCAAATTTAGATATATAACGTCGGCTGATTGTCAAAACGTCATAATTACGACAGTTTTTTGGTTGTCCTGTAAAGTTATCAACTTTGAAGTTACGACCTTTTGACAATTTGTCGATGATAATTGTAAGGATTAATAAAAACTACCTAAAACACTGAAAAATAGCATGTGTTACCTGTCCCTGCACTCTAAATTTATACTTAACTATGAAATATTATGATTAAAATCCTTCAGAAACAGTATTTCTTTTGCACTGTTGTGTGACTCCATATCCTATCCATGGTTTAAATATATTTTTTTTCATAAGAAATCCACAATATCTTAGTTAAAATACACATTTTAGTCATGTCCCTGGGTTTTCACTCAGTCCTGTTACCCAAACATATTACCCCATCTGACAAATTTGGAACATTCCATAAATCACATGCTCAACAGGAAGTTACATCAGTTGTGTCTTCTGAAGGCCATGCAAAGACCAAAAGTTAGTTCTCTCATTTACTTTTCTGTATATTTGATGATTTTTTAACTTTGACTGATAAGGTCAATGTCAACATACTGTCCTGTTACTTAAATTATTTCTTAGATGATATTTGTTTATTTTAAAAATACAGATTTTTGGTAAATCACTAGAATGTGCTAAGTGTGGTCATACTATTAGCGATGACGCCATGTGGCTTAATTCCATGTATTAGCTAATCCTAGGCTAAAAACTCAGTCCTGTTACTTTGAGTTTTGGTAACAGGACTGAAAAAATGCAGCCATCTTTGACTTCCAAACCATGTAAAAAAAAAAAAAAAACGTAGCCTTTTAACATTTTGAATAGTTAAATATGTGTGTTATTATAATCAGTGTTGAAAAGATATAACAAATTAAGTTTAATTTGGGAGTGGTACAACAAGCAAATGGCACCCATTCGGTGGAATGTCCCTTAAAGTGCCATTCCACCATTGGATGTATTCTTTGGCATAAAATACAATATATTTTATGACAACATGACTAGACAGATAAATCTTTTAGCTTCAAAATGATATATCAAACATAATTTTTTGACAACGACAAGTATATTAATTTCGCGACCAAAGTCACCTACCCTTTTAATTTCCGCGCGGTAGTGAAACGTGATGTCATCGGCAGGTTCCCCTTCTTGTGTACCACGTCACGTGTGACGTGGCACAGATTATCAGCAATGGCGGATAGAACACGATTGTCAGCTTCGGAAAAGAAGCGAAGGAAAATAGCAAGTGATGCCCAAAGGAGACGGTCGATGGTGAATATCGGCACAGCAATCGACAAGTGGAAATCGCGTTCTATCCACCATTGCTGATAATCTGTGCCATGTCACACGTGACGTGGTACACAAAAAGGGGAACCTGCCGATGACATCACGTTTCACTACCGCGCGGAAATTAAAAGGGTAGGTGACTTTGGTCGCAAAATTAATATACTTGTCGTTGTCAAAAAATTATGTTTGATATATCATTTTGAAGCTAAAAGATTTCTGTCTAGTCATGTTGTCATAAAATATATTGTATTTTATGCCAAAAAAATACATCCAATGGTGGAATGGCACTTTAAGGAGAGATACAGCAGCTCCTTCCTCCCTACTGCTGTGAGACTGTACAACCAGTACCTCACCAAGCACAGCACCAGACACTCCTCACAATAATGAACAATACTGTCCAGATCACTTCTACATCCACTGAAACCCCTCTGAACGTATACTGTGTGCACTATCAGCATCAGTAGTTTACAGTGAACTGCTCGCTACACATGGTTAAAATGGCTCTTGCCTGTGCAATACCACCTTTGTAATACACTTGTGTTAACTATATTTCTGCAAACCTGTTAATTTATGCAAATTTGTAGCTTGTATACTAAGTACTTTTGCACTACTCCTTCACTGCCTTATCTTTTTCTCTTTATATATTTTGCTGCTGTAGCAATGTCAGTTTCCCCTTGTGGGATAATAAAAGGCTCTCTTATCTTATCTAAAATGAAAGAAGAGGCCAAACAAATGTTGTTTGTTTCACTTTTATTCTATGAATAAATAATTAATCCTGGTGCATTTTGGTTTCAAAATGTCTAGAGACCATTTATTATTATTATTATTATTATTAATAATAAACTCAAATAGGCGGCACGGTGGTGTAGTGGTTAGCGCTGTCGCCTCACAGCAAGAAGGTCCTGGGTTCGAGCCCCGTGGCCGGCGAGGGCCTTTCTGTGCAGAGTTTGCATGTTCTCCACGTGTCCGCGTGGGTTTCCTCCGGGTGCTCCGGTTTCCCCCACAGTCCAAAGACATGCAGGTTAGGTTAACTGGTGACTCTAAATTGAGCGTAGGTGTGAATGTGAGTGTGAATGGTTGTCTGTGTCTATGTGTCAGCCCTGTGATGACCTGGCGACTTGTCCAGGGTGTACCCCGCCTTTCGCCCGTAGTCAGCTGGGATAGGCTCCAGCTTGCCTGCGACCCTGTGGAACAGGATAAAGCGGCTACAGGAGATGAGATGAGATGAGATGAGAATAAACTCGAATATTTGAGTTCATTGTAAACGCCTCCACTACGCTTGCCTGAAGTCACGTGGGCTGTTACGTCATTAGAAGTATAAATACTGCCTCCCTGGGCTTAGCTGTTCTCTTTTCCGCCTGTTGCAGTATCAGAGGCAGTAGTGGCTTTCTCTTAAACGCTTATAAATAAAATGTCTAACACTGGAAGGTTAAATATGGACGCTCTAAGGCCGCCTTAATCAAATGTAAGTGTTTCTAAATATATTTAAGCTTTTTTTTGTCATTGCTAGCGCGCTAATCTCTTTTGCTAGCGCGCTAATCTCTTTTGCTAGCGAGTCAGCAGCTTATTTTACATTTAAAAAAATCACAGTGATATATATAGTATTTGTGGCTGGTTTTTTTTCTTAAACATTTTAACACGCTTTTTGCTTAAATGGAAATCTGCACGATTATCCGCCCACCTAATTAGCTCGGCTAGTTATTTTTTGCTAGCTTGAATGGACCATGTTAGAGCGCGCGCTTCTAATTTTTTTTTTTTCGCTTTCTCTTGAAAACTTAATTTTTTAACACTTCGCATTTCGCGTTTTAGACTTTTTTTTTAAAGTTATTATTTTAAAGGTTTGGAAGTCGTTAACCGGAAATTATTAAAACTTGTGATAAGTGTGCGCGAGCACGTGGCGGGTGACTCCATGTTCACGCCTTATTGAGTGGCTGCACGTGACTGGGGTTTAAAACTTATGGATCCTAAACGTGGAGAGGCGGGGCGAGATGGACCTGCAAAGGGTCAGAGGTCACACTGTAAACGCCATGCTAATGTTAAAGCCTGGAGTGAGTCATTAGAGTGCAGTATAAATCACTATTTCAGGTTATAGACCCAGAAAAAGTTTACCAATGTACAGTGCAGAATAATCCAAAGTGTGCTTTTTTTTTTTTCCCTCTCTCAATCTGTTTTCTGACTTTTTTTTTTTAAGGGATGTAGATTGTGGCCTTCATTATGAATGAATCCTGAAGGAATCTCCATCTTGGATCCTGTATCAGTGACTGAAGGTACATTGTTTTAATGTTTTGTGACTGTAACTAGAGTGGCGGCTGCAATGATCGAGACCTTTTCAGATTTACCAATAAATAATTTTACGAAGGTGAGTTTCAGTTACAGCAATTATTGGTTAATTAATCAACTGGAAGACCTGCCTCACCCTTTGATCTCAGCTTGTTATCTGAGATGGAAATTTTTTTTTTTTAGTATGCTCAGCAATTTTTTTTCGGAACTCCTGGATATAAGCATGGTGGAAAGATCATGGACATGTTTTTACTGATCAAATTCACCAAGGTTTCGTGATCTTGTCGAAACTGTTTCTTTTTTCATTTGACAGTCGCCATTTTGTATCTAAATGTGTGTTTGAGAAGTCATGTGAAGTGTTGATCACTTTCACTGGTGTCTACCATTATCGACACCCTGTGGGATTAAGTGACCTTTACAACTGTTATGGATTGATCTTTGTGTAACATTGAAGTAGATGAAGTACTTAAAAAAAAAAAAGTGCTGTGGCTTTTTTTTTAATCTTTGATTCATAAAAGAATGGAGTGTTGAGTATTTGGAATCCTGTTGCAATAAATAGAATTGGAGCAGAATTAAATTCCTGACATTATAAATTGCATGCTTGAAATATTCAGATTTTTCTATTTCATTCAGAATTGTGGTTTATTGTAAATATCTACTACATCACAGTATCGGTAGATGGGAAAATGGGGGCTGCAATAGTGAGGTGAGAGTGCAGGCAGGGTGGAGCAGTTGGAGAAGGATTTCGGGAGTCATTTGTGATAGGAAAGTCCCAGCAGAAGTGAAGGGTAAGATGTATAAGGCAGTAGTGAGACCAGCTGTGATGTATGGATTGGAGACCGTACCCTTAACAAAGAAACAGGAGGCAAAGTTGGAGGTGGCGGAGTTGAGGATGTTAAGGTTTGCGTTGGGAGTGACGAGGTTGGACGGGATAAGGAATGAGCACATCAGAGGGACAGCACATGTGGAGAGATTGGGAATTAAGCTAAGAGAGATGAGACTGAGATGGTACGGGCACATCCTGAGAAGAGATGCAGAGCATGTTGGAAGGAGAATGTTGAGGATGGAGCTGCCAGGCAAACAAAAACGAGGAAGGCCAAAGAGGAGATGCATGGATGTGGTGAGAGAGGGCATGAAAGTGGCAGGTGTGGTAGAGAAGGATGCCGAAGACAGGGAGCAATGGAGACACAAGATCCGCTGTGGTGACCCCGAATCGGGAGCAGCCAAAAGATGATCACAGTATTAGTAAACATTTTATTTTGGTTCAAGGAATAGCATGTGACCTTTGACCTGGATTGTCATGTGGTTACAATGTCAATTACTTGTTGACATTTATTGGTAAACTGCAAAACTAGAAATTAATACAAACAGCAAATGATTAACAGTGTTCTATGAAAATACTTTTCAGACAGATTAAACATTATCAGTTCATTTTAGTTAATTTACATAAGCACCGACATCCATATATTTATATAAGAGATTTTGCACAAGTCTATGTAAAACAAATCTTTAAATAAACTGTTCTAGCTTAATACTACATACCAATTTATTATTTTTAACAATCATCTGGTGTCTAACTGTGGACAAAGGTGTCGATAATTGTGGAACAGTGTCACGTGGTTGGATATGCTAAATAATTGGGAATCAACTTTTTTTTTCCAGTGAAAATCTGAGTAATTAATGCAAAATTTACATATTGAAAGTCTTCTACTTTTGCAACGGCCAAAAGATCGTTAAGGTGTCTAATTGTAGCTGCTGCTCTAGTTTATAAATTGATTTGTATTCCTGAGATGAAAATGCTACATAGGAAGTGCCGTCTGATGCGATAACTGACGATGGTTCAAAGCTACACTGTTCTGAGGATGAAGCTGAAGGTTTCCTCTCCTTGTATGCTTTCTGTACAGTGAGTCTGAAGGCTCTTCTCTCTGCAGGTAACTGCCGCCTAGAGGCTATGCTCAGACCAGATCGACTTCGGATTAATGCGAGGTACAAATACTTTGTATGTTGTAAAACTCTGAAATGATTGTGCATAACTCTAGAATTAAAAAAAAAAATTCCTGCACCAACTCTGATGTAAATGAGCATCTCTGTACAGAAAGCTTCACCTTGTTAACAATTACATGTTAATCTGTTTGGTATGAAGTTTTTTTTCTTAAAACCTGAACACTGAGCAATCAGAATCCTTAGTTGTATAATGGCTGTATGTTATTTCCAGATGTCCCTTATATAAAAGGGAGAAGGGGGGGGCTAGTGAGTTAATTAGATTATCAGTTAAATCTAAATGAATAGAAGGGCTTAAGATTCTTCATGTAAAGTTGAAATGAACCTGAGCTGTGTCTGAAGTCACTTGTTCTACTCGCTATCTAGGGAATTACTATATAGAGGACTAATGTAATGAGCTCATTGATGAAATGAAAAACCACTTTCGGACTCTACTCCACCATACCGTTATTTGTCATTGCGGTCACATGATTAAAATGTGCCAGATCAGTCACTTGGTGGGTTTTCTAAATAAATGCATGTACTGTACTTGTGATAAATCCGTATTATACTGAGCACCTTTCCCACATTAATAAATACAAAGTACTTTGCAGTGTCTTTCAGTTCTTTTAAATCAAGGCTGAATACTTCACCACTGCCTTTTATTAAATCAGATTTGGGGCTTTTGATTCCTCACTGCACAGCCACTTTTATTCTTGTATTTTTTTTTTCCCCTCATTCTCTTAGCTTTTTTTTCTGTTCATACTATTAATTGCACTTGAATGTTTGTTTCTTCCTCCATCCATTCACCCAGCACATGGCAGTATTTGTCATTTTCATGCCACAGCCTGTAAGTTTGCCTTGTGCTGGTCATAGGGAAAAACTACTGCTGTACTTGACTGTCTTTATGAAACCAGTGACTGCAATGCATGATGGGATATAATGCTTGGTTGGTGACATCGGTTGTCCACTACTTTTCATGATTCATTGTGGGATACCAGGAGTCCACTACATAAGGTGTAAAGTTTCACTACATTTGGACAGCACAACAAAATGGTGACCTCACAAGATAGTGAGTGGTTTCTGACAGAGCTGGTCTTGGTTTGGGAGCTTACAATGGTGACAGTTGCTAAGCAGTCATGTGATCCTTTGATTAGTTAGTGTTGGTGTGGAGAAAACTCAAGCAAGCCTGTGATGATAGAAAAGTTATCCCTGTCTGAAATGACTGTGTGGAGACGTGGTAACCTGAGGCTTGTCTTCCAGTTTCTTAAGCTGGTAAGAGTCAGAGGGCTGAACATTAAGATTTCTTCTGTGTTTTTTTTTGTTTGTTTGTTTGTTTCAGGTGATTGAGGAGGAACATTTAGTGATCCTCTGGAGGGGGATGGAACTTGAACCAGAGGTGGAGCTTTCTGGGAGGAGGTGGTCATGACTTGAGTGATCCTCATTGCTCAGAGCTCCCCCCCCCCCCCCCCAAAGTGCAGATACGTGATGCTCTGCTGTGCTGTCACCTTACACCCCTCCAAAAAAGGAAATCCATACCATAAATTGAACAATGCAGAATACTTTACACCAATCTCATTCCCCTCTGAAAGAGTAACTACATGTACATTACAATATCTTCCTATTTTTATATACAAGTCAGGACTATCCTGGTACTCAACCCAGAAGTGGAAAAGGGCTTGTGTGCATGGACTGCTATTCATAAATGTTCAAGGCACTGTTGCGTGACTGATTCTGGAACTGGAAAATGGTGTGCTATATTCAATACTATGCATTGTTGTGCAATAAAACTAAACTTGTCTGAATTGATGGTTTACAGGGTTTTTTTTACTTCAAATCATCACTGTCTTATTTGTCATGGTGGGGTTTTTTAAGCTGGTTTCTCAATTTCCTTCAAATATGGCACTGGGAATGCAGGAGAATCCACCATTTTACGCTTGGGGACTTCTCTCAAAGGGTGTGGCTGTGTCATGCAATCTGATCTACTGCTTCATTCTCAAGGGGTTGGCGTGTATGATCTGACAGGAGCCATAAGACAAAGGGAGTGTTCTAAATCTAAGCTTTTTGTGACCAGTTCTATGGTAAGTTTCAAAAGGCATCATTTTAACGTGTTTAATGTATGTTACTAACACTGTTCAAAGAACTAAATGTTTACAGTAAATGGTTTTGGGGTCTGGTCCCACAACATGGACAACTATATAATGCCAACTGTTTGCCTGAACTTGGTTCCAGTCTGGAACAGAAACTACTATAATCTCCACTAGATCAGTTGGTCCTGACACTTGGGAATGAATGTCTGTGGACTTCTGTTCCTTTTGAGTTGTAAATCAACATCCCTCCTGTTACAGGTCAAAGGGATCAGTTTAGTTTTTTTAAATTTACACAGCAACTGATAACATGGCATTATTATTAGCATTGCAGCTTGAATAAAATGCTGTGCATTGAGCTTGTTTGGTTTAAATCAATTTCTTTGCAATTCTCAAGTTACAATTTTAAACTCCTCCCCCCCAAAAAAAACATTAATCCTGACCCTCTATTATACTTCTTATTTTAAAGAATAGCAAAGCAGCAAAAAGTTGGCCTAAATATACCAAAATGTTATTACTGCCTTGTCTAAATGATTAGTGAAACTTGATCCTTTTTTTCCTGAAATATTACCTCTATACCTTCTCTTTTTTTGGGGGGGGGGAGGATATCTTTGCTCAAACAGTTTTGGTGTGTAGCCTAACACGCGCAAAAATGGACATTGTCTTTACTGTTACCCAAATGGCAACATCATGCTGTAACTCAGGGCTTTAACAATAGAAGGCAGTGCAGCTACATGAAGGACCAGGATGTTGAGCAGCCATTTTGGGGGGGGGGAAACCTCACTGGTGCATGAATGTTGGAATCCAGGATCCGGTAAATATGAAATTGAGATGTCAGGGGAAATTAACTCTGTCTGCAGCTAATCCCAACTGATAATGATGCATGTTGAAAGTTTAGTTTGCCAAATAGGAAGTTAGGATGAGAATAAATGCATAACTTATTTTTCTGCACTCCGTGACCCAAAAATGCCCTGACATGTTTACCGTTGCTCTATAGGGTAAAGATAACTGGGCTTTTTTTTTTTTCATAAGCTCTTTTGAATTCATGAACTTGTCAATATTTACAGGGATAAGTTAGTGTATACAAAATTTAATGTCTTTACAGTTATCACATTTTCTGAGAATGGCCCTTGTATGAGCTACAGGACCGTGCCACAAGAAATTTTGGGGCCTAAGAAAGAATATAATGGCAATTACTTGCTTCTGGCAGTTATTTGGCAGTGTACTAGCTTACATACAATCTAACATGCATATGAACAGTGATTTTAAAATCATTTAAATCATTTGCACTGTGGTATCAAAGATGGTCTGACCAATGTCCTGTGAAGTCTGGAAAAAGACCCCTGTGATCAAACTTTCAAATAGAAATGGCACCAGTCTGAGCCGTCGTCATGTCTGTAAGGTTGAATTGCATGGTGCACCTTTCAGCGTGTCCAGGAAGAGCTGTTCGTCCTGCAGGAAGTCCCGGTCCTAAATTAGAGACGTGTTAGTTTCAGCAGGAAAGATATATATTATAGACCAACACAGCTCTGTGTGCATGTCTCTATACACACCTTCTCAGCTATGTGCCTCAGTACAGCGAGTGTTGCCTTTAGTTTTGGAGAGACAGATGTGTTTAATGGTGCTGGAGGAAGAACCAGCGTGCTGCTCATCACAGGAGAGAAACCTGGGGAAAGAAATGAAATTCATGTAAGACATACATGAGTTGACACCTCTATGAACACTGTAGTAGGAAGTGGTGTGTACCTGTTAGTAAAGGATCACCTGGGGCAGGTAAGTAGTCAGTGGGAAGGGCGTGTCTCATTCTGTCCATCTCTCTATGATGATCTGTCACTCTCATCCTCTCCTGAGAGATGGGACACGGGAGGAATCGTAAGTCATTCCAAGTTGAATTGAATGCTAGGTTCTGGACATTTCAATGAGTGCATGCGCGCACACGGACCTGCTGTAGGTTGTGCTCCTGCATCCTCAGCTTCTCCAGCTCACTGTGGATGTTGCGCAGACGAGCCTGGTGTCCCGCTTCGACCTGCCGAGCTTCCTGCAGCGCCTGCTCGCCTTCCTCATACCGCTCACGTGCCATCTACATGGCATACAAACACGCTTGCACGTCAGCTACACCATCACATAGCTCCCACTGTGTGTGTGTGAGTGAAAGGTCACCTTGCTGAGACTCTCCACCTCCTGAGCTCGGTGTTTCAGGTGCAGAGCCGCTGTGTTCAGTCTCTCCCTCTCCCCCTCCAGCTCTCCTCGGAGTTTCTCCAGGTTTACATTCTCTTTCTGTATGGCCTCCTCTTTCTGTTTCAGCTCTCCTGCTCGGAGCTTCAGTTCAGCCTGCTCCTGACACACACACGCAGCAAATATACATAAAGGATTTTTCCTTACTCCTACTATTATATGGAGTTTCCAGACATCCACTAGTGTTCAAACAGGAAAAGTGTGTGTGTATACCTGTGCCATGTCGATGATGTGTCCCTCGCGGTCCAGCTCTCTCTCTTTGCGCAGCTTGTCCTGAGTGTGGAAGTGTGTCCACTCCGCAGCGAGTTTCCTCCTCTCTTCTGCACAGCGCTGCATCACGGACTGCTGCTCCTCTAACAGAGTGCTCTTACACACACACACACAGTGTTCCCATTTATACTTCTGATATATTTAAGGTGTTTTTCTATTCTTTTTCATTTCCATGCGTGTGTGAGACCTTAGCCCTCTCCAGCTCCTCTCTCTCGATGGTGAAGTGTTGAGTCATGGTGCGTCTCTCCTCCTCCAGGCCTCGTAACGCCGACTCTGCTTTAGCCTGCTCTGCCGTGACCCGCCAGCGCTCCTACACACACACACACACTTTAGCATCACAGTGAAGCACTAAGCATTTTGTCATGTGCATTATACCCAAATGGTCAATAATGAGGTCATTGTTATGAAATGACTGTAGAACTGGAACACACGAACACACTCTTCCCCTTGGAGGCCTGACCTGCTGCAGCTGTCTCTGCTGCTCAGCCAGCTGTGTGTCCATCTTGGCTATGACCTCTTTGAGTCGGTTTCTCTCCTCGACCATGTCCCTCTGCTGCTGAGTCAGACGCTCCTGCAGCACTGATACACACACACACACTACTCATAAGCAAAAACACTTCCTCAGCTCATATGCTGCATTCAACAAACACTGACTCGGAAATTAAAAAAAAAAAAAAAAAAACGCCTCCTTAAATCGGGACTCCTCTCTCTTCGACCCTGAGTCCAGCAAGTGACATCAAATCAAATCCTCATGACTGCTCACAGCATCAAGGCATTTTGTGTCTAATAAGTCGAGCGTAGCGTTAATTTGGCATTTCGGACTCAGGTGAGGGGCATGGCCTTACAGCATTACATCTGAAAACAGTGATATCATCATCATCTAGTACTTCAATTGTATATTTATCGCATGTGTGTGTGTTGTACCTCGCAGTTGTTCATCTCTCTGTCGAGCTCCGAGCTCCAGGCCGTGAGTTGTGTTTTCGTGAGTGCTTACAATGCGAGACGAGAGCTCGCCCAACCTGAGAGAGAACTGCTCCATCTGCTCAATAACTGCCGTCAGGGACCTACACACGACATCACACAATAAAACCACGAGTGGGATAAATAATTCAGTTTATTATTACGAATATTCAGAGTGACAGGGTGTGTGTGTGTGTGTGTGTGTGTGTGTGTGTGTAGTACCTGGTTTGTGAGGTAGCGCTGGTCACTGCATCAATCTCCTCATCCTTCAGTCTCCTGAGTCTCTGTACCTGCTCCTCGTGATCTTTCTTCATCTCCAGGATGGACTTCCTGTAAAAAACACACACACACAATTATATTACTCCAGTCATGTACAACACCACTCAGTCCTACAAAACATGACTTCTTCCATCAACACCAGCACCAAAAGGGTCCAGCTGGATTCTCTCAGGCAGGGGGCGGGGCTTACAGTGCTGTTCATGACTAATTGGTTATGTATACCATTTTTCCCAAACAAGTGTGTGTGTGTGTACACCTCTGAAGCTCTCGGAGTCTCTCCACCTCTCGGTCTCTCTCCTGTTGGCACTGTGCCAGCCTGCGCTGGTGCTGTTCCCGAAGCTCCGCCCTCTCCTGCTGCATCAGTTTCATCACCATCTCCAAACGCTCCGTCAGCTCCTGGCTCTCAGTGTGTGCCCGCGCCTCCCGCTGCAATGCACACTCCTCTAGCAGCTTCACACGAGCTCTGGAGAAGAGTGAGAGGAGTGTGTGTGTTCTCCATCAGCTCAGTACAATACAGTGTCTATAAATTTGTTTAAAGTGTTCAAGTGTTCATTTTTTTGTTAAGGTTAAATACACAGGTTTAATTCACCTGTGTGTGTTTTCCATAAGCTCGGTGTCATGTTTGTGTCTCTGTTGAACACTATCCAGTAACATCTGTAACTGATCCTTTTCCAGCTGCAGACTCCGTACCTGTTACAGAAACAGAGGTATATATAGCACTCAGCTCTGTGTGTGTGTGTGTGTCAGTATACACCTATCTGTGGAGGTGTGTACCTGTACTTGTGTGTTTATGTACGTGTTTGTGTGGTGACACCTGTCCCTCCAGCTGTATGATCCTGGTCTGTAGTGGAGTCGTGTCTCCAGTGTGATGTTCTGCATCTCTTCTCTGTTTTTGTAAGAAACTTGGGTCCAGTGGTGTCCCTAAACCCCCGAGCTGAGCCTGAACCAGATGTACACACACACACCATTGTCATTTATTTTCATGATGAATTGTCACTGAGATCTGATCACTAATTTGTGCCCGTGTGTGAAGGCAGACCTGCTGCTGCAGGAGGAGCTGCTGAAGGCTGTCTGTAGACAGTGACACCTGCTGGCCAGGTGCAGCACTCACTACTGCAGGTCTCTGCTCTGGCTCTGAGAGGGAGAGAGGGAGAAAGAACCTTCATGTTAACTTCAGAGCTCTTCATGTTCATGTAAACAAACGTAGGCCACACCACAGTGGATGAACGGGGACGGGGCGGGGCATGTAACAAAGAAACATACATTTTGCATATTCATACCAGTGTTGCAGTCGAGTCACTAAACCTCGAGTCCGAGTAGAGAGTTTTGAGTCCCCAGCGTTCAAGTCCAAGTCATTAAAGAAAATGTCGAGTCCAAGAACAAGACTCCAACCGCACCATTTGACGGCGGCTGTTTCAGCGCCATTAACATTAGTTTGTTCCTGAACATGGCGCATGAACAGGTGAATGTGCTTCTCTTTGTCAGGGAGTGTGAAGTATTCTGTCAGAGACGGTTGGGAGACGGATGCAAGTGCAGAAGGTGTGTTTATTAACACAAGTGAAGACGGTAAACAATCCAGAAAAGCAAGTAAAACCGTAAAATGGTGAAACAGGCAATAGGTCGAGCAAGATACAAAACAGGCTATCATAGACTCGGCAGCATGAAAGATGAGAAACAGGAAATCAGGGATCAGGAAACCAAACAAGGAAATAAGGCTCGGTAATGTGTCAGCGACGTAACTCAATACTTCGCAAAGTAAATGTGTTTTCACAGTTTTTATATTGACGCGCTGATTGTGCGAGGGTCTATCTGATGCACGTGCCAAGGAGGGCAGGTGTGACACTCTTGCACAAAATTAGTACAAAATTTAATGTAGATATAAATATCTTATTACAAATTATTATGGCATGTTACAAAAAATAAAGAAAAAAAAATCTGAGTCCTCGTCTCCAATTTACAAGTCTGAATGCAGTTAATGCACGAGTCCGAGTCCTCAGTGCTCAAGTCCAAGTCAAGTCACGAGTCCTTAAAATTAGGGCACAAGTTGGACTTGAGTACTACAAGCCTGATTCATACAGTCTGGATTTTACAAGTTATAAAATTATATGGCCATTAAAATAAGGCTTAACAGATCTCCATTATCCACAGTCTGGCTTCTCAACTATCCAATCAGCAGCCTGTGTGAGAGTAATGACCTGCCCATCTTTGTACAGGAAGTGGATGCTGAGGGATTGCTGGTCCTGGTTTCTTTGTCGCTCTGCTGTGGTGGACGTACCGTGTGTGTGTTGAGCTCCTGTGCTGGGTGTTGGGGCAGGTGTGGGGCTCTGCTGTCGGCTCGATGCAACCAGAGACTCACAGCTGAGAACGCGCACACACAGAGAATAGCAAGGAGCATACTTATTTCTTTACTTTTTCACTAATGTTTTTCAGCGTCATAATGATCTGCACACAGCATTAACGTGCAAATGCGTGCAATATTTGGAATACACTGGATGGTGAAGTGTTAAACAGTGATGTGATACCTGGGCTGCCTGGGAGGGAGGGGTGTGTCCTCTTTTACCCTACGAGGAGTTGGAGGGGTGTTTCGTTTTCTGGGAAAACAACAAACAAACACTTCAATAACTGTAAATGTAAAACTATTGCAAAACAGCAATCCAAAACTGTAGACACTAGAGTCTCCTTCCATAAATGTTCAATAAACATCTCCTTAAAGAAAACTTCACCTTATCAATGATCACACACACGTGCATATGGTTCGTCCATCATACATGTCCCAGTGAATGAGCTATCAAAGATTAGCATTTCTGCTGAACCTCTTTTCCATCCATCTGTACCTGAGGAACATGTCCAGATCTATCTCCTCTCCAAGCCCCAGAGATTCCTCCTGCCTCTTCTCTCTCTCCTCCACCAGAGCTTTCTTCTTACTCAGAGCTCCTGCCAGCCAGTCGTCCTTGTCCTCTCCCTCCTTCTTTTTAGGCTCCGATTTGGCTGCAGTGGTTGTGGAAGTTTCTGGAGAGTCAGGCACGGCTCGGAGCTCCTCGCTGGGTTTCGAGGTCACTCTGGATGGTTTTCCTTCTGCATGCGATGGAGAAGGTAGAGGTTTAAGTCTCTCGTTAGCTCCCGTGGCCTCCTTCTTCTCCCTCTTTGTCTCCTCCTCCTTTTCTGTTTCATCTTCGTCCTGCTTCAGCCCAAGCCAGTCTGAAGCGAGACGGCTGGGTCGTGTGGAGGTCACGGTGGAGGTTGTGGGCTTGCGTTCTGGAGAAGGAGAGCTGAGGTCCTCGGTAGAGAATCTAGTGTAAGGATCAAGGGTTGATTTCAATTGCTGAAACAGCAACACGGCACTTTCACCATATTACTCAAGTCAGATCCTGTCACATGATCACAGCTGGTGATGAATCAAAGTGAAAACAGTAAAGGACGTGGTGTGTTTGTAGGTGTTTACTCACCGTACGGAGTGTCTGCGAGAGGTACGTCCCTCCGGAGTCGAGCCCAGTGTGGGCTGGTATGAGCCGAAGATTAAATCTTCATCTCCAAACACAGAATCTGAAAAACAGCATCACGTTCCGTAACAAAAACAACACAGCCATTAGTGCTGATATTAGTTTTATGATATTTTGATGTAGACACACACACACACACACACACACACACACGTGTGTATCTGTCTTTCTGAGGAATATACGGCATCATTCATGGGTCAGCACCTGAGCAGGAATAGCTTTTACTGAAACCGAGACACAGAGGCCACGCCTCCTTCGCTGAAACCGAGACACAGAGGCCACGCCTCCTTCGCTGAAACCGAGACACAGAGGCGCCACGCCTTCACTGAAATTGTGACACAGAAGCCACGCCTCCTTCGCAACAACTGAGAAAGGGAGGCCACAATACCTTTGCTGAGACTGACAGGCAGAGAGACAACAGTAATGAACGGAGTTTCATTACCTTTCCCAGCCGAGCTCTTCTGTGGCTGCCTCTCTGCGGGGGTTGGGTCTATTTTCTTGCCGGTCACAGGTCTCTCCAGGAGGTGAGCAGGCGTCCCAATCCCCAAAATCTCATCCAGTCTGGTGCGTGCTCTCTGAGGAGCCTCACTGCACAGCCAACCAAATAATAATAATAATAATAATAATAATAATAATAATAACTAATCAGCTGCCATCCTATCTTCATACACACCGCCATCAAACATTTCCATGCTCATTAATTTAAGGATCTGAAAACATTGACAGTACAGGAAATAAAGGAAGTGAAAAACAGGAAGACCTGCACATGATTTAATAGCTATGATATAAAGTCAGATCCCACCTCTCTTTTTTGGAGAGGAGTCCACTTCCTTTTCTTCTCAGGGCGTCACCAAACCCCAGTGCGTCCATCAGGTTGTCTTCGTCATCGTCGAAGGTCAACTCACTGCGTTTCTTCTGCACAGGTGTAGGCATGGCTATAATAAAAGGTGGGACATAAACCGTGATATTTTATTAGTACAAAAGATCAGTAGTGTTCAATACAAAAATCTTCCTGAAACTCTTTTACTCTTAGACGAAACCATTATATACCAGTTGGTGGTCCACCTGAGAAGTACTACTCTGGAGCAGGAACTAAACAGGTTCCACACAAACAAAACACACTGAGCCCTGGTTCTTTTCTTCTAAACAACTACTATAGATCTTTGGAGTCCCTGAACAGAACTTTTTAAATAAAAATATTGCTCTGACCTGGTTCCTCTTTTTTCTGTACAGTCGGGGAAGATGATTGCGGCTTTTCTGTTTCTCCTGATGGAACGCTCTTTGGCTGTTCCTCATCCAGGTCGTTCAGCAGGTCATCCAGAGGATCATCCAGGTCATCTGCTAAAGAGAAGACAAGGGAAGACCGACAGCTGACTAAAGATCCAGGCTAATTAGATAAAATGCATAAA
The DNA here is from genome assembly GCF_027579695.1 of Neoarius graeffei. Classification (NCBI taxonomy): domain Eukaryota; kingdom Metazoa; phylum Chordata; class Actinopteri; order Siluriformes; family Ariidae; genus Neoarius; species Neoarius graeffei. The sequence continues at coordinate 14,566,304 of NC_083590.1, read as the reverse complement.
ACCGATGCAAAGTACTCTGCTGTTTATTCAAAAGTATTGGGATTAGGATGTGCAGTAATTAGCCTATATCTAACTTGAACAGAAATCCATATAATAAAAAGGTCTGGTTCTTTTTGTTTGAGGGAAACAAGCAACAAAAATCAACATTTTTTCCATTTTGTTTATTGTGCTGATATCTTGTTTGGCAGCTTGTGACTCATCATCATCATCAGTAATGCAGCGTTAATGGACAGAGAAAGTAAACCAGTCACAGTGATGTAAACTGGACATGTGTTAATAGAAATACTTATGCTCATCCAAGTTTCCAAACCTGTCATTGCTTAAAGGAGATACACAGAACCTTTATTTTTAAATACATTTCTGAGTGGATAGTATCTCCATCCTTGACTCTTGTATGCTGCATAAATGAGAATTTAAAAAAATATATCAACCGCTAAGTTGGCATTTGAGCTGCCCCGCTGTGCCAGCCAGCCCTGAGCGCGTGACGTCACAGCAGGAACCGGTTTTAAGGCCAAGGCCTTTGACAGAGGCGAGAGTGATTGCAATGGCCTCTTCGTTGGGATTTATTGGAGATTCTTTGGATTCCTCAGATAGTAATACATCTGACTGTGATCATCCTGAAATTGGTGTGTGTGTACATGCTGCTGCTATACACATAGAACCCATCAATTCAAACCACTGGAAAGTGAATCCGATAGTGACACGTCAGCCACGGAGGCCCCCACCTTACAAAATAAAGCCAGAGAACAAAGCCGTCTAGAGAATTGGATGGAATTGAACCGACAGTCTCATGTGACTCTCATTAAAACAGGATGGGTGTTATAACTTATGCAACATACATGTACTTTCACTGATAAAACATAAAAGGCTCATTAAATAATCAGATGAACTCAGACAATCACATTCTGAAGCAAATTAAATATTATACTGGTAACTTAAACACACAATACAAGTTGCATGTATTAATCTAAATGCAGGTAAACGACAAGTGTTGTCGTTGTTGTGATGTAACCAAATGAGAGTCACATCTTACCCATCGGTGTTCTCACTTCTTGAAAGCCGATCTTGTTGCCGATTGTTTTGAAACAATCTGACTTTCAGTTCTTCATTCATTCGCTTCTTCCACGTAAGGGCGAAATATTGCTGCTGAGGCAAGGATATCCAGCAAGAAATCTGATGACTGGTCCACTCATTCTCCATTTTCTCCATACTGAGTACTCCACTATTACTGCTCGGCTCACACTCCAGGAGAACTGGTGCAACTGAACTTACTTTCCTTTTCTTGTAGTTTTCTCTTCCTTTAATTGTTGGTAATCCACCCTCTTTCAATACGGGCTTATAGCCAACGCTCCTCAACAGATCAGAAGTCTCGTAGGAGTCTTCAGTAAAACGTGCCTGTGAATTTCTCGCAAAACGCATCCAAATCTTTGCAGTTTGAACATTCTTGGGCCATGAACGCAACATAAATCCACCTTCTGTCATGTTGCTGCACCCGCCAGCAACACATCTACGTGGCATGGCGATAAATTAGCTCAAAATGGAGGATCGGAGTTGCAGTCAGCTCTGTGTTTTAGTATAGCGGAAATGGCGATGAGATCGATAGCCTTCCTGCTGTGATGTCACGGATCTCAAGGTCATTCACTCAGACCGCTACTTATACGAATCACTTTAATCGTAAAAATTACTATATTAGATTTATTGTTAATGCTTAAAAATATTCCTGTGCCATTCTTGAGGTCTCAAAGCATTTATAAACAAAATGTGAGGCCATGGTTCTGCGTATATGCTTTAACTCTTGAATATTTTCTATCATGAATACTCTCATTTAAAAGCTTATAATTTTTGCTTTCCAAAGAAATGTATCTGGTTAAGATCTTTTCAGTACTTTGGGAGTAACGGCAGGTTGAAGTCGGTACAACAGAGTAAAAACTCTGCTCGTGCGACATTGGGAAACTGCCTTTTCTTTTTGAGTCACTGGAAAGCAGTCAGGCACGCTCTCTCTCTCTCTCTCTCTCCTGATCGGTTTCCCCACTGGATTACTCGTCAATATCAATCAGATAACCTTTACAGGGATGTTCTCTCGCTCTCACTGTTTTTGATGATGATTCAGCAAAATTTTCCATCTGCTAGTTTTGATATTATGATTCACAGGAGACTCTGAAGTGAGTTTTCAGAGCTTTACCCACTTATTTTTTAAAATCAAACTGATTCATGTAAATATAACTATTTTAGAATATAACTGGAGTTGTTTTGATGAAAAATATCGAGATCTTAGTGGTCGAAATGAGATTTTAAACAAGCTCACCTGTGAGCTACTGCTCTCTTCCATATCCCTACCCCCCCGCTCTCGCTTATATCAGAACGCAAGCAATCGAAGGAATAGGACACTTATTATGAATGTTGACTTCAACAAATAATGAACCCTGAAACAAGTAAGTAAAGAGCAGTGTTCTTCCCAGGGATTTCAAGTAGCATCCTGGTAAACTGTCATTTTGAAATAGCATTTTGCTTCTTGAAATGATGTCAAAATCCACTCTATATGTTTTGTAAATACATTCAGTCGGTAAACAGGAAGTCGATGTGTGACAGACCTGAAAATGGTATACACGGTATAGAACCCCAAGCTGAAGTTTGGTACCAAGTGGCTATGATTTGTGGTTGCTGAGAAAAAGAGTGTTTCAGACGGACTGAGATATTGACTTTGCATTTATTAATTTATGATGGCTTACTGATTACTGCTTATTGTATATATATTTTTTTAAAGTTGAAACATTTAATTTAAATATTTTTTTAAGCCATTTTTGGTCAACAGCATTTCTTTATGTGTCGAAGACTTTTGCACAGCACTGGACCATATGGGCGAGCCTTCATGCCCCGTGAGAATTAATGAGCCTTCAGCACCCGCGAGCCTGTCGTCAGTTCACTGGTTGTCCTTTGGATTCCCGGACCACTTTTGGTAGGTACTAACCACTGCATACCAGGGACACTCCACAAGACCTGCCATGTTGGAGATGCTCAGACCCCGTCATCTAGCCATCACAGTTTGGCCCTTATCAAAGTCGCTCACTTATGCTTACCCATTTTTCCTGCTTCCAACACAACTTCAAGAACTGACTGTTCTCTTGCTGCCTCATATATCCCACCCCTTGATAGGTGCCATTGTAACACTGATGAGATAATATTATTCTCTTCACCCTCACTGGTCAATGTTTTTAATTTTATGGTTGATCGGTGTGCAGCAGGCGTTGAGTTTAGTATTAACTCACGGTTAGTTTTGTTCTTATCTTCTGGTTTAGATGTTTTGGTTCTGGAGCTTCTGCTCTGTGCCGGGGCTGAACTGGGCTTCTTCTTCTTTGAGCCAAACAAGTCAGCATCCATATCATCCATGTCCTGTGATACAGATATGTATAAATAGTTAAGGTTTGGTTTATATTAAAAAAAAAAAAAAAGATATTTTTAGTTTCAGAGACTTTCCAAGATGTATATGTATGAAAAATCAGTCAGACACCTTCATACTCTCCAGCAAAGCCTTCGGATCTGCCTCAGACATGTCAGAACCCTGCGAATGCAAAGAAAGTTTATTCTTGTTCTCACATTACAGCAGGTATACACATTCATTCCTTCACCATGCTCCATTTTATTCTCTCTTAAAGTTAAAAAAATTGAGACAACTTGTCTGCATTTGCAAAAATTTTATTTAGCCTAAATATACCAAAATGTCATTACCACCATGTGTCTAAACGAAGATTAGTGAAATTTGAGTGAAAATAATTCCTTTGTTTTTAATTTTTTCAGTTTTCCTTTCTGAAATATTAACTCTATACCTTTTTTATTGTGGAAAATATCATGATCTTTGCTCAAACGTTTTTTGGTGTATCGCATAAAATATATGTGCAAGAATGTGTACTTTCTTTATGTCTTTACCGTTACCCAAATGGTAAAATCATGCTGTAACTCAGGGCTTTGAACAATAGAGGGCAGTGCAGCTACATGAGGAAGGACCAGGATGTTGAGCAGCTATTTTGAAAAACTCACTGGTGCATGAATGTTGGAATCCAAGATACTGATCAGATAAATATGAAATTTCTAGATGTCAGGGAAATTAACTGTCTTTGCCGTTGCCCCCAAATGATAATGATGCTGCATGTTGAAAAAGTTTAGTTCAGCAAGTAGCAAGTTAGGATGGGATAATAAATGCATAATTTATCTTTTTTCTGCACTCACTGACCCAAAAATGCCATGAGACGTCTTTACAGTTACTCTACAGGGTAATGGTAAAGACATTATGGGTAATGGTAAAGACAAAAACTGGGCATTATTTTTTCATAATAATGATATCTTTTGCTTTGTGAATTCATGAAATATGCTTTTTTGTCTATTAAATATATTTACAGGGACTGTAACTAAAATTAGTGGATACAAAATTTTTTAAAAATGTCTTTACCATTACTCGTCACATTTTCTGAGAATGGCACAACTATCAGAGCTGCTGTTCGAGAAAATCAATCAACACCTTCTGACCAATCAGAATCCAGATTACAAAACAAAGGCTTGTAACAGTACCCTGTCTCACCTCGTCATTGTTCTCCACCTCCTCTGCTAGTTTACTGAAGAAATCAACATCGAGCAGGTTCCTGAGTGGTTTCAACATAAAACACTGGTGAATATTTACTGTACAGCACACCATTCAGCTCCACCTCTCCATCTCTCAGTGCGAGTGCTCACCTCTTTCCGCTTTGCGTTCGTAAGAGACCCGTTGGTCTGCCGAGTCCTCCAGATGGAGACCTGGCCTTCATCGGGAGATCTGAGAGGTGACAATGTGGAAACACTTCACAATCATTTATTTATAAAGTGACAGTCTGTAGCACAGTGATGTCTTTAGAGAACCTCGTAGCTCAGGTGCAAAGTTAAACAACTTCAGAATTCAGATAATAACAGGACGACTATTTAAAGCTGAACATAGACAAATCACCCAATAGAGTCACGTACCATCAGCATCGTCTCCCAGGAGATCTCCCAAAACATCACTGATTGAGCCTGAAAGTAAAAGCACAAAGAAAACTCATGTATCTGAGAAAGAAAAAAAAAAAAAAAAAAAAAACATACTGGACTAAACCTCACGTCATGTGTATAAACCACTCACCCCTCAGTCCTTTCTTCTGTTTGGTCGTCTGAAACGTGAAGAGAGAAAACAAAGAGTTTCAAATTAAACGTGTAACTCTGACACTAGCACAGGTTTATATTCACACACTCGTTCTAACACGTTATAGTTTCTATAGTAATCGTTAATACGGTAACATTTTCTCTAAGGAGACATTTATTTCACGTTTATGTAACTTTCATTATTCCCACATCTTCGGTCTACGATTTCTGTTTTCTCAGGAACATGAGAAGCTGCAGATTTATTAACTTCAGGAGAAAGAGGAAAAAGAGAAGGTGGTGAGGGAACAACTGTTTATAGCTGCTATAACATCAGCGATGACAGACGCTAACTTATTTCACAAATGCTCCACAACGTTAAACAGAACTTTAAATGGGTGAAATGTGTGATGTGTCTTCTGTAATGAACTGAAAATGTAATTGTGGGTAATTTGCTGTGGCAGAGGAGGAACAAATCACTGCAAAATGTGCTGTTATTGGAAAACGATTAACTTCTGTTTGGTAACAGGGACTCGGCTTCATCACTCAGCGCTGGTGAGGCCAGAACCGAGATAAATATGCTGGACCTGGAGAATAAGAGAGATTCATGTGTACACATACACAGTGGTGAAAGAAAGGAAGGAAGGAAGGAAGGAAGGAAGGAAGGAAGGAAGGAAGGAGAGAAAAAGAAGAAAAGAAAGAAGGAAAGAAAGAAGGCAGGCAGGAAAAAGAAAAAGAGTAGGAAGGAAGAAAGGAGGGAGGGAAGGAAAGAAAGAAAGAAGGCAGGAAGGAAAGAAAGAAGGCAGGAAAGAGAAAGAAAGAGTTGGAAGGAAGAAAGGAGGGAGGGAAGGAAGGCAGGAAGGAAAGAAAGGCAAGAAGGAGAAAGAAAGAAAGAAAGAAAGAAAGAAAGAAAGAAAGAAAGAAAGAAAGAAAGAAGGGAAGGAAGGCAGGAAAGAAAGAAAAGGCAGGAAAAAGAAAGACAATAGAAGGAAGGAAAAAGAAAGGAGGGAAGGAACTTCCAAATCACATTTTGAGTTAGTGACTGTAGAAATTATCCCTGAAAGTAAATGTAAAAAGAGCAGTGCAAAAATCACTAAAACATCTCATAACCTTTGAATGTGTGTGTGTGTGTGTGTGTGTGTGTGTGTGTGTGTGTGTGTGTAAGTGAGTGAGAATATTATCTTGTAAAGTTTGATATAACCTCCTGAACCTATCGATGCCAATCTCCCTTAAACATACAAGCCCAAGGAAAACTGGACTTAATTTGCACTCAATCCAAAACAGAGTAGGGATGCTGAGAAGCAGGGGATCAAACCAGAAAGAGATAATAATAATAATAATAATAATAATAATAATAATAATACATATATAACATATTTACATGATGCAGGAAATGTGGGTAAGAGAAAGAGAGAGGCAAGAAATGATGACAGAGGACAGTATTAAAAGTATATTAAAGTATGGAGACACTGCTGATTGGAGAAAATTGTTATTTACATTTTTACTAACAGCTGGACTGGAAAGAGCTTTAAAATGAAATGACAATGATGTAAAAAAAAATCCTGTAGATGGCAGTAGTGCAACATTATGGATGCCAGCTGCTGTAAAACCTCAAAGAGAAGAGGAAGAAGAAGCAGCGCGACCGACCCGACCGAGCCCCTGGTGTGTACTCGGGGCCCCTGGGGAAGGGTTCGGCTCATAACTCGACGGGAAATTCCAACTTCCTCACTGTTCGTTGCTCAAAGATTACTCTTGACTCTGTTCAACTGTAAATCAGGTTTTGTGTTGAAGTAAAGGCTAAAGGGAGTCCTAATACCTCTTTAGAATAACTCCCTGCTGAAATAACCTTCAGTAGCTCACACTAAAAAGGGTTATTTTAGCTCGATGGCTCTCAGGGGCCCAAAATCAACTCTCTGATTGGAGTCTGGAGTGGAGCCCAAATCTATGGAAATAATGGCGAGGTCTAGCTGTATCTGTACAAATAAATAGTGCCAGTTTGGTCGGTATAAATATGTGATAAGTCAGTAACTAGGGGGAAAAAATACAGACCAAGTGAAGAAAAAAAGTGAGGAATACTTCTTTGACTTTATTTTTCAAGGAAAAAAAAGTGGAGAATATATTTTTTCCGAACCATGAGTTGGACCAACACTAAATAATCAAACACTGATTTACACAGATCAGGAAATAATATTTATACAGGACATACACCCACTCACCATGATGAACCCAGAGGAAGAGAGAAACCCTGAGAAATCTGAGCAGGTTGTTTATAAACTCATCCTGCTCAGCAGGGCGTCCACGTTGCCATTGGTAACCGCAGCTCACTCTCTGATTTTATATAAATATTTTCCATTTCTGTCACTTTACTTTCCATGAAAACAAACAAATTCCGACCCCCCCCCCCAAAAAAAAGAACATATTACGTGTTACTATTACTAATTAATCAATTTATTTATTCAAAAATAAACAAAAACCCAATATGTCCTCAGCAGTTTTAAATTTCTGTGGCTGCTCCATTTCCTGCTTCCTGTGACGGACTTCCGGTTCGGCTCACAGCATTCTTCGTTTAAAAAATGGTGATCTCGAAATATTTCCAAATTCCATTTTTAGTGCTTGATGATATTTATTGAATTTAACTTTAAAAAAAAAATTATTGCAACTAAACGTTCATTTAAAAAACAAACACAGAAATAAGATGTCATTGTTTTTTTGACCACCAGGTGGCGATGAGTGTGTAACTTATTGACTGCTTTTCAAAGAGTTGTACAAAAACAAGTTACTTCCACTTCAACCTCGAAATATTTACAAATTTCCAAATTCCATTTTTAGTGATTGATGATTATTTAATTTAACTTAAAAAACCTTTTTTAAATCAATGTTTAGTTGTAATAAAGAAACAACAACAGAAATGTATGGTTCATCTTATCCCGTCCTACAGGGAGAAGCTGAAATCTGCTAAGCCTGTAGTTAAGACGGTGAGGAGATGGTCTGATGAGGCCAAAGTGGAACTACAAGCCTGCTTTGACTGCACTGATTGGAGTGTTTTTGAGGCTGTGGCTTCAGACCTGCATGAACTGACTGATACTGTGACATCTTACATCAGTTTTTGTGAGGATATGTGTGTGCCCACCAAGACCTTCTGCACATACAACAACAACAAACCCTGGTTCACTGCAAAACTCAGACAGCTTCGCCAGGCCAAGGAGGAGGCCTACAGAAGTGGGGACAGAGTCCTGTACAAACAGGCCAGAAACACACTGACGAAAGAGGTGAAATCAGCTAAGAGGAGCTACTGTATGCTGAAAGGATCAAAAACAGCCTTTCAGTCAACGATCTGGCATCAGTGTGGACAGGCCTGAAGAATATCACTAACTACAGGAGACCATCCCCCTACACTGCAATGAACCATCAACTGGCTGACGAGTTGAATGTGTTCTAGTCCAGATTCGATAAATTCACACCTCTCCCCCCCTCAGACATTAAAGACCCATTTACACCCCCTGCTATTCTGCCTCCTCTCACCTCTGACCCCACACCAGCACTCAAAATCTGTGAAGAGGATGTTTGTCAGCTTTTTCGCAGACAGAAGATCAGGAAGGCACCCAGCCCAGATGGTGTGTCACCCTCCTGTCTGAAGGTCTGTGCTGATCAGCTGGCTCCCATCTTCACCCAGATCTTCAATAGATCCCTGGAGCTATGTGAAGTCCCCTCATGCTTCAAATGCTCCACAATAATCCCGGTTCCCAAGAAAACCACCATCACAGGACTGAATGACTACAGGCCTGTAGCTCTCACATCTGTAGTCATGAAGTCCTTCGAGAGACTGGTGTTGTCACACCTGAAGGACATCACAGACCCCCTGCAGGACCCCCTGCAGTTTGCCTACGGGGCAAACAGGTCAGCGGATGATGCAATCAATATGGGACTGCACTACATCCTGCAACACCTTGACTCTGCAGGGACGTATGCCAGGATTTTGTTTGTGGACTTCAGTTCGGCATTCAACGCCATTGTTCCAGACATCCTCCACACCAAGCTCACCCAGCTCACTTACCCTCCTCCACCTGTCAGTGGATTACAAACTTCCTGTCTGACAGGAAGCAGCAGGTGAGGATGGGGAGCATCATATCCAGCACTCGGACTATCAGCACTGGCGCCCCCCAAGGGTGTGTGCTCTCCCCACTGCTCTTCTCCCTTTATACCAACGACTGCACCTCAAGAGACCCGTCTGTTAAACTCCTGAAATTTGCAGACGATACAACGGTCATCAGCCTCATCTGGGACGGTGATGAGTCTGCATACAGACAGGAGGTTGAACGGCTGGTCTGGTGGTGCAGTCAGAACAATCTGGAGCTGAACACGCTCAAAACTGTGGAGATGACAGTGGACTTTAGGAGGAGCCCCCCCACTCTGCTGCCCATCACCATCACCAACAACACTCAGTACGTTTACATGCACGTCCAAATCGAGCTGCTGTTGGTAATCGAGCAAAGGGTCCCAGCAGGGGTGCCAGAGAAATCCAATCCTACATGCACAAGTGAAATCGGGCTATTGTGCAAGGTGCATTGTGCACCCGAGCCACACGTGGCGCTACACGCCCCATCGTGTTGGTACACTTCCGGTTGTCGTCATGAAGAAGAGCTTATAGTGTTGCCAGATACTGCTGACGTTTTCCAGCCCAAAACGTGTTCAATTCCGCTAAAATGCACTTAAAACCCCCAATCTGGCAACACTAGCAGTTCCGTGTTCAAGCTGTTAGGCTTTTTTTTTTTTTTTAGACTATGGCTACAAACTGTCCGGCGCAGACCACTGTTTTGTAAGACAACTTATTTTGCACAATAATATTTTTCTAAAGTCCATTTTTTGCTTACAAAAAATTTTTTTTTTTGCTTACAATTTAACTTATGTCTTAATAAACACACAAAAAGTTCAATTGTTTTGTTTTTATTGACATTCTTCAGATGTTGGACATATAAACACACACAAATACAATGACTTGTTTATGTACACAATTCACAGCTATGCAACAGCTGTACAGATCTATTTGGTGATACAGTAAGTGAGCTAAATTTTAACAGTGCAAACAATGCCACAAAAAGAAAAGATTCATGCCGTTGTCATGATTCGTTGTCATGCCGACCGAGGCTGTTGTGTTTCCCGCTTGTGGTCTCGTCACTCGTCACTTCCGGAAGTAGCTCGACAACTAGCTCGATAGGGTATACATGCACAAAGTAGCTCGGCAGAAATCGCATAAACTAAGTCGTGTAGCTCGATTCCGAGAAATCAAGTTCGGTTCAATTTCAGCCGAATTAAGGTGTATACATGGCATTTTGAACTTCGATTTCAGTCGAGCAACGGCAGAAATTCGATTCTCTCTATGTGCATGTAAACGTAGTGAGTGTGACTGCCGTTGAAAGCTTCAGGTTTCTGGGTTCCACAATCTCTCAGGACTTGAAGTGGGAGACAAACACAGTCTCTATCATCAAAAAGGCTCAGCAGAGGTTGTACTTTCTGTGCCAGCTCAGGAAGTTCAACCTGCCTAAGGAGCTGCTGACACAATTCTACTCTGCCATCATTCAGTCTGTTCTTTGCTCTTCCATCACTGTTTGGTTTGGATCGGTCACCAAACAGGAGAAGAACAGACTGCAACGGACAATAAGGTCTGCAGAGAAAATTATTGGTGTCAGCCTGCCCTCCATCCAAGACTTATACTTGTCCAGAGTCAGGAAATGGGCAGGTAACATCTCTGCGGACCCATCACACCCTGGTCACAATCTGTTTAATCTTCTCCCCTCAGGGAGGTGATATAGATCTCTGTATGCAAAAACAACCAGACACAAGAACAGTTTCTTCCCTCAGGCTGTCTCTGTGATGAACAGCTAAAATCCAGATTCATATATCAGTAATATCACTTGCAAAATATCTGCACACTCATACTGTCATTCTGTGCTCACTGTTACTTATATGTATACTTATTTATATTTACTATTTCATCTTTGCACTATGCACCATATTGCTCCAAAAGGGAAATCCTTTCTGTGATGAACAGCTAAAATCCAGGTTCATATATTAGTAATATCACTTGTAAAATATCTGAACACTTATACCGTCATTCTGTGCTCACTGTATACTTTATATTTATTTAACTATTCCATACTTGACTTTCCTGGATTACTTTGCACTATGCACCTATTTTTGTTGTTGTTGTTTGCTTGTTTGTTTGTTTTGTGTATACGCTTTTTTTATCTGTTTTGTACTATGAGAGCTAAGTGAACCAGAGTCAAATTCCTCGTGTGTGTCCACATACCTGGCAATAAAAAGTGTTTCTGATTTCTGAAATAAGATGTCATTGTTTTTTTGACCACCAGGTGGCGATGAGTGTGTAACTTATTGACTGCTTTTCAAAGAGTGACTCACAAATTCTGTTCCTGGTTTGATTTTGGATGTTGATTGATTAGTAGGTTAGGATTAGATCTAAATGGTAAGGGCTGTTTCACAATTATGGTTGTCTTTTTGAATAACACCAACTAACTCCTGTAACTAGGTCTAGTGGAGTTTCTTATACCTTATTTTACAGGGACGCACCTACAGTACTAATGTCTCTTATAAATATGTTTAAGAGTCAAATGCAGCTCAGTTTTAATCTTGTGGTCATTTCTTTTAATTATGCTTTAATTGTGACACTTAGATTTTACTGGTTAAATTCAGAATTGCTTTATTTTTAGCACTAAGTAAGTTTTACTTTGGGATGTATACTGTATTTTCATTCACAGTAGAAAGACATTTAATTGGAAGTTACATATTTTATTTGTACAACCTCAATTCTGAAAAAGTTGGGACGCTGTGTAAACTGTAAATAAAACCAAAATGCAATAATTTGCAAATCATGGAAACCCGATATTTAATTGAAAATAGAGCAAAGACAGCATATCAAATGTTGAAACTGAGAATTAAAAAAAAAAAAAATATATATATATATATATATATATATATATATATATATATATTAGTGCTGTCAAAAATGTTGCGTTATTAACGCGTTAACTTGACTCAATTTTAACGGCGATAATTTTTTTATCGCGAGATTAACGCTCTGTGACATGATGTAGGTTTTTCATAAGCTTTTGAAACTGCCAGGAACTTAGAACAGAGACTTTGCTTAGAAAAACGATAGCAACTAGACTGTAATGCCACGCCCCACACAGCCAGAGTCCTCTGCCCTCCCCCGAAGAGCCACAGTGCTTGGCTTAGGTTTTGTTTTCCCATCGGCGGCTCCAGCCCGACTTTGCAGTGGCTGTGACAAGACGTGTTATGCTCTGCAATAAAAAAAAAATTGGTACAACCAGTGTTCGAACTATGCCGATATTTTCGGGGGGTCCCTTTTTTTCCCTTGGGGGGGGTGCTTGCGCTTGTCTCAGAGCGTGGATCTCCATCGCGCGCTCACTTCGGATATGCAAATGCTTCCCGTTACACACGATTACTATGTCAATAAACATCATTTTGCCAATATTTTAGAGACCCCCCAACATTTCCCAAATCATGTTTTCAAGGGATCTCATGTCTATTTCAGGGGATCTCGGATCCCCTGAGTACCCCCGTAGTTCGAACGGTGAGCAAGCCCATTCACTTTTTTATGCTGATAAGAGAATTACAATGGTTTTTCATGTGACAAAAATGTGCGATTAAATTGCGATTAATCGCGAGTTAACTATGACAGTCGCGACATTAATCGCGATTAAATATTTTAATCGCTTGACAGCACTAATATATATATATATATATATATATATATATATATACTCATTCTGAATTTGATGTCAGCAATACGTCTCAGAAATTTGGGATGGGGCGTGTTTACCACTATGTTGCATCATCTCTACTTTTAACAACACTCTGTAAATGTTTGGGAACTGAGGAGACCAATTACTGTAGTTTTGAAAGAGAAATGTTGTCCCATTCTTGCCTGAGACACCATTTCAGTTGCTCATAATGCACCAAATGTTTTAAATGGGAGACGGGTCTGGACTGCAGGAAGGCCAGTTTAACACCTGGACTCTTACTATGAAGCCATGTGGTTTTAATATGTGCAGAAAGCAGTTTGGCATTGTCTTGCTGAAAGAAGGAAGGCCTTCCCTGAAAAAGATTTTGTCTGGATGGCAGCATATTGCTCTGAAATGTGTATATACCATTCAGCATTAATGATGCCTTCCCAGATATACAAGCTACCCATGTTATGTGCACTAATGCCCCCTCATACCATCACAGATGCTGGCTTTTGAACAGTGCACTGATAAGCCAGCTGGTCCCTCTCCTCTTTAGCCTGGAGCATGTGGTGTCCATGATTTCTAAAAAGAATTTCTACTTTTGATTCGTCAGACCTCGGGACAGTTTTCCACTTTGCCTCAGTCCATCGTAAAAGAGCTCGGGCCCTGAGAAGGTGGCGGTGTTTCTGGATATTGTTTATATCTGGTTTTAACTTGCCTTTGTGGATGCAGTAATGAACTGTTTTCACAGATGATGGTTTTCTGAAGTGTTCCTGAGCCCATACAGTGATTTCCATGACAGACACCTGTCTGCTTTTAATGCAGTGTCTCCTGAGGGCCTGAAGATCACAGGCATCCAGTGTCAGTTTTCAGCCTTGTCTTTTGCATACAGAGATTTCACCAGATTCTCTGAATCTTTTAATGATATTATGGATCATAGATGTTGTGATCCACAAATTTAGCAGGATTTGTGGTAATGAAAGACAGGCATAAACGTTCATTTTGTCCCCACCAGGATGAGTCAATATCTCTTGAAATATTACATTTCAGCAGGGTTCATGGTAATGGACAAGCATTCTAGTGAGTTTAATAAGAAGCCTTAAACTGCAGAATGATTCATCAAGACACAAAAGCATTTAATTATAATGAGAGAATCAACAACACAACATATGTTATTTGCATTGGTTTTTTTTTAGTATATGCTTCTATAAAGGTGTTTATAGCAGGGAGAGAAATGGACACACCCTGTAACATGCATTTTGATTTCATGGGTAATTTAACCATTCAGAACTTCACACACTACCTGGTGGCGTGAATTCCTCTGAATTGGTAATGGAGAGATGCTGTTGATAAGGCAGAGATCACATTCTAAGAATTAGACATTCCTTGGAAAGAAGGAGCACTTGTGTATGTGAATGTAAGTCATAAATAATTGTGGCTCAAGCAGCAGAGAAGATGGTTTGGATAAGAGCAAGTTCAGATTTCATCCTAGCTTCCTCCAGCTGTGTTTACCTCTCTGTCTGGCGGTAGGTACTTTCATGTGATTGGGAAAAAGCTGCAGAGATACAAAGCGTAAGAAGTCCTGCAGTGAAAAACATTGGAGCTGATTAAAGCCATGTGAGAACTCCAGGGGTCACAGACACTCAGTCTGAGGAGAAGAGAATCTAAAACATCCTGTTAGCGGCAAGTCATAGTCATGTCAGTGAATTTCTAATAGCTTGTGTAAGAGTTAGATTAGGAAAAAATCTCTCAAAATCAAGGTTCTGCTGTTGTTATTTGTGCTTTACATTTGGTGGTTAAGATGCAGAAGATAAGGTTTAGCAAAATTCATTCACTCTCAGGAACTGTTTGATGGTGGTGGTGGATCCATAGTGTATCCTGGGAACACACCCTGAACGGGCCGCCAGTCTCTTGCAAGGCAGCAAGCAAACACTGAAAAATAAAATTAACATCTTGGGTTGAGCAATGGAACAACACACATTTCACACCATTCCTGTCTTCCAATCCAACACTGCACACACCTTTCATAATATTTCAGATGATTTGTTGTTTTTGGAGGGGTATCAAGTAACACCCCATTCCAAGAAGAGCAGCCTGGTCACATGATGGTATTCTTTTATGAACTTTGGACCACAACAACTGGCATACACCTCATTATAAACAATTAAAAAGAGCCTTTCAGTAGGTTTCAAATGACACCAGTCCACACACCTTTCATAATATTTCAGATGATTTGTTGTTGTTGGAGGGGTATCAAGTAACACCCCATTCCAAGAAGAGCGGCCTGGTCACATGATGGTATTCTTTTATGAACTTTGGACCACAACAACTGGCATACACCTCATTATAAACAATTAAAAAGAGCCTTTCAGTAGGTTTCAAATGACACCAGTCCAGTGCCTGAGATCTACAGTGGCTGAGAAAGAGCCTACGGAAGTCAGGCATTTTAGCCAACTTTGGAGCTTTAATTTTTAATCGGTGTCACCCAGATGAGGATGGGTTCTTTTTGGAGTCTGAGTCCTCTCAAGGTTTCTTCCTTACATGATCTAAAGGAGTTTTTCCCTTGACACCATCATCTCCAGCTTGTTCATTAGAGATAAATTTACAAATCAGTGGGAAGCCATGGCCTGATGGTTAGAGAACGTGCTTAGGGACCAAAAGGTTACCGGTTTGATTCCCTGAACAAGCAGGAATGGCTAAACTGCCTTTGAGCAAGGCATGTAACCTCCATCTACTGCTCTGTGTATCTTGTATGTCACTCTGGATAAGAGTGTCTGCTAAACACCATTAATGTAAATTTAAAAAATTACATCTGGAATTGATGTATTTCTCTAAAGCTGCTTTGTTACATTGTCTATTTGTAAAAGTGCAATGCAAATAAAATGGAACTGAAATTAATTCTGATTTAAAGGTACCTCAAGTCAAAGATTTTGTCATTTGTTGAAGTGGTAGGACATGCTCTCATTCCATCTTATGTGAATGTGAAGTAAACTTCATGACTGACTTACCAAGAATGCACTGTGATCTGATGATACTTTCTTTACAACCAAAAAAGATGCCAAAAAAGTATTATAAGTGGATAGATTACACTTTACCACAGAGGGGAACCATCAGGGCCTTCTAGGCCTCCAACATAGGCGGTCTTTCCATTGGGCAAAGTCGGGCAATTGCCCTGAGCCTCGTCCAATCAGGAGCCTCGTTGTCACGTTACAGTATTCCTGTTTTCCTGCATGCTGTACATCATCATTTACTATGTAATAATTCATTGTGATTATACATATTTTCCACTTGACATGAACCACATTGCTACGAAAATAATAAAAGCAATAAAGCATGATTCACGTGTAATCCTACAGCTAGATTCACAAGCAAAGCCACTAGTATGTGACGTGATGTCACGCACAGCTATCTGGCTTCGCTTTTTCTCAGAGCCGTAGTGTCTGAAGTAACCTAGGCAACGACGCGAGCGGGCTGAATACATGCACCAGCACCATCTAGCTCTAGCTGCAGAGCCCTCGTAAAATTTTTTGTTAAAGTAAAATCAGAATGAAATGATTTCTAAGTGGCAGTGAGAAAAGGAAGAGGAAAAAGAATAGCGAACAATTTGTTGAAAAGCTACCGAAATTAAGAACCTTCTTCCACACAAGTTCTTCCACTGAAGAAGAACCCAGGGCCAGCACGTCTAATGAGCTGGGTTTTGCCAACAGCAATGCTAGCTGCAGTGGTAGTCGTAGAGATATCAATATTATACCACCAGCATCACAAATTAACTCGTCTCGCAACGAGCATGAGCCGCCAGAAGAAGCAGCAGGCAATCAATCCACTGATGACACGGCCACAGAATCGGTGAGTGAAGCTGAAAACATTAATGTGATTAGCAGAAGTGAAAGCCCCATAGTCACTATCAGTGAAGATCCAGCCTTATGGCCAGCAAAGTTAACAGACACAGAGAGAATTGAAATAGTTAAAAAAGGTCCAGTGCAAATTAAGAACTTTGCTTTCCCACCCAATGCAGATAAACCACCCAGGAAATTTACCAAAGAAAACTATGCTATGACCACCCATGAGACTGATAGATGGGCACACCGACAGCAGCGCAGACAGGCAGACACACACACACACACACACACACACACAGAGCTTATATTCAGATATTCAGTGATCTTTATTGGGTTTTTTTCAATCATTTCCATGTGTTCACAATAAATATTGTTCGTCAGTACATATGATTCATCATCTCATTATTATTACAGACGTATGGGTTGGGGTTGAGGGGGGCATCCAAATTGTCCTTAACTCGCAAAGGCCAACGTGAGCTGAACATAAACATAAAATCAGATGTTATGTGAGATTGCAAAAAAAAAAAAAAAAGGAAATCTGATTGGCGCTGTCAGCGCAGCAGTGAAGTCACCTTCCAGCCGGTGCAGCATTCCTCAGTAGTGTTAGTGAATGCTAATAAAGCAGTCAAGCCAGTGCTATCTATCGAGAGCAAGTAGCACAGGCTAACGGCTGGGAAACTAAGATTTCTGTCTCCAGACGCTTCTTCCACGCCTCATGCTTGCTACAGTATTTTCTTCTCAGACTTAAGGATTCATTTCCCTGTGTAACTTACTGAGTTACTTTTAAAATCAACATCGACAGCTACACACCGTGGAGCGACCTGGCAGCCTGTCGCTAATCCCTAATGAAATCCTTTGCTAATTCATTTATCTGTGCAGTACCAGTTGAAAGTTTGGACACACCTTCTAATTCAGTGCTTTTTCTTTATTTTTATTAATTAAAAGACACTTCATGTCTTAAAGTAATGATGAATGTCGTTTCTCTTTACTTAGTTGAGCGGTTCTTGATATAATACTGTATAAGTTACTACAGTTGTGGATGGAATAGGGCTTTTTTTTGACAGTATACTTATTATTTACTATTTGATCTCAGACACATTACGAAGGCAAGAAACTCATCCACTAATTACCTTTGGACGAGACACACCTCATTCATCTCATCTCATCTCATTATCTCTAGCCGCCTTATCCTGTTCTACAGGGTCGCAGGCAAGCTGGAGCCTATCCCAGCTGACTACGGGCGAAAGGTGGGGTACACCCTGGACAAGTCGCCAGGTCATCACAGGGCTGACACATAGACACAGACAACCATTCACACTCACATTCACACCTACGGTCAATTTAGAGTCACCAGTTAACCTAACCTGCATGTCTTTGGACTGTGGGGGAAACCGGAGCACCCGGAGGAAACCCACACGGACACGGGGAGAACATGCAAACTCCGCACAGAAAGGCCCTCGCTGGCCACAGGGCTCGAACCCAGGACCTTCTTGCTGTGAGGCGACAGTGCTAACCACTACACCACCGTGCCGCCCCCGAGACACACCTGTTAATTGAAAAGCGTTCCAGGAGACTCCCTCATGAAGCTGGTTAAGATAATGTCAAGTGTGTAAAGTGTAATCAAGGTAAACACTGGCTACTTTGAAAAATCTAAAATATGAAATATATTTTAACACCTGGCGGCACGGTGGTGTAGTGGTTAGCGCTGTCGCCTCACAGCAAGAAGGTCCTGGGTTCGAGCCCCAGGGCCGGCGAGGGCCTTTCTGTGTGGAGTTTGCATGTTCTCCCCGTGTCCGCGTGGGTTTCCTCCGGGTGCTCCGGTTTCCCCCACAGTCCAAAGACATGCAGGTTAGGTTAACTGGTGGCTCTAAATTGACCATAGGTGTGAATGTGAATGGTTGTCTGTGTCTATGTGTCAGCCCTGTGATGACCTGGCGACTTGTCCAGGGTGTACCCCGCCTTTCGCCCGTAGTCAGCTGGGATAGGCTCCAGCTTGCCTGCGACCCTGTAGAAGGATAAAGCGGCTAGAGATAATGAATGAATGAATGAATATTTTAACACTTTTTTTGTTTGCCACATAATTCTGTATATGTTCCAGATGTTATTTTATAGTTTTGATGTCTATTGTTGTACAGTGTAGAAAATACAAAATACAGAAAAACCTATGAATGAGTAGAGTAGGGGTGTACAAACTTTTGACTGGTACACCTTATGCTGGTGATTGTTTAAGAATCAGATTTCCTTTTTTTTTTTTTTGCAATCTCACGTAACATCTGATTTTATGTTTATGTATTTCCAAACAAAAACCATTGGACACAAGTTTTTGTAGTGAAAATATATTCGCTGATTTTCACAAAGCTCACAGCATCATGGGTTTAAAACTGATTATGACCATTCTGCTAAAAATGTCATGTTGTTAGTGAAGGATCAAGGAATTATTTACATTTGCATAGACATTTATTTGTTAGATAGAAACCTTTATCTAAAGTGGCTAACAAATAATCCATAATGAGACACGTACTACATAAAATCATTACCTACCTGCACACATCAAGCCACATCACTGCATGTCTGAGTGTCCTCATTTCCCCCAGTGTCTCCTTCACTGTTGGTCTTTGGGGTCTCATTCTCTCCAGGAGAATCCGACTGCCTGGGTTTGGATCAAGAGACATGTATAAGAGTGCAGCTGTAGAAGTTAGAGAACGGTGAAGGTTTCTGTTAGAAATTTTATGTAACATTCAGTGTTGCAGTCGAGTCAGCAAACCTTGAGTCCGAGTCCAGTCTCAAGTCCCCAGTGTTCAAGTCTGAGCAGAGCATTTTTAAGGATTTTCCACTAGGAGACCAACTGGTCTGTGGCTGCACCACTATGGCATATTCTGTGATGCAAAGTGGTTCACCAATCCCCATACAGACAAACACACTACAGTGACTACACAGCTATCAAGAGCAATTACCAAGCCTTATGTCAAAGACACTCAAAGTTACACAGTAATGACATCGGATTCTGACATCAGCCATCTCAGTAACCAAATTTTAGTTTTGTTTCTCTTAACGAACATGATCTTGTGTGTATATCTTATAACATAGATCTTCATTTTCCTTGTTAAATGTATACTTACATGGTACTTGGTTAATTAATTGCAACTGATTGAACCAAATGATAAGACATAACTTGGTTTAAAATTTGGTCTCCCAGTGAAGCTGGTTTGGCATTGACTAGGAGACCAAATCTGGCCACTGGGAGACCATTTGGTCTCCCAGTAACTATGTTAAAAATGCTCTGAGTCTGAGTCAAGTCCAAGTCATTAAAGAAAATTTCAAGTTGAGTCTGAGTCAGGTCTGAGAACAAGACTCCAACTGCACCATTTGACGGTGGCTGTTTTAATGCCATTAACATTAGTTTGTTTCTGAACATGCCGTATGAACAGGTGAATATGCTTCTCTTTATCAGGGAGTGTGAAGTATTCTGTCAGAGATGGATGTAAGTGCAGAAGATGTGTTTATTAATACAAGTGAAGACAGGTAAACTATCCAGAACGGCAGGCAAAACAGTGAAACAGGCAATAGGTCGAGCGAGGCATAAACAGGCTATCGTAGACTTGGTAGAATCAAAGACGAGAAACAGGAAATCAGGGATCGGGAAACCAAATGAGGCCATAAGGCTCTGTAATGTGTCACCAACGCAACCCAATACTTCGCAAAGTAAATGTGTTTTCACAGTTTTTATATAGGCACACTGATTGCGCCTTAATCCTGTGCACGTGTGAGTCGTTTACAGCACGCACAAGAGTCCGCTTGGCGCGCGCACTATCCGGAGTGGCATTCTTGCATAAAATTAGTACAAAAATTAATGTAGATATAAATATTTTATATCTACATTACCGGGAGAGCTTTTCCCAGCTTCCGAGGGAGGCGGGGGACATTGAGTCTGAGTGGACCATGTTCTCTACCTCCATTGTGGACGCAGCTGTTCAGAGCTGTGGCCGCAAGGTCTCTGGTGCCTGTCGTGGCGGCAATCCCCGAACCCGGTGGTGGACACCAGAAGTAAGGGATGCCGTCAAGCTGAAGAAGGAGTCCTATCGGGCCATGTTAACCTCCAGGACTCCCGAGGCAGCTGACGGGTATCGGCAGGCCAGGCGTGCTGCAGCTCGGGCAGTTGCGGAGGCAAAAACTCGGAACTGGGAGGAGTTCGGGGAGGCCATGGAGAAGGACTATCGGTCGGCCTCGAAGAAATTCTGGCAAACCGTCCGGCGCCTCAGGAGGGGGAAGCAGTACTCTGCCAACACTGTTTACAGTGCGGGTGGGGAGCTGTTGACCTCGACTGGGGACATTGTCGGGCAGTGGAAGGAATACTTTGAGGATCTCCTCAATCCCACCGTCATGTCTTCCACTGAGGAGACTGAGGCTGATGACTCAGAGGTGGACTCGTCCATTACCCAAGCCGAAGTCACTGAGGTGGTTTGCAAGCTCCTCGGTGGCAAGGCACCGGGGGTGGATGAGATCCGCCCTGAGTATCTCAAGTCTCTGGATGTTGTGGGGCTGTCTTGGTTGACACGCCTCTGCAACATCGCGTGGCGGTCAGGGACAGTGCCTCTGGAGTGGCAGACTGGGGTGGTGGTCCCTCTTTTTAAGAAAGGGGACCGGAGAGTGTGCCCCAATTATAGGGGAATCACACTTCTCAGCCTCCCAGGGAAGGTTTACTCCAGGGTACTGGAGAGGAGAATTCGACCAATAGTCGAACCTCGGATCCAGGAGGAACAATGCGGTTTTCGTCCTGGTCGCGGAACACTGGACCAGCTCTATACCCTTCATAGGGTGCTCGAGGGTTCATGGGAGTTTGCCCAACCAGTCCACATGTGCTTTGTGGATCTGGAGAAGGCATTTGACCGTGTCCCCCGTAGTATTCTGTGGGGGGTGCTTCGGGAGTATGGGGTTCGGGGCTCTTTGCTAAGGGCTGTCCGGTCCCTGTACGAACGGAGCAGGAGTCTGGTTCGCATTGCCGGCAGTAAGTCAGACCTGTTCCCAGTGCATGTTGGACTCCGGCAGGGCTGCCCTTTGTCACCGGTTCTGTTCATAATTTTTATGGACAGAATTTCTAGGCGCAGCCAGGGGCCAGAAGGAATCCTGTTTGGGAACCACAGGATTTCATCTCTGCTTTTTGCGGATGATGTTGTCCTGTTGGCTTCTTCAAACCAGGACCTTCAGCATGCACTGGGGCGGTTTGCAGTCGAGTGTGAAGCGGCTGGGATGAGAATCAGCACCTCCAAGTCCGAGGCCATGGTTCTCGACCGGAAAAGGGTGGCTTGCCCTCTCCAGGTTGGTGGAGAAGTTCTGCCTCAAGTGGAGGAGTTTAAGTATCTCGGGATCTTGTTCACGAGTGAGGGAAGGATGGAGCGTGAGATCGACAGGCGGATCGGTGCAGCCTCCGCAGTGATGCGGTCGCTTTACCGGTCCGTTGTGGTGAAGAAGGAGCTGAGCCAAAAGGCGAAGCTCTCAATTTACCGGTCGATCTACGTTCCGACTCTCACCTATGGTCATGAGCTTTGGGTAATGACCGAAAGGACAAGATCGCGGATACAAGCGGCCGAATTGAGTTTCCTTCGCAGGGTGGCTGGGCGCTCCCTTAGAGATAGGGTGAGAAGCACAGTCACTCGGGAGGAGCTCGGAGTAGAGCCGCTGCTGCTCCACATCGAGAGGAATCAGCTGAGGTGGCTCGGGCATCTTTTTCGGATGCCTCCTGGACGCCTCCCTGGGGAGGTGTTCCAGGCATGTCCCCCCGGGAGGAGGCCCCGGGGAAGACCCAGGACATGCTGGAGGGACTATGTCTCTCGGCTGGCCTGGGAATGCCTCGGTGTTCTTCCCGAGGAGCTGGCCGAGGTGTCTGGGGAAAGGGAAGTTTGGGCTTCCCTGCTTAGACTGCTGCCTCCGCGACCCGGTCCCGGATAAAGCGGAAGAAGACGAGACGAGACGAGACGATAAATATTTTAGGGCGGCACGGTGGTGTAGTGGTTAGCGCTGTCGCCTCACAGCAAGAAGGTCTGGGTTCAAGCCCCGTGACGGGCGAGGGCCTTTCTGTGCGGAGTTTGCATGTTCTCCCCGTGTCCGCGTGGGTTTCCTCCGGGTGCTCCGGTTTCCCCCACAGTCCAAAGACATGCAGGTTAGGTTAACTGGTGACTCTAAATTGACCGTAGGTGTGAATGGTTGTCTGTGTCTATGTGTCAGCCCTGTGATGACCTGGCGACTTCTCCAGGGTGTACCCCGCCTTTCGCCCGTAGTCAGCTGGGATAGGCTCCAGCTTGCCTGCGACCCTGTAGAACAGGATAAAGCGGCTAGAGATAATGAGATGAGATAAATATCTTATGCCAAATTATTATGGCATGTTACAAAAAAATAAAGAAAAAATCAGAGTCTTCGGCTTCAATTTACACGTCCGAATGCAGTGAATGCACGAGTCCAGGTCCAAGTCATCAGTGCTCAAGTTAGTGTTGCCACCTGTCCCGGTTTTTCCTGATTGTCCCGGATTTTCATGGTCTGTCCCGGAAAAAAAAAAAAAATCCGGGACACTGAATGTCCCGGTTTTTTGTACATGATGGGCAAAATGTGTATGTCAACTTGCGAGCCAGCTGAGAACCAGTTTGCTTTTCCATAACTCGCCGTGCTAAGCGGAGCCACGTCATTACATCACTGTATACGTCATTACGTCGTTGTATACGTCACTTACGTCGCTGTAGACGTCAGTTACGGCGCTACGTTTACATAAACCTTGGCGCGAATATCGAAGCAAAAACAACACGGAAGAAGCAGCAGCAGCAACAACAACAATAATAATAATAATAATAATGGATGACTTCACGTTTGTACAGCTGCTGCTTCTCGTTGCTTAAAAATGGCGATCTTTCGCGGTCTTGTTATTGTTGTTGGTCTTAACAACTCCGCCCCCCCGCTAACGTAAGTGGTTCTTTCCTCTGGCCCAGCAGAGAGTTGGTGCTAGCCTGGAACCGGTTTTTCTGGCCCCAGAGCCAGTTCTTTGTCAGTGGAAACAGAAAACCCGGTTCCAAACTAAGCACTGGCCCCGAACCAGCCCTGGAACTGCTTTGGTGGAAAAGGGGCAATGGAGGATGCTTGGACTGATAAAAGAAACAGACTCTCTGTTGCAATGGTGAAGGCTGAGCTTCAAGTCAGGCTAAACTTTCAGTTGTCCTGTACTGAGTTCAAGACATTCATTGAAAATCAGCCAGGACTCATAGCAGCAGCAAAGAAAAACACCAAATATAAATGGAAGATTAGGTAAGGTTTTGGTGAATTAAATGAAATCCAAATAGTCTTATCTGCCTACTCCTGTATGTACTGTATGTGTCCAGTTATATCAGTTATATGTCCTCCAATGTATTTGTTTAGCCAAGAGCAGCAAGCAGCAGAGGCGCAGGCAAGCACAAGCAAAGCACACACCACACTCTAAGCAATCAGGTAAGCTGTTTGACACTACACCTTACATTGTTACATTCAGGTATTCTTAGATACAATGAAAAATTAGATTATTTTTATTCCACATAAGCAAACAAACAGAACTTAATTACGTATGTATTCCCCTTTTACCTGTGCCCACTACTGCCCCCAGCTGTCCATAACCAAAAACTCATCTCATCTCATTATCTCTAGCCGCTTTATCCTTCTACAGGGTCACAGGCAAGCTGGAGCCTATCCCAGCTGACTACGGGCGAAAGGCAGGGTACACCCTGGACAAGTCACCAGGTCATCACAGGGCTGACACATAGACACAGACAACCATTCACACCTACGGTCAATTTAGAGTCACCAGTTAACCTAACCTGCATGTCTTTGGACTGTGGGGGAAACCGGAGCACCCGGAGGAAACCCACGCAGACACGGGGAGAACATGCAAACTCCGCACAGAAAGGCCCTCGCCGGCCACGGGGCTCGAACCCGGACCTTCTTGCTGTGAGGCGACAGCGCTAACCACTACACCACCGTGCCACCCCAACCAAAAACTGTTGGAAATAAACCAAAATAATGAAGACCTGCTATATTATGTAAAGCAATTAACTAAACAAATAACTAGCAAAAGCGTAATTTTTACTAATTAGAGCAATACAATTTTGGCATAGAAGGGCGATTTTTGTCTTGGGTTAGATGTGCGAAGGGCGCTGTTGCTTACAAGCAAAAAGGTCGATTGGATGGTCGAAATGTCCAGGATTTTTGTCAGACACAGGTGGCAACCCTAGCTCAAATCCAAGTCAAGTCACGAGTCCTTAAAATTAGGGCAAGAGTTGGATTCGAGTACTACAAGTCTGGTAGCGTTTATAAAAGCAGTCTCTAGTGTCAGCGCTTTCAGAGGTAAAGCTGTAACAGTAATCTTCCAACATCTCCAGGACACAGGAGTTTATGCTGTATAGTTTCGTGGAAACATGACAAGCTGTGTGTGGGGGTTTCTATTAATTTCAAGAGAGAAAAAAAGAGAGGCTTTTGAGAGACTGTAATGGAAGTGAGACCCGGAGCAAACTTTGTCCATAAATGTAACTATAAAAGGATATGGAATGTCATTTTTTAAACAAATAAATATATACAAATTGCTGTGGTATGAGAGAAATACAAGACTTTAGAGGTTGTATGACGTCTTGCACCTGCTTGCACTCAAGACTCCACTTCACAGAAAAGGCTCTTTGCAGCGAGAGGTCAGATGTTTGGATCCCACATAGCAATGCCATACTGGAGAGCAAGGTTAACAGGACCCTTGACTCCAGTTTATCTCTTTCCTTAATCTCTTTCCTTTTCTAGAAGAATCATCAGTGTCGTTTTCTAGTTGTTTTTGTAAGGTTTGGCTAAGATATAAATGAACAATGTACCGCGATGATAATGATGATGATAACACGTACTTATTACAGTGCATCGATGGCTCATCGATCATTTTATGTAACCTCATTTCTGTTGCCCTGTGATGACCTGGCGACTTGTCCAGGGTGTACCCCGCCTTTCGCCCGTAGTCAGCTGGGATAGGCTCCAGCTTGCCTGCGACCCTGTAGAACAGGATAAAGCGGCTAGAGATGATGATGAGATGATGAGAAGCCTTTATCTGTCACACGCAGCTGACAAGGAGGAGGGAAGCCGAGCTTTGTGTTATCATTGCAGTAAATTGTCTGTTTATATCTTCAAGATGTAGCCAAACCTGACAAACATCTCTATACCTTGAAAACTTTATGATGGAGCTATTTATGCTGTTAGAATTACAATAAGTGCTTTTACAAGTCTTTTTGGTGTACATATATAATATATATATCTTGCAAAGTTGCCATTTTATTTGGCCGCAAAGATCCAAATGCCATCCATTAAAAGTCAATGCTTTTATGATAAAATATTTTTTTCCTGTAAAAACGAGCCGAAACTAAGCTTAGAAAATTACACTGATGATCCTTCTAGGGCGGCATGGTGGTGTAGTGATTAGCATTGTCGTCTCACAGCAAGAAGGTTCAGGGTTCAAGCCCAGTGGCCGACAGGGGCCTTTCTGTGTGGAGTTTGCATGTTCTCCCCATGTCTACATGGGTTTCCTCCGGGTGCTCCGGTTTCCCCCACAGTCCAAAGACATGCAGGTTAGGCTAATTGGTGGCTCTAAATTGACCGTAGGTGTGAATGGTTGTTTGTCTCTATGTGTCGGCCCTGTGATGACCTGGCGACTTGTCCAGGGTGTACCCCACCTCTCGCACTTAGTCAGCTGGGATAGGCTCCAGCTTGCCCGCAACCCTGCACAGGATAAGCAGTTATGGATAATGGATGGATGGATCCATGGATGGATGATTCTTCTAGAAAAGGAAAGGAGATTAAGCACTATAAACTGCTGAAACGTTTGTGCTTGACCTTGTCGAGGGTTCTGTTTACCTGAAAGCTTGCTCTACAATATGGTGTTGCTATGTGAGATCCAAGCAAGTAATCTCTAGCTGCAAAGAGCCTATTCACAACAGCCTTCAAATATGGCAGCCATGGACTACGATGACCATCCTGCAACTCTCTGCTCAGAGTTTCTGGAGTTCTAATCCCAAGAAACTGACCTCAGTCACCCAGCCACAGTATTTCAAGATACACTGCAAAAAACTGAAAACTGAATTTGAGGAGAAAATTTCTTAACACTTGTGAAATTATCTTGCTGCATGGACAGCTAATTTTACTTGACAAGACAGCTTGGAATAAGTTGGTTACAATCTAGAACTAGTTTTAATAATCTCAGAGTTGGTGTCTTGTATTATTCTAATAGCAAATGCTAGATCATTTCAGCTATATTCAAGATATTCTAACTTGTTAAAGGGATAGTTCGGGATTTTTGACATGAATCTGTATGGCATCCCCATCAATAGTGTCGTGCAAACACACTGACTTACCCCTGACAGCATCCTGTGAGTCCAGTTCTTGTCCAGTTTTGGTCCAGACGAAAGTAGTCCGGCAAGTTTGTTGGGGTCACGAAAGTAAAACGTTTTTCGTCTCAAAACAGTATGTGTTCAAAAGAGTGATATATTTGCATCACAAAACCGTTGCCAAATAAAAAGTCAGACCTCGAAATCGCTTGGCACTATTTTCCTGCGCGCTGCCGGCTTCATCCAGCTGCGGCTCCAGCTTCAAGGATAAGCTGGAGCCGCATAAGTAGGAGTCCCAGCGGGTGGTTTACAAATAGGAGTCATTCAGGATTCAGCCATGACACGGAGCAAAAACATGGCTGAATCC
This sequence comes from Neoarius graeffei, assembly GCF_027579695.1. Classification (NCBI taxonomy): domain Eukaryota; kingdom Metazoa; phylum Chordata; class Actinopteri; order Siluriformes; family Ariidae; genus Neoarius; species Neoarius graeffei. The sequence continues at coordinate 14,538,835 of NC_083590.1, read as the reverse complement.
TGAATGACTCCTATTTGTATAAATAGGGCACTACATAGGCAGCAGTGGTAGTTTCTTTTTCCCTGACATGGAAGCGCACTTGTATACTGAGGAGGAAAGCAATTTGCATTACAGCCCTGAGGCGGCTCCTGCTCAGCTTTCCCTTTCGGGCGCTCTCGTATTCTGTTAGAATTTGGTAAAGAAAAAAAATAATAATAAATATTATTTACCAGCTTACCGAGTCCATGAACATAAATCTGACAGCTAACAAGGTCGGGATATAAACGAATCGAATACAAACCACCCGCCGGGACTCCTACTTATGTGGCTCCAGCTTATCCTTGAAGCTGGAGCCGCAGCTGGATGAAGCCGGCAGCGCGCAGGAAAATAGTGCCAAGTGATTTCGAGGTCTGACTTTTTATTTGGCAACGGTTTTGTGATGCAAATATATCACTCTTTTGAACACATATTGTTCTGAGATGAAAAACGTTTTACTTTCGTGACCCCAACAAACTTGCCGGACTACTTTCGTCTGGACCAAAACTGGACAAGAACTGGACTCACAGGATGCTGTCAGGGGTAAGTCAGTGTGTTTGCATGACACTATTGATGGGGATGCCATACAGATTCATGTCAAAAATCCTGAACTATGCCTTTAAGATATCATTTTTGCAATGTAGAATAATACAAGACACCGACTCTGAGATTATTAAAACTAGTTTTAGATTGTAACCAACTTATTCCAAGCTGTCTTGTCAAGTAAAATTATCTGTCCATGCAGCAAGATAATTACACAAGTGTTAACTAAATTTGAGGGGAAAATTCCTTTTCAGTTTTTTGCAGTGGATTCAGTTTACTCACTTTGCGAAGTATGCGCTCAGTTCCTGCGTCTAACATTACCAAGCCTTTGTGATTGCTCTGCTGATTCTGCTTTCCGACTTTGCTTTGAACAACCTGTTTGAGTCTCGCCTGACCAATGCCTGTTTATGATACTGCCTTATGCACCATGATTTCTATCTGTTTACCAGTGTGTGCTCTGAATAAACACTCTTCTGCTTTTATATCCATCTGTCGCCTGGATTCCTGATAAGGTGAAGGGATTTCCTTGTCCTGACTGCTCTTGGACAATAAAAACTCACTGTTTATTGACTGTTTATATTATTTTTAAGTTCTGAATTATGGAATTATGAAGAACAATTTCACAACAAACTATACAAGATAGTGAGCGTGTAAAACACTTCATGGTCATAGATGGACTTATTTAGATCTCAGCTCCTGCATCTCCAGAAACACAAACTGTTTACCCTGGAAATCTTTTTTTTTTTCATGAGACACTGTTTACAACTGCTTGATGCAGAATAAATATTCCATTGGTTTAATTCGCACTGTGATTTAATGGCGCCAACTCCTGCATCTGCACAGGAAAGCAGATGGAACTGAGATGGATCTGAGAGATGAGAAAAGAGCCGGACTTAAAGCCTGTTTGTGTCAATGGTGTTGTGCTTGTAGTGGTGTGTTGGATGGAGAAACCTCATCAGAATAAGAGGGTAGATTAGTCTGAATTCAGTTACAACCCAGAGAGCTGCAGGCCCTTTAAAACGCCACAGGAGATTAAGTGTTTAACCTTCTTTCTGAATAAGATTGTTTAAAAGTTTACAAACTGAAATGTCAGAAGTTTTTGGGTTGCTTACATACTAGTATATACTGTATCTTTTGACTTTATTTACTCCTACTGCTCAATTTAATACAAAAAAGTAAACAATTTTTAGTACTTTGATTAAATGTCATATTTCCAAAGCTTAATATCTATGAGTAAACCATAAATTTTATGTAATCAGTAATAATAATAAGCCTATATTTGGTCACGTGTACACTAAAGCATAGCAAAATTCCTCCTATGCATTTAACCACAGGTGCAGATAGAGGGGGGGACGGGGGGGATTCGTCCCACCCAGATTTAAATTCACCTCGTTCGGTATCCCCCCCCCCCACTGATAGGGAGGAAAAAACGTCTATGCTGTCTTTCTTTGCATAAGGCAAACCTCACGGAAAAATCAAAAGACTAATTACCATTCGGTTTATTGAGGTGCACAGCAGTACAGACGTAGTTGCAACTGCGCAGACTGCACAGGTTGCGAGCTCGAGCTTGGTTGCTATGGTTACCCACAAGTTTGACAGGCATATCGGGGACAGCTCCTGCTAGTTCAGGACCCCAACACGGCATGATGAAGGGTGCCAAAAGGCAGAAAACGATTGCATCATTTTTTCAAAAAAAAAAGGCTGTAAGTAAACTGTGCCTTACTTTATCATATCACCTTGCAATTTTTTGATAGTCTGTTCAAAGTAATGTCGTAGTGAAAGTAAAATCGTATGGAGTAGAGAAGCCTTTCTGGTAGCCTCCTTCTTTCGGTGGTAGCCTGTAGATACAGTGCTCAGAAGGCAGTTTTAATGTTTAATCTGGCGTTCCCTGCCATAATTTCAGCAAGCATATTGTTTCATAAGGAAACTTTGCGAAGAGTTGTTGACTGACTGCCGCTCACGCAACACACAGGCATAGTTAGAAAGTCAGGATGCACTGGTTTACACTTTACACACACACACGTAGCCCAGCCTCTCGCTATGTTTAACAGTTGGAACTTAGCGGTTTTAAAACTAGTTTTGCAATTTCTGTGCGTGATGATAATGTGTAAACTTTGGATTTCCATAGGCTATGTTAAAATGTTATCATTGTCCTGGCCTGCAGGTAGTTCCTGGTGATGGCAGTGAGGGAGGTGAAATAACATGTATACACACCACCGTTCAAAAGTTTGGGGTCACCCAGACAATTTTGTGTTTTCCATGAAAAGTCACACTTTTATTTACCACCATAAGTTGTAAAATGAATAGAAAATATAGTCGAGACATTTTTCTGGCCATTTTGAGCATTTAATCGACCCCACAAATGTGATGCTCCAGAAACTCAATCTGCTCAAAGGAAGGTCAGTTTTATAGCTTCTCTAAAGAGCTAAACTGTTTTCAGCTGTGCTAACATGATTGTACAAGGGTTTTCTAATCATCCATTAGCCTTCTGAGGCAATGAGCAAACACATTGTACCATTAGAACACTGGAGTGATAGTTGCTGGAAATGGGCCTCTATACACCTATGGAGATATTGCACCAAAAAACAGACATTTGCAGCTAGAATAGTCATTTACCACATTAGCAATGTATAGAGTGTATTTCTGATTAGTTTAAAGTGATCTTCATTGAAAAGAACAGTGCTTTTCTTTCAAAAATAAGGACATTTCAAAGTGACCCCAAACTTTTGAACGTTAGTGTGTGTGTATATATATATATATATATATATATATATATATATATACACACAAAATGGAATCATTTGCTGACAGCTCAGTCCCCCCAGTTCAAAAATCCTATCTGCGCCCCTGCATTTAACCCATCTGAAGCAGTGAACACACAAGTGGGCAATGAACACACACACCTACCCAGAGCAGTGGGCAGCTATACATACTTCAGCACCCGGGGAGCAGTTAGGGGTTAGGTGCCTTGCTCAAGGGCACTTCAGCCATGATACAGAGGGAGGGGAAAGTGCTGTTCCTGTCACAGTGATAGCAGACAGTCTCAGCTACCAACACAGCAATTTTGGTGTACACTACTTACGCACTCTAACACCACCATCAGGGTAAATCACATTTTTCCTGCTATTCCTGGGAATCGACCCAGCAACCCTTTCGGCCCAAGGCCACATCTCTAACCTTCAGGCCATGGCTTCCCCCAGTCAAATATTTAAAATAATCACAGCTCAAAAACAAACACTTAATTCAGCGGTGGCGGCTGTCTGTTGCTAGCAATGATGACTGCTTCATTAGGATGTGCAGAAATGCAGATCGGCTGCTAGGCCTGCACCAGAGCAACAGAGTCATCCACAGTGATGACATGAATGGCCTGGTTGAGCTGCTATGGAATACCTGGTTTCATGAGCTCTCGTATACTCCCTTTGACGCTTGTCTTCAATTGCAGACATAGAGCTTTTAACTATGCTTCACCATGTTGCTCTGTCCGAGGCATCCCTTTCCCACATCTGATCAATAACTCTGCCATTCTTCGTGTTCCTTTTCAAGATGTCTTTGTACCTCAGTTTGTGTCCTTCTTGTCTCCTCTTTCCTAGGCTCAGTTCTCCATAGAAAATGGCTTTGGGTAGTCGCGTGTCAGGCATGTGTCAGATGTGTCCAGCCCAATGAAGTTAAGAGCTTCTATGCTTACTGTTTTGGCTTGCCTGAGGACTTCTACATCTGAGACCTTGTCCTGACACATTTATTCCATCACCACAGGGCTTTCCTATTCTCCTCTCCTAATAAAGCTTCTTGCACAATAAGGTAAAACAAACAATGTGCCCCCATCATGTTGTCTCTCTGGACCACCAGATCTGATGCTAAGTGGTGCACAAAAGTGCCACAGACCTGATGGGTATGCCCCACAGTGACAACTGACTGGCAGAGTGATGCCATCCGTTGGCCATATGAGTGACTTTTCTGCATGCTATCTGGTGGTGTGTCATTGATCCTGTTGGGTTCATCTGCCACATTGCACCGAAAAGCGCCCTGCTGCCAGCACCTTATTGGTGATGTACTATTTAACCCATAGCTGGAACCCAGGCAGGTGCTACCACTCCGGGTCAGAGCAGACCTGGGAGCAATGGTGATTAAGGGGTAACTCCAATTTCCCCAAAACTCAAGTCCTCCCGGACCTGAGATTCACCACTGGTTACAGTTTAAAGTCATACCCAGGACTAGGAATGACAGTATAATGCATTATGCATAGAAATAGAGAATAGAATAGGATGAAATAGAATCTTAATTAAATAATGAAATTAGAGCTCATGGCAATCCATAGAACACTCTGTATGCTTTTTAACAAAATTTGGCACAGTGATAACAGATAGTCTCAGCGACCTGCACAGCAGTTTTGGTGTACACCACTTAAGCACTCTAGTGCCACCGACAGGGCAAATTCAGACATACATTTACAATAACTCAGCAAAATTATGTCACAGAAATGCAGTTCCACTTTCCTCCAATTCTTTGCATCATGGTGAGTTCAATGGATATGGTATTATGATATTAATTTCTGCTTTATTGGATGGATTTTTTTCCATTTTGCAAGTTGGGAGGTATATGAAAAATGGAAAGTGAGGCAATATGTCAGCAAATCCACTTGGAAACAAGTGCTGATGGTCCTGAAAGCTTCTGGTTTTCCTCCCTCACAAAGAGGTAGAGCCAGAAAATGCTTGGCCCCCTAATCACTGCTTGCAGCAATTATCTCATCTCATTATCTGTAGCCGCTTTATCCTGTTCTACAGGGTCGCAGGCAAGCTGGAGCCTATCCCAGCTGACTACAGGCGAAAGGCGGGGTACACCCTGGACAAGTCACCAGGTCATCACAGGGCTGACACATAGACACATACAACCATTCGCACTCACATTCACACCTACGGTCAATTTAGAGTCACCAGTTAACCTAACCTGCATGTCTTTGGACTGTGGGGGAAACCGGAGCACCCAGAGGAAACCCACGCGGACACGGGGAGAACATGCAAACTCCGCACAGAAAGGCCCTCGCCGGCCCCGGGGCCCGAACCCAGACCTTCTTGCTGTGAGGCAACAGCGCTAACCACTACACCACCGTGCCACCTGCAGCTATTATTATTATTCATAGTAGTAGTATAAGAGAATGTGGAGGAAGAAGTGAACTCACAGTTGGGCTCTGTTGCAGAAGCATCGGTAGAGCAGCACTGCCAGTGAGATCAGGACCATTGTTGTGGTGCACATGGTTGAATCCGGTCCATGGAGCTCCAATCAGTGCACGTGCACACACACACACACGCACACACACAATTAGTGATTCCAGAGAGAGAGAGAGACACACACACAGACAGAAAGATACACACCAGTATGCAGTGTCGAGTCTGTTCTTCTCTCTTCCCTTCTTCCATTAAACGTCTTTCGACCTCACCATCTCTCCTCAGTCTAGCTCTAGTGTGTGATTGAGATTAGCTCAGAGGATTACAGATGATTAGAATTAGGGAGAAATGAGTCAGCCAGGCGCATGCTGGGTAATTACAAAAGAACTGTTATTGATATCTCTTTCTCACACAAATTAACACATTCATATTAGACCTGAGTATTCAAAGGACAATAAACACACTAAAAAACAAGGCCGATGGCGTAGCTCACTCTGGTCCCGTCTAGTCCAGAAGGAACGATCTAAAGTGGGCCACCTTGTGCAATAAATGTTGCAAGCTATATACACTATATGCAAGCTATATATACTGTATAGAAGCGATATCCACCCTAGGAATACTGACCTATTTGCCAGAAAGAATCCAAAACAGTGAGGAATTGACCATGATTTTTGTTGAACTGCTCATTAAGGCTTAATTAGTCCATAACTTCATTAATAATTGTAATTCAGCAAATCTGGGTAGAAGTTATATGCACCCTAGGTACCCCTACCTTCATGCCAGAAAGAATCAAAATTGGTGAAGAATTGAGGGAGAAGAAGCGATTTGTGTGGAAACTGCTCGTTAGGGATTGATTGATTAATTACTCCATATCATCATTATTAATTGTGATTATGCAAATTTGCATAGAAGCCATATGCAGCCTAGGCAGACCTACCTTCCTGCCAAAAAGAATAAAAAATTGGTGAAGAACTGAGAGAGAAGAAGCGATTTTTGTGATTTGTGGACGATGCAGGATGGACGACGGACGACACATGATGGCATAAACTCATCACCTGCTGGCTGGATGAGCTAATCATGGGTTCCCAAATCAGAGAGCTTTTTTTTTGGTTTATTTTTTTTATTTTACAGATTAATATTAGAAATTTCTCTCTAACTATGATGGTTTGTGTGCTAATATTTTGAAGTGTTACTGGGAATCAGTCAATTAACAATCCACATTTAAATGACGTGGACATGCTATTGCTAGTTTTTTCATTATTTTGACAATGGAGGAGTTCAGCAGTAAAAATGGACTAATTGCTTCCACTGGGATGAGAAGAAAAGATAAGTCTTAGTCTATATAGAGAATGTACACAGCGTTGCCAGATTTGCAGTTTTATGGCAGAATTTTGTATTCCTAACTTTTCGTCTTGGGTTGGGGATTGGACATTTTGACATATGTAAAATTAATTATAATATTGTTCTGGGAACCAAATCGAGCGGTTGTTAATATAGAGAGTAAGTGTGTGTAAATCTGTTACAGCTGAAATGGAAAACTTTCTGCTAATCTGAAACAGGACACAGGAAAGACAGCATGGAATTGTCCATCTATCTTGTGGAAATGTAAAAATCTTGTTTGGTAGAAACTGATTAGAGGACCGATCACAGGCCGGAAAAGCTGTCATAAAAGTTTCAGTAAACGATTCACTTCACTGTTGTGGATTTTGACGCTGATGTATTGCTTTATAATCTGCACCATGTGTGTACTTGTCTGTCCTCCTGTCATATTTGTGGTTATGGCAAACTGGTAACACTTGGTGGTTTTTTTTGTTATTAATGCACCCACACACACACACACGTACACACACGTACACACACTAGTGCAGATGTGATTCATTCTCTAAGGAAAGTCATTCCACTCTCATTTTTCATTACATGGAAATACACAGAGCTCATAGATTCTATGTTTATTTGTAAGCATTAATGAGATTACTGGGATTGTGTGTAGAAAAGAGATTAATGAAGTGACAGCTTTAATTATCATTGACATGTCACTGAACTTTCGCCATAAAATGAAATGAAGCGAAATGAACAGTGTATCAGGAAAGGATCCAGCTAATTGGGAAACGTACATAGTGTTTCCCTTACAGTAAATGGAGTCGATCTGCTGAGACACATTTCACATGTCGGTTTCCTTATTAGCGCCTCTGCTACCATCTCACATTACTTTACATTACAGTGGTGCTTAAAAGTTTGTGACCCCTTTAGAATTTTCTATATTTCTGCATAAATATGACCTAAAACATCATCAGATTTTCACACAAGTCCTAAAAGTAGGTAAAGAGAACCCAGGTAAACAAATGAGACAAAAATATTATACTTGGTCATTTATTTATTGAGTAAAATGATCCAGTATTACATATCTGTGAGTGGCAAAAGTATGTGAACCTTTGCTTTCAGTATCTGGTGTGACCCCCTTGTGCAGCAATAACTGCAACTAAACATTTCCGGTAATTGTTGATCAGTCCTGCACACTGACTTGGAGGAATTTTAGCCCATTCCTCCATACAGAACAGCTTCAACTCTGGGATGTTGGTGGGTTTCCTCACATGAACTGCTCGCTTCAGGTCCTTCCACAACATTTCGATTGGATTAAGGTCAGGACTTTGACTTGGCCATTCCAAAACATTAACTTTATTCTTCTTTAACCATTCTTTGGTAGAACGACTTGTGTGCTTAGGGTCGTTGTCTTGCTGCATGACCCACCTTCTTTTGAGATTCAGTTCATGGACAGATGTCCTGACATTTTCCTTTAGAATTCGCTGGTATAATTCAGAATTCATTGTTCCATCAATAATGGCAAGCCATCCTGGCCCAGATGCAGCAAAATAGGCCCAAACCATGATACTACCACCACCATGTTTCACAGATGGGATAAGGTTCTTATGCTGGAATGCAGTGTTTTTCTTTCTCCAAACATAACGCTTCTCATTTAAACCAAAAAGTTCTATTTTGGTCTCATCCATCCACAAAACATTTTTCCAATAGCCTTCTGGATTGTCCACGTGATCTTTAGCAAACTGCAGATGAGCAGCAATGTTCTTTTGGGAGAGCACTGGCTTTCTCCTTGCAACCCTGCCATGCACACCATTGTTGTTCAGTGTTCTCCTGATGGTGGACTCATGAACATTAACATTAGCCAATGTGAGAGAGGCCTTCAGTTGCTTAGAAGTTACCCTTGGGTCCTTTGTGACCTCGCCGACTATTACATGCCTTGCTCTTGGAGTGATCTTTGTTGGTCGACCATTCCTGGGTTGGGTTACAATGGTCTTGAATTTCCTCCATTTGTACACAATCTGTCTAACTGTGGATTGGTGGAGTCCAAACTCTTTAGAGATGGTTTTGTAACCTTTTCCAGCCTGCTGAGCATCAACAACGCTTTTTCTGAGGTCCTCAGAAATCTCCTTTTTTTGTGCCATGATACACTTCCACAAACATGTGTTGTGAAGATCAGACTTTGATAGATCCCTGTTCTTTAAATAAAACAGGGTGCCCACTCATACCTGATTGTCATCCCATTGATTGAAAACACCTGACTCTAATTTCACCTTCAAATTAACTGCTAATCCTAGAGGTTCACATACTTTTGCCAATCACAGATATGTAATATTGGATAATTTTCCTCAATAAATAAATGTCCGAGTATAATATTTTTGTCTCATTTGTTTAACTGGGCTCTCTTTATCTACTTTTAGGACTTGTGTGAAAATCTGATGATGTTTTAGGTCATATTTATGCAGAAATAGAGAAAATTCTAAAGGGTTCACAAACTTTCAAGCACCACTCTAGTCATGCGGGACCACGCTCTGTGGCAATCTGTTGTGCAAAACAACCTGGCCTGTGATTCCGAAAGATGATGATGATGATGAGGGAAATAATGTGTCAATTTAAATAAAAACTTCCAGTTTCTTTTTTCTATGTAGCCGGATATGAGTAGGACCAAGAGTGTATCCCACAATCCACTGCTCAGATGCTTCAGCAAAAAGTGGTGGTTTGTTAGTGTACATGTGCATACATGCTAAATTTCTACACATTAATAAATAGCATCATATTTCTTCACTGAAACCATTTAAGCTTTTTTACTTCCTGCACTTTCTTCCTGCTTGTTGGGGAAATTGCACAAATCTGTATTCATGTTTCAGAACTGATAGGATGGTGAAATCAACTTCTCAGAAATGTCTGGGATCAGAAACGTGTCCAGGCTAGACCACTGTCTGGAACTTAACACCAGGAGCTTACAGTACTGTCACTGAACTTCAGTGTGAAGTGAAGAATTGGGTTTATGATGATGAATGATGATTAGTTCCTCATTTAGAGAGAAAGAAATAAAGAGAGAGAAAGAGAGAGAGAGAGAGATGTGTGATAGCATGTTAGATGACAGGCTGCTGAAGTTTATCACAGAGAAGTGAGTGTATTTGCTGAACAGAAACACATGTGGACAGGTGATCTGAAATAATCCCAACACAATAAATAAATAAATTAACAAATAAATCAACAAAAAAAGTGGTTTATATAATATGTGCAATGGGTTGGGAGTAATGGAGTCAGGAGAAAAAAAGTAAGAAAGCAGAAAAACAGAAAAAAGATGTCTCTCTTTTGTATCCGGCTCATAGTTTTAATAGAAAAACAAAGAATACAAAATGTATACATTATTTATTTTTATATAGAGAGCACATTACATGGTTGCACGAAGATATAAAGTTTATCATCCACAAAAAAAACAAAAAACGCAAGCAAATAAAAAGAATTTTAATTTTGAACCAGTTCACCATTTTGACAACACACCTCTAGTCAGCAGGAAAACACTGGGAGTGACGTCATCAGAGTGAAATATCAGGAATTATTGTACATGCGGGCCATTTTTTCCATGGAATAAAAACACGTGTTCTATTCCCTTCTAGTGGGTTTACTGATGGCATGCAATATTGTTATCATATTGCTTATCCTCCATGTATTACACCACTCTCCCCAATAGAGAATGAGCATGCAGTATTGTTATAATATTGCACATTGTCAAGACAATACGGCGTCACACAATGGAGCTCATGCATAGACCCAATGACAAAACTTTTCTGTTGCACATGAGCACAATCATTTCTTTGTTGACCAGGGAAGAGAGAGACGATGGAGTTAATCCAGTGCTCGGTTTAAGCACTAAATAAATAAACTGAAAACTGAAACTAAAGACCCGCTGAACACCCGAAAGGCTACCAAAACTTCATTAGATATTCTTCACACATATTAAGAGAAAAACAGACCAACGGACATCGAAAAACTGGAAAAGAGACACATCGGAGATGTAAAACTTCCGTGCAAGTGAGTGAGTGACCCAGACAGTTTGTACATAGACATGGCGGCGAGGTTTGCTTCATTAAAAGCGGAAGATTTAAAGAGACAGACGCGCTGAACACCCGAATGGCTACCAAAACTTCCACGGATATTCTTCACACATATTTACAAGAGAAAAACATAACAACGGACATCGAAAAACTGGAAAAGAGAGCAATAGCGGAAATTTTGTCAAAGTTCTACTTGGAGGTGAGGAAAATTGACGGAGACTTTTACAAGAGGACTTCACTCAGCAAAGCCCTTTTGTTTTGAACAACTGCAATGTAACAATTAACTACAACCAAAAGTAACTGTGAACTTGAACTGTCAACCTGTCTATAGCTTTTATATAAGTTGGGTTGGTGGCATGGTGGTGTAGTGGTTAGCGCTGTCGCCTCACAGCAAGAAGGTCCGGGTTTGAGCCCCGTGGCCGACGAGGGCCTTTCTGTGTGGAGTTTGCATGTTCTCCCCGTGTCCGCGTGGGTTTCCTCTGGGTGCTCCGGTTTCCCCCACAGTCCAAAGACATGCAGGTTAGATTAACTGGTGACTAAACTGACCGTAGTTGTGAATGTGAGTGTGAATGGTTGTCTGTGTCTATGTGTCAGCCCTGTGATGACCTGGCGACTTGTCCAGGGTGTCGCCTTTCGCCTGTAGTCAGCTGGGATAGGCTCCAGCTTGCCTGCGACCCTGTAGAACAGGATAAAGTGGCTAAAGATAATGAGATGAGATAATAATGGCTTTTTTTAATGGTATATCAGATATATTCCATTCAGCTACTCATCTTTGACTCGTTCAGTATCATGCTAGCTGAATGGGATATATCTGATACACCACTCAACACCAGCCAATATTATTTAAATATGTCACTCAGATCCGTGAAGTATTTTGTATGAAAAATGCAAGTTTTTCAACATGAGAAGATAAACTTCATATCTCCAAGCCAACGTGTGATTTTCTGTTTATTATATCGACATATTCACAAACAAAAAGTCCCCAAATGTATCAAAACAATTCCTCAATTTCCTTACAAGTGACATATAGAGATTTATGTCATGGTTTTGTTTCTCCATGTCCCGGATGGAGCTTGCATGAAAAATACGAGTGGTGCATTTCCTAGTAAAACACTCGTATCCATATAATAATTAACAGGTATTCCATGAAATCGAGTCATACATGAGCTGATAGTCGACGAGGCGCATAGCACCGAGTCGGCTATAAGCCACGTCCGACAAAATTGTCATCGATTTTGTCCAAACTACTTGAAATCATAGATTTCTATCCTTGATTTTAAAACATTTGTTTTTTACCTTAAAGATGCTCAGGGAAGTGTTCACCACAACAACCGAGAACCAAAAAGATCCTCTCAAACGGTGAGAAAATCTCATCAAAGTAGCACTTTAACACCTGAAACATTAAAACTATGAAAAAGGCTTTAAGCTCTGGTCATTTTACACTCACGTCATGTTATATATCCCTGAAAAGCTATATGTCAGTTTTTGTAATATTATGTATATTATATATACACACTAGTTTCCTTTATAAACTTTTATAAACCACATTAACCAGAGTGAAAACTTATTAAGCTGCATTCAGGTTTTTTTTAAAAACTGTTTTCCTCAAAATGATATTTTTCAGAAGTGAAAACCTCAGTTTATAAATGATCTGCATTCAGGAAATTTTACACATTCATTCCTGTCCCTTTGAGGAATTTCCCAAATCATTGATAACTGCTGGATTTCTATTAATATGAAAACATTAAAAGCCCAGATCTTATAACATCACATGGCATTTTCTTGATTCAAAGATTAAGAAAGGATTTTCCAACAAAATATTCTGAAAAAGTATTTTTCCAAAGCGTGTGTTCACATAGAAATGAACATTTTTAAATATTAACATCATCCAAAGACTAGGTTTTGGTTCATGTTTTTATTTTTTCAAGTATGCATACATTTTTGCAAAAGAAATTAAAAATGACTTGTGAGAATATGAGCAATCCACTTGGGAATATTTGTTTATTGTGATAACTAATGATTTAAAGGTGACGTATTATACCACTTTTCCACATTTTGACACAGTTCCCTGAGGTCTTAATGTTGAGGTCTGAGATATGTTTTGGTCAAAATACCACAAGGATAAAACCCCACAGCTCCTTCTCACCCTCAGCCCTGTTCAAAACGGCTGATTTGAGGAATAGCCTGTTCCTTTAAATGATAATGAGCCACTGCTGACTCCACCCCCTCTTCCACCTGCCAATCAGGTAGCACTTTTCTCATGAATATTCATTCACAAAGGCAGTTCCCAAGCCATGAGTGCAGATACAGTATTCAGATGAGAGGGCAGGATTATTCTAATGAGCTCCACTTTTGACATAGAAAAAGGAGCCGAATCTGAAGCCTTGTTGAAGCTCATGTTTTCTGAAATAGGAGCCCAAAAGAAACTGACTCCGTATCTTATTTCGGAGTTTGTGGGTTGGGAGGCACTAAAGTGAGTTTTTCATAATGCGTCCTCTTTAAAAGATGACCCTGTTCACCTGTAGTGTCTGGTAAATGTGATGTCATATACCAATACCAAAAAACTATTAATGCACAGTGTGTCATTTATATAAAGACATATAATCTTCTCTGGTCTTTGGTAAATATTGAATATAAATGCAAATATAGGAATGTGTTGTTTCTCTTCCTTTACGCTACTGAGCTATAGGAGAGTCCCAGCACTCTGGCAAAATGAATGTAATAATGTCACATTGAAGTCATCTCTTTTACAACCCCAATTATCTGGAAAAAAAAAATCTCTGTATGCAAGAGACAAGGCTGAAAACTGACATTGGATGCCTGTGATCTTCAGGCCCTCAGGAGACACTGCATTAAAAGCAGACACGTGTCTGTAGTGGAAATCACTGTATGAGCTCAGGAACACTTCAGAAAACCATCGTCTGTGAAAACAGTTCATTTATGAACTGTTTTCACAGTTCATAAATGCTCTTTTATGATGGACTGAGGCAAAGTGGAAAACTGTCCAGAGGTCTGATGAATCAAAAGTAGAAATTTCATTTTAGAAATCATGGACACCGTGTCCAAAAGCCAGAATCTGTGATGGTATGAGGGGGCATTAGTGCACATGACATGGGTAGCTTGTACATCTGGGAAGGCATCATTAATGCTGAATGATATAAACACGTTTCAGAGCAATATGCTGCCATCCAGACAAAATCTTTTTCAGGGAAGGCCTTCCTTCTTTCAGCAAGACAATGCCAAACTGCTTTCTATGCATATTAAAACTGCATGGCTCCATAGTAAAAGAGTGCAGATGCTAAACTGGCCTGCTGCAGTCCAGACCTGTCTCCCATTTAAAACATTTGGCACATTATGAAGCACAAAATACGACAAAGCAGACCCCGAACTGTTGAGCAACTCAAATTGTATATCAGGCAAGAATGGGACATTTCTCTTTCAAAACTACAGCAATTGGTCTCCTCAGCTCCCAAACCTTTACAAAGTGTTGTTAAAAGTAGAGGTGATGCAACACAGTGGTAAACACGTCCCTGTCCCAACTTTTTTGAAACATGTTGCTGACATCAAATTCAAAATGAGCACATATTTTTCAAAAAACAATAACATTTCTCAGTTTCAACATTCGATATGTTGTCTTTGTACTATTTTCAATGAAATATACGTAAGGTTTCCATGATTTGCAAATTATCAAAGTCTGTTTTTATTTACAGTTTACACAGCATCCCAACTTTTTTGGAATTGGGGTTGTACATCTTCCGTGATGAATATAATTCCTGCAGAGACAGAGTTCCTCAGACCCAATTCCAGTTATCCAGACGGAGAGTGTATAGCAGTGATACTCTCTGTCTCTCTCTCTCTCTCTCACTCTGTGGAAGCCCAGCCGATCTCAGAGTAGACCCGGGTGATGTGCCAGAAAACCATGTCCATTAATTTAGACCATGCCCTCTTTGCTTCCGGTCCAAAGGTTTCTGGGAAAGCCTCCCCCAGCACTTCTAGAATGACTCCACCCAGGATCTGTGACAGAAACACAGAGAGGAAAGACAAGAAGAATAAAGCAAGACCGTCAATGACAGCGTAGCTCACTCTGGCCCTGTCTAGAACAGAAGGAACGATCTAAAGTGGACCACCTTGTACAATAAATGTTGCAAGCTATATACAAGATTTATATTAGGTTTTACACTAAAATTGGCATTACGTAATTTTTATAACAGTGCATGGTAGGTTTTTTGGTTAAACAATTTTTAAAAAATGTTTTCCGACAAGTTGTCTAAAGGTTTGTCTGTTGAGAGTGTCTTCACAGTGAAACAAATACTTTAATTAATGAATTAATTGAATTTTTATTTGATTAAGTATGCAAATTTGAGCACTTTTAAATAGACAAAGCCTCATTTTCATGCGTAAATGTGAATTTTTTTAAAAGTTCCAATACAAAAAAAAAACAAGAATATCAACAAACAACTGGTGAAAATGAATCTATTGTTTTAAAACTATTAAACCCTGTAGTGTCTCACCTTAATTTTGTGTGTGTGTGTGTGTGTTTAACCTCCTCCTCTTACTTTAAAGTACACAGGCTTGACATCGTGTTTGTAAGCGTGTGATTTAGTCAGCAGCTCCAGCACAGATGCTATCTTCTCTCCATCATGAAGGTTCTCCACCAGCGTATTGAGTGCATTCATCACTCGCACGGCGTGTTTCTGCAGCTGCATGCTCGACTGCATTTCCTGCACATCCTCCATGTGCTGAAACTCACTGAAGTACTGCTTTGATGCGGGAAAACTTGTAAAGAATCTGTGGAAAAAAGGTCAAATAAATTAAGGGAGAAAAGGCACAAGCTATTCACTCTACAGCGCTTCTGCCTTCTATCTTGAAGATAAAATTTTGTATCCTGTAACTGTGTGTGTGTGTGTGTGTGTCTGTGTGTGTGTGGGCCCTGATACTATTGTAGTTCCAGAAAGCTGCATAAGAAGCATAATATTTAACCAAAGGTTAACACACACACACACACACACACACACACACACACACACACACACACACACACACACACTTTGCTTTATTCAGAAACTACTATTTGGATGAAAAACACACTCCATTGAAACACAGCTTGCCATTCTTTCATCACTGCTTTATCTGGAGATCAAAGTATACAGCACACACACACACACACACACACACACACACACACACACACACACACAGAGAGTAAATAAGTCTACAGTTAAATAAGCCTGTGACCTCCATTGCTCTGTGCTGAATGAAGCTACGCTGTGGCTCAAAGCAGCTTTTGAATCGCCTTCATTATGAATCAGACAAGTGGGAAATTATTTCCTCATCTGTTTTATGTTCCCTCTTTCCTGTCTCTTTCATATTTATTGTTTTTTTCCTCTACATTCTCCTTTATTCGCTTCTCTGAGCAGAATGGAATCCTGGCTATCTGATTTAGATGTTTGGTGTTCTTGTGTAGTTGTGAACAGAATGCAGAATTCTGTACATGTTTATTCATTCACCTTCAGGATGTTTTTTTTTTTCTGATCAGCGTCACTTTAGTTAAGAAATAGAACCAGTTCGTTTTGTTAAAAATATTGTAAAAATAATCACATAAAAATAAAACAATGGCATAATTGGTATTTAAAATAATGCTGATGGACACCTATAGTCTGGTCATGTCTTGCTTTGATATAATGGACAGATCTGGTTCTTGTATTTGGATGGACAGATCTGGTTCTCATGTTTGGATGGACAGATCTGATTCTTGTGTTTAGATGGACAGCTCTGGTTCTCATATGTAGATGGACAGATCTGGTTCTCATGTTTAGATGGACAGATCTGGTTCTCATGTGTAGATGGACAAATCTGGTTCTCATGTTTGGATGGGCAGATCTGGTTCTCATGTTTGGATGGACAGCATAGGCGGTTTTAAATGGGGGCCAGGGGGGGCCAGTGCCCCTGTAAAATTGCTCCTGGCCCCTGTTGTGGCCCCTGTGCTGAACAGATAATAAGCTTTATTAATTTCGACGTGCGCTGGCTCGAAGATCGGAACTGACATGACGGAGTGTTCTACACGGACTCCTTAAAGCGCTGCACGCACACTGTTACCTGCAGCAGAAAGACCCGCAGCAGCGCGAATTGTAAACTTCGGACGTGAGAGATAACAGCTGCAGCCCTGCAAGGACTAGGCTACTGCAAAGAGGCGAAGGTAAGGAAAATTATTCAATTTTGTAACATCAGTGTTTGCACATATCCGTGTTTTACTGTTGTTGTTCACTACAATAATAAATCCGTTTTATTGCGCTTTCTTAAAAGTGCGTTGCACAGCAATAAGTAGCCTAACTTAATATTTTTGGGAAATGGGTAAAATAACCGACAGTGTTTACCTTCTTGTAAAACTCGAATGGCCTTGTGATATGTAGAGGCTACATTCCTCTCCGTTTACTTTTTAGTATAGGCCTACTGTAGGCTATCATCATGAAAAGGAGCAAGAAGGACATTATGTCCTTTTTTGCCCCTATTAGCAAAAAGCAACATAGAGAGAGTAAGGAAGACGAAGATTATGAAAGAGGAGAGAGAGCCAGAGGTGGAGAGAGAGCCAGAGGTGGTGGTTGGAGAGGTGGAAAGTGAGGCATCTGAAAGGCAATCTGAGAGTGAGGATGAAGACATTCAGGATCAGATTGAGGGACAGAATGAGGGACAACCCAACGAGTCATTGGGACAACCAGATTCACCATGCATATCAAGTACAGCACCATCAGGTTTGTGATGTTGAACAAATGCATGTGTGTGAGCAGTGTTGGCCTACAATTCATATAGCCTACCCTGAAAGTGTGAAGTCTGAATAATAATTAATAAATATAAATAATAGATATAATAATAAATTAATAAATGAATAATGATAAATACATGTTGTTCTCAGTAGCACTCTCATATTTACTGTATTCATCTTTCTCCAGATATCAGCAAGTGCTTGGACGACACTCCAGTGCAGCCACATCTGAAGAAAAGATTCATTGTATGCAAAAATAGAAATCTTATTTTACAAAAAAGAGAAACATGGTTTTAAGATTTATTGAGCACAATTTATTTTATGTTTAGGCTATTGAGACAGAATGTTTATCTCATTGTATTTATGCTCAATGTATTTTGTTTTGGTTTTAAATAAACTAAACTAAACATTTTGAACGCTTAAATATTGCCATGTTTTGTCCATATGTGCCCCCCTGAAAAAACACTGGCCCCACCTCGGCCCCCCTAGTAATTTTGGTCTAGAACCGCCACTGATGGACAGATCTGGTTTTGTGTTTGGATGGACAGATCTAGTTCTTGTGTTTAGATGGACATATCTGGTTCTCATGTTTAGATGGACAGATCTGGTTCTCATGTTTAGATATACAGATCTGGTTCTCATGTTTGGATGGACAGATATGGTTCTCATGTTTGGATGGACAAATCTGGTTCTCAGTGGCGGCTGCTAGTCTTTCAAACAGGGGAGGCTGGTCGGTTACGATATTTCCAGATTTTAAAAGAAAAAAGAAAAAACACATCAATTTTGCCCATACTCTTGCCTCTGATCTGGCTGATTGTTGGCAGGGTCACAAACTGTGAAATAACAGGTTCTTTTGGCCCATTAGCCTACTGTCCAATATACATGATGGTGGTGTTGGGGGGGGGGGGGAATTTTAACATTTTATATTTTAAAATTGTGGCATGTTGTTTAAAAATTGATCATTATTGAAAGCAGCTCTTTGTCAGGAACCTCAGCAGTAACAGCAGAGTGTTCTGGAATAGGCACAAGCACTGACCTTGGGGAGCCAAACATAGAGCTGGGTGCCACACATTTCATTCAATGACACTTTCCCTATATTTTACTTATTTTGACTGAGAAATGTTTCATTGACAATTTTGATAACCCTTCACTTTTAATCCAGGTCTGTAGTGTGAAATGTTCTCGGCTGTGTTTTTGTTTAAAAATGTTTTCCAAATTTTAGCTGTGTTTAATTCATATCCAGAGAAATATATATTCCAATATAATATACTCAGCACAAACATTTTAAATAGATTCTATATTTTTGGTCCATCCATGACATATTACTAAAGTAGCCTATTTACTGTTGTTGATGTGGGTCACTTGCTGTTAGCCAATTCACTTTCTCATACCAGGAGAGCTGAAAGGAACGAGTATTATTCCCTACCTTTTTCACCAAGTCAATTTGAGGCATTGGTCTACCCTGCTCTTTAATTTAAATTTTTTCTTCAAAAGGAAGACTGGCAAATGGCTTTGCCAAAATTAAATCAGCAATGCTTGGCATCCGTGCGCAGCTTTCTTGCTAGCTGACTAGCCCCCTCAAGTTCAAGTTCAGTCACTCAAACAAAATTTCTGGAACTAAGATAGCAAACTTGACAACATTATATTTACACTTTATTTACAATGAAAATATATACAAGATCCCGAGATACTTAAACTCCTCCACTTGAGGCAGGACTTCTCCACCAACCTGGAGAGGGCAAGCCACCCTTTTCCGGTCGAGAACCATGGCCTCGGACTTGGAGGTGCTGATTCTCATCCCAGCCGCTTCACACTCGACTGCAAACCGCCCCAGTGCATGCTGAAGGTCCTGGTTTGAAGAAGCCAACAGGACAACATCATCCGCAAAAAGCAGAGATGAAATCCTGTGGTTCCCAAACAGGATTCCTTCCGGCCCCTGGCTGCGCCTAGAAATTCTGTCCATAAAAATTATGAACAGAACCGGTGACAAAGGGCAGCCCTGACGGAGTCCAACATGCACTGGGAACAGGTCTGACTTACTGCCGGCAATGCGAACCAGACTCCTGCTCCGTTCGTACAGGGACCGGACAGCCCTTAGCAAAGAGCCCCAAACCCCATACTCCCGAAGCACCCCCCACAGAATACCACGGGGGACACGGTCGAATGCCTTCTCCAGATCCACAAAGCACATGTGGACTGGTTGGGCAAACTCCCATGAACCCTCGAGCACCCTATGAAGGGTATAGAGCTGGTCCAGTGTTCCGCGACCAGGACGAAAACCGCATTGTTCCTCCTGGATCCGAGGTTCGACTATTGGTCGAATTCTCCTCTCCAGTACCCTGGAGTAAACTTTCCCTGGGAGGCTGAGAAGTGTGATTCCCCTATAATTGGAGCACACTCTCCGGTCCCCTTTCTTAAAAAGAGGGACCACCACCCCAGTCTGCCACTCCAGAGGCACTGTCCCCGACCGCCACGCGATGTTGCAGAGGCGTGTCAACCAAGACAGCCCCACAACATCCAGAGACTTGAGATACTCAGGGCGGATCTCATCCACCCCCGGTGCCTTGCCACCGAGGAGCTTGCAAACCACCTCAGTGACTTCGGCTTGGGTAATGGACGAGTCCACCTCTGAGTCATCAGCCTCAGTCTCCTCAGTGGAAGACATGATGGTGGGATTGAGGAGATCCTCAAAGTATTCCTTCCACCGCCCGACAATGTCCCCAGTCGAGGTCAACAGCTCCCCACCCGCACTGTAAACAGTGTTGGCAGAGTACTGCTTCCCCCTCCTGAGGCGCCGGACGGTTTGCCAGAATTTCTTCGAGGCCGACCGATAGTCCTTCTCCATGGCCTCCCCGAACTCCTCCCAGTTCCGAGTTTTTGCCTCCGCAACTGCCCGAGCTGCAGCACGCCTGGCCTGCCGATACCTGTCGGCTGCCTCAGGAGTCCCAGAGGTCAACATGGCCCGATAGGACTCCTTCTTCAGCTTGACGGCATCCCTTACTTCCGGTGTCCACCACCGGGTTCGGGGATTGCCGCCACGACAGGCACCGGAGACCTTGCGGCCACAGCTCCGAACAGCTGCATCCACAATGGAGGTAGAGAACATGGTCCACTCAGACTCAATGTCCCCCGCCTCCCTCGGAAGCTGGGAAAAGCTCTCCCGGAGGTGGGAGTTAAAGACCTCCCCAACAGAGTGCTCGGCCAGACGTTCCCAGCAGACCCTCACCATACGTTTGGGCCTGCCAGGTCTGTCCAGCTTCCTCCTCCGCCAGCGGATCCAACTCACCACCAGGTGGTGATCAGTTGACAACTCAGCCCCTCTCTTCACCCGAGTGTCCAAGACATAGGGTCGGAGATCAGATGACACGACTACAAAGTCGATCATCGACCTCCGACCTAAGGTGTCCTGGTGCCACGTGCACTTATGGACACCCCTATGCTCGAACATGGTGTTCGTTATGGACAAACTGTGACTAGCACAGAAGTCCAATAACAAAACACCACTCGGGTTCAGATCGGGGAGGCCGTTCCTCCCAACCACGCCCCTCCAGGTGTCACTGTCATCGCCCACGTGAGCATTGAAGTCCCCCAGTAGCACAATGGAGTCCCCAGTCTGAGCACCCCTCAGTACCTCTCCCAGGGACTCCAAGAAGACCGGATACTCTATACTGCTATTTGGCCCGTAGGCACAAACAACAGCAAGAGCCCTCTCCCCAATCCGAAGGCGCAGAGAGGCGACCCTCTCGTTCACTGGGGTAAACTCCAACACATGGCGGCTGAGCTGGGGAGCTATAAGGAAGCCCACACCAGCCCGCCGCCGCTCACCATGGGCGACTCCAGAGAAGTGGAAAGTCCAGCCCCTCTCGAGGAGCTGGGTTCCAGAGCCCAAGCTGTGCGTGGAGGTGAGCCCGACTATCTCTAGCCGGTACCTCTCAACCTCCCGCACAAGCTCAGGCTCCTTCCCCCCCAGTGAAGTGACATTCCATGTCCCAACAGCCAGCCGCTGTGTCCGGGGATCAGGTCGTCGAGGCCCCTGCCTTCGACTGCCACCCAATCCACACTGCACCAAACCCCTACTGCTACCTCTGTGGGTGGTGAACCCACAGGAGGTCGGGCCCACGTCACCTCTTCGGGCTGAGCCCGGCCGGGCCCCATGGGCAAAGGCCCGGCCACCAAGCGCTCGCATACGAGCCCCAACCCCGGGCCTGGCTCCAGGGTGGGGCCCCGGCTGCGTCCTACCGGGCGACGTCACGGTCCTGGATTTTTTCTCCATAGGGGTTTTTTTTTGGTGAACTGCTCTTGGTCTGGCCTGTCACCTAGGACCTGTCTGCCTTGGGAAACCCTAACAGGGGCATAATGCCCCCGACAACATAGCTCCTAGGATCATTCAAGCACACAAACCCCTCCACCACAATAAGGTGGCAGTTCTAGGAGGGGAAGACCCAGGACACGCTGGAGGGACTATGTCTCTCGGCTGGCCTGGGAACGCCTCGGTGTTCTTCCCGAGGAGCTGGCCGAGGTGTCTGGGGAAAGGGAAGTTTGGGCTTCCATGCTTAGACTGCTGCCTCCGCGACCCGGTCCTGGATAAGCGGAAGAAGACGAGACGAGACGAGACGAGATATATACAAACTAAAAAAGCTGGTAGAAACCGTATGTAATGAATGAAATTGAAATGTAAGCTGATCTCTTACAATACACCACAGCACTTGTGAATCCGCATGGGACTAAACTGAAATTCACCGCTGCCTGTCTATATTTGAAACAAGCTGTCAATCAAAGAAAATATCTGGCCGCTTTCACCAATCACCAGTCTCCTCGCGGAAAGCTTTGCGATGTCCCTCCCACTGTGAGGCTGGGAGTCCAGTGGGCAGGCGTTTTCGCAGTATTTGTCCAATAATCATCTTGCATTTTGATATTGAAAAGCGCATAGCTCCCAAATGCCATTGAAGTCCACTGAGGCTGGGAGTCCGGTGGGCGGGCGTTTTCGCAGTATTTGTCCAATAATCATCTTGCATTTTGAGATTGAACAGCGCATAGCTCCCAAATGCCATTGAAGTCCACTGAGGCTGGGCTGCATCACGCTGTCACGAGGGGGAAAAACTCACGCACACATTAGGCGAACTGGGGAAAGTTATAACAGAATGATTTCGCACTGTAGTTGGGTTGAGCACATATATTTCTATGATTCTGGATCTGAAATAGCAATGTTATAAGGTCGGCTATAACATAAGCCTAGCGCAATTCATCCTACACGATGTTCGTCATTTTTAGAGGAGGCTGAGCCTCCCTTGTTGTCTTAGAGCAATCGCCCGTGCTGGTTCTTGTGTTTGAATATATAGATCTGGTTCTCATGTGTAGATGGATAGATCTGGTTCTCGTCTTTGTATAGACAGATAGATCTGGTTCTAATATATAGATGGATGGATCTGGTTTTCATGTTTTGATGGACAGATCTGGTTTTTGTGTTTGGATGGACAGATCTGGTTCTCGTGTTTAGATGGATAGATCTGTTTCTTGTGTTTAGATGGACAGATCTGGTTTTCATGTGTAGATGGACAGATCTGGTTCTCATATTGAGATGGACATATTCAGGTATCTGTGTTATGCATTTAAGCCCCTTCTCAGTGAAATATTAAGGCCTTCTGTGACCTACTCGGTTGCACTCCTCACCTAATCAGAAATAAATACACAAGGATGTAGGTCTGTTTTGGGCAAACATATCTCTTTAAGAGAGTTTTTCAGTACATTTGTGTCAGATTGCATTTATTGATTGACTGATTGACTGATTGATTGATTGATTGATTGATTGATTGAAGCTGATTTTTCTTTTTTTGCCAATTAAATGAAGAGATAAAGTCTAGATTTATTTTCACTGGCTTCTCTACATAGAAGCTAGTACTTAGCATATGTTGTGCAGGTGAGGATGGGTTCCCTTTTGGGTCTGGTTCCTCTCAAGGTTTCTTCCTTGTGTCATCTGGGGGAGTTTTTCCTTGCCACCGCCACCACGGGCTTGCTCATTGGGGATAGATCAGGGATAAAATTGGCTCATGTCTTGGATCATTCAGATTCTGTAAAGCTGCTTTGGGGCAATGTCTATTGTTAAAAGTGCTATACAAACAGACTTGACTTGACTTGACTTGACATACCCCATTCCTTACAATATCAGACATGGTTTCTGAATTATTTCAGGAATGTCAGCAGCACAGAACGTTCTAGAAAACCAAACATGGCACTGGTTCATATGAGGAGAGTTTATTATGTAGAAATATGAGTTATTTTTGACAGCTGTCCAGGAATGTCGACAATGCTTGGTGTGTTCAGTGATAAACCTGCCAAATTTGCTCAATGACCAAAGATAAATAGATACACATATTTTTATACTGTGTGTTGTGATGAAAGAAACAGTATGAAATGCCTTTCTGAGAATAACTATAATTTAAAGTAAAAATCTCAGTCTTGATAGGAATGGCAGTATTTGATATTTAAATCAGTATTTGTCAGTGACATTCAGTGTTTGATCTTGTTAACTGGTGGATGGTGTTGGTACTCGGTGTTGCTATTGGTTTTGATGTTATTTGTATTTGGTATTGATTTTGATTATTAATGTCCTGTATTTGATCTTGACATTTTGTTTTGGTGTTTGGTAATGGTGTTTCCATTGGTATTTGTTATTGGCATTTGGCATTTAGTCTTGATATTGGTATTTGACATGGATTTTGGGATTGATTTGGGTATATAGTGCTGGTATTTGTATTTGGTATGAATTTGGTTAATTAGTGTTGATGTTGGTATTTGATTCTATTTTGGGGATTTTGTTTTGGATTTGTTATTGGGTATAATAGGAATATTTAACATTAAAATTACTATTTGATAATGATTTGGTTATTTAACATTGGTATTTGATATGGATTTGGGTCTTTAAAGTGCATATCCTGGACCAATTTCATTTTTTTTTAGATGAAAGTATGTCCCTTTACACACTCATCCAGAAGGGTAATTTTGCACAAGGCCATCTGTCCACAGCAGAAAAAAAATAAAATAACAAAACGTGTCTGGAAAAATCCCAAGGGAGTCTTGAGCCAGATTTGTGACATTACCTGCAGAAGCGTCAGCAGGCTGTGCAAGCTTGCACGATTTCAGTGCACAGCCTGTGTAGACCAAGCGCTCCCATTTCTCTCTCATTGTCCAGTCTTTTGGAAAATGATGAGTACTAATCCCATCATGATTGATGTTGCTACACCCTCCTACGATACATCTGTTAACCATTTTAATAATTACATGATAACGTTGAAGAAATTTGCAGAAAACCACCAGGTCGTTTTCTCATAAACAAACCAGCACTGATGTAGGATTCAGAAGGAGGCATCCTGCACGCGACGTCACAAAAATCAATGTTTGCCAGGAAATCCAAATGCCAGGTTTTTTCAGAGGCGGACGAATTCGCCTCAAATGGCTTAATTTCAACTGAATTTTTCTGGTATTGTGCAAGGTAAAAAAATTGCACAAAATGCAAAATGTGACAGATATTTGACCAAAGTTTAATATAAAATAGGAGAATTACATTGATCTTGCTCCTGAATTTACCTGTGATATGCACTTTAATATTGGTATTTGGTATTGAGTTGGGAATTTAATGCTGGTATTGGTATGGATTTTGGTCTTTAATACTGGCATTGGTATTGGTATTGAGTTGGGTATTTAATGTTAGTACTGGCATCTGGTATGGATTTGGGTATTTAATGTTCATATTGGTGTTTGGTATGGAGTTGGGTATTTAATGTTGGTATTGGTATTTGGTATGGATTTGATTATTTGATGTTAGTATTTGGAATGGATTTGGGTTATTTAATTTTGGTATTTGCAATGGATTATTTGGATATTTAATGTAGATATAGTTATTTGGTATGGAGTTGGGCATTTAACGTTAGTATTGGTGTTTGGTATGGATTTGGGGATTTAATGCTGGTATTGGTGTTTGGCAAGGATTTGGGTCTTTAATGTTGTATATTGGTATTTGTTATGGATTTGATTATTTAATGTTGGTATTTGGGGTGGCACGGTGGTGTAGTGGTTAGCGCTGTCACCTCACAGCAAGAAGGTCCGGGTTCGAGTCCCATGGCTGGCGAGGGCCTTTCTGTGCGGAGTTTGCATGTTATCCCTGTGTCCGCGTGGGTTTCCTCTGGGTGCTCCGGTTTCCCCCACAGTCCAAAGACATGCAGGTTAGGTTAACTGGTGACTCTAAATTGACCGTAGGTGTGAGTGTGAATGGTTGTCTGTGTCTATGTGTCAGCCCTGTGATGACCTGACGACTTGTCCAGAGTGTACCCCGCCTTTCGCCCATACTCAGCTGGGATAGGCTCCAGCTTGCCTGCGACCCTGTAGAAGGATAAAGCAGCTAGAGATAATGAGATGAGAATGAGATGTTGGTATTTGATATGGAGTTGGGTATTTAATGTTGGTATTGATATTTGGTATGAATTTGATAATTTAATGCTGGTGTTTGGTATGGATTTGGGTATTTAATGTTGGTATTTGCTATGGATTATTTGAATATTTAATGCAGATATTGTTATTTGGTATGAAGTTGGCCATTTAATGCTAATATTGGTATTTGTTATGGATTCAAGAATGTAATGCTGGTATTGTTATTTCATATGGATTTGATTATTTAATGTTGGTGTTTGGTATGGAGTTGGGTATTTAATGTTAGTATTGGTATTTGGTAAGGATTTGGGTCTTTAATATTGGTCTTGGTCTTTGATATTGAGTTTGGTATTTAATGCTGGTTTTGGTATTTGGTATGGCACTGGGTATTTTGTGTTGGTATTGGTTTGAGTATTGACTGCAAAGGGCTGTAATTACCTTGTCGAGTAAAGCTTTACTATATGCACCTTTCTAGGTAAAAAATACCCACCATCCCCGAGTCCCAACCCAGTACAGCTTCATACTCTTTTTTTCCCCTGAGAGTGTGATATCTCTGATTTCATGCACCAAAGACTTTGAATATAGCTGAGGAAGGAACATGTAATAAACTGAAAATCAAGCAGAATCATTGACCTGCTTATGATAAGAATATGAAAAGCAGATGATTTTTTTTTTTGTGTGTGTGTGTGTGTTGCTTCAAACACACAGAGCTGCAGAAAGTACCCAAGTTCAAGGCTGATGTTCACTGACACTTCCTGGAAGTGCGTTTGCACACACACACACACACACACACACAAACTGATAATTAACCCTGATTAAAAAAGAAATTATTTTAACTCATGGATCAGTTTTAAGGATTCCTTTACTCGGTTTATGTTGCTTTCTTAACTTAATTTTACTTATTTTCTTTTCTGACTCCTTTTGGACTGTACAGACTCAGTCTACAGTCTGATTCCTATTTTACCAAGAAAGATAAATATCTCGGCATACATTTCAGTGGTCAAGCTCTTTTAACATGCGTGCTGAAATCATTACCACATAACTAAAACCATCTGTGGTACCACAACTCACACACATTTGATTGTCTGTCTTAAATCTAGGGAAAATTGCTGGATAGCTGCCGACATATTATTTCACTTTATTTTGTTTGACCTGCAGCAGAAAACATTCCAATAACATTTGTGGAATCATTATCACATAGGATCTCTGTCTGTACACAGTGCCCTCCACAATTATTGGCACCCCTTGTAAAGATTAGTAAAAAGGTTTAGAAAAAAAAATCCCCCTTTTAGTGAAGTTGCTTCATCTCACACTGAAAAAAATGAGAAAAATCCAACCTTTAATTTAAACACATTAATTCAGAGAAAAACAAATACCTCATCAGGAAATAATTATTGAAAATAAGTGCGACTATTATTAGCACCTCTGGACATTATAGTGAACACAATGTCACTGAAGCATGTTTCCCATTTAAATTGTACAGTATTTTTGAGTTGATTGTAGCGTGTAGGAACTTTCATGGTGTAATCCATGACTTCCTGATTAACTGGGGGACAAATATGAGGTGACAAAGAGTCCACATTCCCTCAACATCAACATGGGAAAGATAAGAGAACACACAAACCAAATGAGGGAGAAGTGTGTTGATCTTCATAAGTCAGAGAATGGTGATGAAAAAAATAGCTACTCACCTGAAAATGTCCATTTCTACTTTTAGGGCAATAATTAAAAAAAAAGTGGACACCTACTGGAACTGTTACTAATTTGCCTGGAAGAGGAGCCAAGTTTATTTTGCCCCCATGTACAGTTTTGAGGAGAGTAAGAGAGGCAAAAAAAAAAATCCCCAAGGATCACTGTTGGTGAATTACAAGAAAAAGTAAAATCTTGGAGTTTCCAAATCTCCAAACCCACCATCAGACTCCACCTCTGTGCCAACAGATTATTTGGATGGTTCCAGAAAAAGCCTTTTTCTGTCAGTTAACCACAAACATAAACACCTGAAGTTTGTGAAACGCCACTACAACTTTGACTGCAACCATGTTCTCTGGTCTGATGGAACATAAATGGAGCTTTTTGGTGATAAACACACCCAGTGGGTTTGGTGTAAAAGAAGGACAGCTACAATGAAAAGAACCCGATCCCAACTGTAAAATATAGTGTAAGTTCTGTGATGTTTTGGGGCTGTTTTTCCTCCAAAGGCCCTGGAAACCTTGTTAGGGTACATGGCATCATGGACTCCATGAAATACCAGGACATCAGAATCTGGCTGCCTGCCAAGAAACTGAAACTGAGTCATCATCGGATCTTCCAATGGGGCAATGATCCGATGTCCAAATCAACACAAAAATGGTCCACTGAGCACAGAATCAAGCTTCTGCCCTGGCCATCTCAGTCCCCTGAGCTGGACCCCAGTGAAAACCTGTGGGCTGAGCTGAAAAGAAGAGCGCACAAGAGAAGGTCTTGGACCCTGGATGATATGGAGAGATTGTGGAAAGAGGAATGGTATCAGATGCCATGCTCTGTATCTCCAACCTTATAAAATGTTACAGGAGAGACTCAGTGCAAAGGAGGTTGTACAAAGTATTAAATACAGGGGTGTGAATAATAGTGGCACATTTGGTTTTGTTAAAATATATTTCTTGAGTGGTGTAATGGTTAGCACTGTCATTTCATGGCAAGAAGGCTCTGGGTTTGAGCCCAGCGGCCAATGAGGGCCCTTTCTGTGTGGAGTTTGTATGTTCTCCACGTGTCTGAGTTTCAACCGGAACACCCAGTTTCCCCCACAGTCCAAAGACATGCAGGTTAGGCTAATTGGTAGCTCTAAATTGACCATAGGTGTGAATGTGAGTGTGAATGGTTGTTTGTCTCCATGTATCAGCCCTGTGATGATCTGGCGACTTGTCCAGGGTGTACCCCACCTCTCACCCATAGTCAGCTGGGATAGGTGCCAGCTTGCCTGCGACCCTGTACATGATAAGCGGTTATGGATAATGGATGGATGGATATTTCTTGATGAGGGATTTGTTTTTCTCTCAGTAAATTGATTTCAATTCAAGGTTGGATTTTTCTCATTTTTTTCAGCATGAGATGAAGCGACTTCACCAAAAGGTGAATGTTTTCTATCCCTTTTAATAATCTCTATAAGGGGTGCCAATAATCATGGTGAACACTGTAGGTCAATAGAATATAGTGTACAGCCCCAGTTAAAAGTTTGTACACTCCTACTCTACTCATCCTTGTGTTTCTCTGTATTTTGTACTGTCTACATTGTAGACCAATACTGAAAACATGAAACTATGAAATAACAAATGGAACATATCTGGAATTATGTGGTAAACAAAATAAAGTGTTAAAAACAATATATATTTGATAGTTTAAATTCTTCAAAGTAACCAGCGTTGAGCTTGATGACGCTTTGCTTTACACACTATTGGCGTTATCTTAACCAGCTTCATGAGGTAGTCACCTGGAATGCTTTTCAATTAACAGGTCTGTCTCATCAAAAGTTAATTAGTGGATTAAATTCTTGCCTTATTAATGTGTTTGAGATCAAAGAGTAGACAGTAAAGAATAAAAATACAGTAAATAGCCCTATTCAACACCACAGCTGTAGTAATCCATATGTCAAGAACCGCTCAACTAAGTAAAGATAAATGACATTCATCATCACTTTAAGACATAAAGTGACTTCTCATCTCATCTCATTATCTCTAGCCACTTTATCCTGTTCTACAGGGTCACAGGCAAGCTGGAGCCTATCCCAGCTGACTACGGGCGAAAGGCGGGGTACACCCTGTACAAGTCGCCAGGTCATCACAGGGCTGACACATAGACACAGACAACCATTCACACTCACATTCACACCTACAGTCAATTTAGAGTCACCAGTTAACCTAACCTGCATGTCTTTGGACTGTGGGGGAAACCGGAGCACCTGGAGGAAACCCACACAGACAACATGCAAACTCCGCACAGAAAGGCCCTCGCCAGCCACAGGGCTCGAACCCGGACCTTCTTGCTGTGAGGCAACAGCGCTAACCACTACACCACCGTGCCGCCCTAAAGTGACTTTTAATTAATAAAAATAAAGAAAAACATTGAATTAGAAGGCGTGTCCAAACTTTTAACTGGTACTGTGTGTAATGTCATATTGATTTATATCTCTCTTCCAGTGAAGTTTCCAGAACAAATGAGATTCTAATCGTATAAAGCCGATGAAATAATTTAAACAGCGAACAGTTCTGTGTTAGTTTTGTAAAAAAGCACGGCCTGAAATGTTGTATTCCTCTTAGACAGACATTCCCTTGTTAGGTTTTGCCTTTTTTGTCTCAAGACAAAAAAAAAAAAAAACAGACTGAGCTGTTATTACAGAAATTCTAGCATTTAAAGCCAACTTTCTTTTTCAAAGGTAAAAAGATTGCCTTAGGGACGGGATTATAACTCATACCCCTTCTTTCTATGGAAGGTGAAACACTCTTACAAAATGACTCTAAGGTTCTTTTAGGTTGTTCCTCGGGGGGGGGGGGGGGGGGGTGTTTGGGGGGCATGAGAACTTCTATGTAGAGCCCTATAACTATTTGATTTTTTTTCCCCCAACTGGAAACAGTTTCAAGTTGTAGACAATGAAAAATTAGGCCATGTATGTAACCAAGCCAGTTTCTATAAAGTCTCCAGAATCACCTCATGTTTGTTAGATCAGGAACACATTAAGCTGTGCTGTAGAAGTGTTTATTTTGAATGAGTAATGGTTCTAGCTTTGTAAAGACAAACCAAAGAACCCTTTAGTGGTGCTATTCAACCAGTTAAGCAAGAAAAACAGATCTGAAATAAAAAATCAGAGAGCGAGAGATACAAGACAGAGAGACATATCGACAGAGATGAGTACCTGATGAGCACAGCAACTCCTGCCACTTTTTTATTCTCATACACCTTTGCCCAGGTGTTCTTGATTGTCACTCTTTCTTCCTCTTTGAGTGACTCTGGTCTTTCTATCTGCTCGTGCTCTCCTCTGATTCCCTCCATCTCACACATTTTCCACCCTGGGATGCAGCTGCAACCTTTTCCCAGATGTTTCTCTTTTTGCTGAATGAATCAGTGAAGAAATAAAGTGCTGAATGAGTAGCGCCCCACCTCTTTCTCTCTTTTATGTCTGTCCCTTCTTCTCTCGTCCCTCCTCCCTTGTCTTTTTTTTACTCCATGTAACTCAACCCTGCCCCCCAGCTCAGCAGCTGTTCAGTGATGAATAGATTAAGGCAGCATTTGCAAAATGCCTTAATCATTTAATGCCCTCTGTCTTTTCTCTCTCTCTCTCACCTTTAAACTCCATCCCTTCATACAGTCATTGCTTCACAGGATGAATTGCATAACACACTGACTGTATAATCTCATGCTGCGTTATCGAGTGTGTAAGATCAGAGTGTTATCAATCTTGCAGGATGGAGATTTCAGAAAATATCCTTGTGTTTATCATTTTAGAGCTTCTGCTCATGTTGGTCAGTTGCTTTTTCTGCATTCCACCTTCTCTTTCATTCAGCATGCGTCTTAGTGCATCTTCTTCTTGAGGTGTTTGACATAACAGTTTAACATCTATCACTGGGTTGGTGTGCTCACATGAACGTATTCAGAACATTTTGTACAGATGTGAATATTTCCAAATGTCATGGGATTTTTTTTTTAAACTGAGTAAAATAAGGATAAAAAAAACAAGGGTAAATCCACTGGAGCTCAAATACTTGTTTAAGTTCATTGTCACAAAACTGAGATGAGTGAAGTGGGAAAGAAAGCCAAACAGAACAACATCACCCTTTTATTTTTTTTTTATTTGTCATGATCATGGATTGGCTCCTTGCAACATTTCCTCTGTAACACACTAACAAACAGTCCTGGTGTTTTCTTTGTGACCTGAGCTGACCTTAGAGACATGTGGTCTTCTTTAGTCTTTTGATCTTTGACGTATTGATGGAAAGCAGATGTTAGCTGTTAGCTGTACAGAGTAACATACTGAAGTGTAGGCCTTGTTGTACAACCCTGATTCCAAAAAAGTTGGGACAAAGTACAAATTGTAAATAAAAACAGAATGCAATGATGTGGAAGTTTCAAAATTCCATATTTTATTCAGAATAGAATATAGATGACATATCAAATGTTTAAACTGAGAAAATATATCATTTAAAGAGAAAAATTAGGTGATTTTAAATTTCATGACAACAACACATCTCAAAAAAGTTGGGACAAGGCCATGTTTACCACTGTGATACATCCCCTTTTCTCTTTACAACAGTCTGTAAACGTCTGGGGACTGAGGAGACAAGTTGCTCAAGTTTAGGGATAGGAATGTTAACCCATTCTTGTCTAATATACCGTAGGATTCTAATTGCTCAACTGTCTTGGGTCTTTTTTGTCGTATCTTCCGTTTTATGATGCGACAAATGTTTTCTATGGGTGAAAGATCTGGACTGCAGGCTGGCCAGTTCAGTACCCGGACCCTTCTTCTACGCAGCCATGATGCTGTAATTGATGCAGTATGTGGTTTGGCATTGTCATGTTGGAAAATGCAAGGTCTTCCCTGAAAGAGACGTCGTCTGGATGGGAGCATATGTTGCTCTAGAACCTGGATATACCTTTCAGCATTGATGGTGTCTTTCCAGCTGCGTAAGCTGCCCATGCCACATGCACTAATGCAACCCCATACCATCAGAGATGCAGGCTTCTGAACTGAGTGCTGATAACAACTTGGGTCGTCCTTCTCCTCCTTAGTCCGAATGACACGGCGTCCCTGATTTCCATAAAGAACTTCAAATTTTGATTCGTCTGACCACAGAACAGTTTTCCACTTTGCCACAGTCCATTTTAAATGAGCCTTGGCCCAGAGAAGACGTCTGCACTTCTGGATCATGTTTAGATACGGCTTCTTCTTTGAACTATAGAGTTTTAGCTGGCAACGGCGGATGGCACAGTGAATTGTGTTCACAGATAATGTTCTCTGGAAATATTCCTGAGCCCATTTTGTGATTTCCAATACAGAAGCATGCCTGTATGTGATGCAATGCCGTCTAAGGGCCCGAAGATCACGGGCACCCAGTATGGTTTTCCGGCCTTGACCCTTACACACAGAGATTCTTCCAGATTCTCTGAATCTTTTGATGATATTATGCACTGTAGGTGATGATATGTTCAAACTCTTTGCAATTTGACACTGTCGAACTCCTTTCTGATATTGCTCCACTATTTGTCGGCGCAGAATTAGGGGGATTGGTGATCATCTTCCCATCTTTACTTCTGAGAGCTGCTGCCACTCCAAGATGCTCTTTTTATACCCAGTCATGTTAATGACCTATTGCCAATTGATCTAATGAGTTGCAATGTGGTCCTCCAGCTGTTCATTTTTTGTACCTTTAACTTTTCCAGCCTCTTATGGAGCACTTGCATGTGACGTCACAGCCGATCCAGATTGTGACAGACGCCATCTTGTCGGTCAAACGCCATATTTCCGCCTTCTACTTTTACCTTTTCTTCTGGAAAACCCTACTATATACAATTCTACTACAACGGCTGCGGCTACAAGCTCTCCCTACCTGTGCACGTTTTTATGTTTTTTGTGTGTATTTTTGCATGTTGTTCGTTTGTACCAGACTTCAATAGAGATCTTGCATGTGACGTCACAGCCGATTCAGATTGTGACAGACACCATCGTGTCGGTCAAACGCCATATTCCGCCTTCTACTTCTGGTTCTACTTCTGCTTTTACTTCTACCTTTTCTTCTGGAAAATCCTACTATATACAATTCTACTACAACGGCTGTGGCTACAAGCTCTCCCTACCTGTGCATGGTTTTTATGTTTTTTGTGTGTATTTTTGCATGTTGTTCGTCTGTACCGGACTTCAATATCCACTACAACCGTATGGACTTACTGGACATTGGTTTCCAGCAGAAAATGACGGTTTGTAGCGATTTCCATCGCATGCACAACATTCCGGACGAGAAAAAAAAAAAACATTCCGGACGAGAAAAAAAAAAAAACATTCCGGACGAGACCAGATTGCGAGACCAGCGGGGTCTCTGTGGATTGTTATCGGAAGCAAAGCGAAGGAGGGGGAGCCGAAGCAAAAGCGAGGCTACAGGCAGAGCCGGCCTGTTGATAAGCTCAGAAAACAGCCACTCAAATCTCCACTGCCAAGCCTCTACCTCTCCAACGCCAGATCCATGTAAACAACACGGACGATTTGGAATTACCTTATTCTATTCTATAATCGGCTGGTCAGTGCTATACTCAATACTTAAGTGACTTACCCATCCAGTGAGGATCATTTTCTTGTTTACAAGATGCCACATCTGAGTCGCTGACAAATCCTGAATTTCTGTAAACAGCGCTCAAAACTAACGGTGTCCCGACGTCCCGGGGACCATAAAAAATGTCATCGGGACACAAAATTATCATATCTGGGACAATCCCGGGACAATGGAAAAAAATAGATCTAGAGACGACAATTCCCCCGGGGGAAATCGTGAGAGTGATGCAGTGCGCGTAGCAGTCACAGTTGCCGGAGCTGAGCCGGACTGTATTTTTGTGTCTCTCTGCTCAGCGCGCGGGTGGGGGAGGGGCACACGAAAAGGGCAGCTTTCCGTCAGAGCGCTCCCTCCAAACAACGGGGGTTTACACGAAAACGGAAGGAGATATTCACAAAATTATTTCACATTGAGTGCCACAAGGGTCTCCTGAATACACTGATGTACTTTTTTTGTCTGTAGTGTAAAAATTGAGGACACTAGAACGAGTTAAAAACGAGTGACTTTTCTGATTTAACAATCAAAGCGCAGCCACGTTTATAATGTGAGTCTATGGGGCTGCGTGCCTGCCTTCTCCTGACTTTCAGGCTTCTCATTCAAAAACTACAAGTCCTATCGTGTAGGTAGACACATTGTGTGAATCAGGACAAGTGTGGCTACTACTTTTGAGAAAATTGTGTGTGTAGAGTGAAAATTGGGGCTGAAAACACAGTTTAAATGAGAAAGTTTGAGCTATTTTTCCAAGCTCTCTACACTCTAACTTAACAAGCTGCACTGGTGTGTAACGCAATAGACACCCATTATAAAGCCGGAATTTCTCCAGGAACCCACATGGTGTTTGAGCTGGGACTGATCCAAAAGTATAGAACCTAGCAAAAAGTTGAATGCCAGATCCACAGAGGAGAAGTTTCTCTACGCTTTAAAGTTTGAATCATGTCTCTAGGTGAAAGCATGCCAGAGCAGCGGATGTTTGAAAATGTGTGTAGTTTTTCAAATAATTCCATAGAAATGAATGGGAAATTTGTCTAGGTCAAAGAAAATGAAATTAAGCACTGTAAATAATGTAAATGATTTCTATGACTAAAGGTTACAATAAAAAAAACTTTCATTACATTGCTTTGTTTGCACTTATATGACACTTTTATCCAAAGTGACTTTACGGTTTTTTACACTGTTACAGTCCCTGTAGCAATGTTGGGGTAGGTGCCTTGCTCAAGGGCATTTCATCCATTGATGGTATGGCTGATGGCTTTCAAAACATCTATATTACATAAAAATGGATAACGGTCATGGTGAAAATGATAAGTTGGCCTTATATATGCCAACAGATATTCAAGGTATAAGTAGATGAAATGAACATAAAAGGGGTCTTATTTTCAACTAAAGTGTACTGCAGATGTAGGGAGTTGAAACATTTTCTGAATGAGCTAGTTGGCCCCTTTAAATAAACGGGTATCTATTCATACAGTGAGATCGCCAAAGTTTAATAAACTGAAAATGCAATAACTGTAATTTTGAAGTAGATGATGTATAGGACATGTGTCACTTGTGTTTTGTGACTTATTGTAAAAATGATATAAAGGGTTCAAAATCGCATAGTTACAAATATAATAGTAACTTCATATGATAATATTAACCACTGGTTATTTCAGAGAGGAAAAAAATGGGGACACTATTGCTTCCATTCGGGACAATACAACACAGAATTCGGGACCACTGGGGGACACAAAGAAAAAAAGTTAATTTCGAGCCTTGTCTGTAAAGATAACTGTCCAGAGATTTATAAGCACGCAGTGCTTCACCACTGAACAGCGAGGGAAAGTTAATGAGGTAATCATACACGTCCCGGTATTCCGCTGGCAGTTCAAAATCCGGTCGTGAAAACTCCGTCCGGTAAGCCATAAGGGTCACAAATCTGTAGATCGTTTATTTTAGACATATATCTAGTTATCTAGAGAAAAGTGGCTTACAAGATGGCGACCGGTAAACTTGGCATTGCTTTTGCGATATATGTTTATGTGATTTTAGCCAACATTACTGTCAGAAAGATTATTCATCGGTTGAATGAAGGTTCCCCTTTTACCCAGGGGGTAATTGAGCGACAAAACTTGTATGATGGCTTAAAACACTGTGGATTTGCAACCGGAAATCTGTATATGCACCTAATATCGCCTACCTTGGGAAATGAGCGCGTCCATAGTAACGGTAAACAGGGGAAGAAAA
This sequence comes from Neoarius graeffei, assembly GCF_027579695.1. Lineage (NCBI taxonomy): Eukaryota > Metazoa > Chordata > Actinopteri > Siluriformes > Ariidae > Neoarius > Neoarius graeffei. Next base: position 14,502,039 of record NC_083590.1, on the reverse strand, counting down.
CCAGACTTTTGATGACTAAAGTAGACACATATAGTCTATTTATGACACTGAGTCTCCTGGGATGCGGGGATATTCACCCTTGTCCAGGCCCAGGTCCCAAATTCCCTTGTACCAGATGTCAGAAGGCTGTTCGTAGCAATAGTAAGGCGGTATCCTGTGATTTATGCGAGGAATGGACCCATATAAAGTGCTGCGACATTTCTGCTGAGCAATATAATGCTGCTGTTCTCAACAGTGATGAGCCCCTGCAATTTGTATGTGACAACTGTGGTTGGGCCTCTCTACCTGGAGATGATGAACCTAGTACTCGAGTATTGCATCTCAGTCCCAGTCAATTGAAGGCCAGGATAATCCAGCACCAGAGCCTTCTGAAATCGACCAAGACGACGATATGTTCCAGTGCTTTCGATCCAAGGGCCTACATTTTATACATCTTAACACCCAAAGCCTAATCCCAAAACTGGACGAGCTTCGACGAATAGCCCTGCACACAAATGCAGCAGTCATTGGCATCACAGAAACCTGGCTTGATGACTCAGTGGGCAATGCAGAAGTGGAGATTCCAGGCTACTCTATTCATCGTAATGACAGAAGCAGGGATGGTGGTGGTGTTTGTGTATATATCAGATGTGATATTGCATATAATCCCAGGGATGACATTGCCCCTTCAAACTGTGAGACAGTCTGGGCTGAGATCTTGCTACCAAAGACTAGACCCATTCTTACTGGTGTGTGCTATAGAACGGAGAAAGAACGAGACTTTTATGCACTGCTTGAAGACGCATGTGGCACTAGTCTAGTTCAGGTTGAGACAGTGGTTCTTGGTGATTTCAATACTGATCTACTAAAGAAGTCTGACAATGCCCTAGTAAATGCTTTGTACCATTTTGCAGGGTCATGTGGTCTAAAACAAATTATAGATAAGCCTACAAGGGTGACTAAAACAACAAAGTCCATACTAGATCTTATATTTGTTTCTGACTCTGACCGAATAAGTCAATCTGGTGTACTAAGCTTAGGCCTAAGTGATCATTTTATCACATATTGTACCCGGAAATTAAAAAAGGGTCAACCTATTAACAAGCATAATGGTGTACGCATGCGTTCTCTCAAAAACTATTCTAAAGAGGTTCTGCATCAGGCCCTCGGTACAGCAAACTGGCAAACTATACTAGACTGCAATGACGTAGATAAGGCTTGGCTATTGTTTAAAACTACATTCACATTGATTTTAGACTCCATTGCCCCATTCAAAGAGGTCAGAGTAAAACAAAGAACTGAACCTTGGATGTCTGGGGAAATAATTGAACTGATTAGGAAAAGAGATAAATGTTTAGCCAGGTTTAATAACACCCAAAACCTTGAAGATCATGAACAGTTTAAATTTTATCGTAACCAGGTAAAGTATAAAAAAACAAAAGCCAAGGCTGACTACTTTAAAAATCAGATTGAGGAAAACAAAAATCACCCCAAAAGGTTATGGCAGACCATAAAATCATTGGGCTCATCCTCAAAATGCAAATCCAGAGTCAGCAGCATTGGTCTTGAAATCGATGACTCATTGACATTTGAAACAGAAACAGTGGCTAATTATTTTAACAACTTTTTTACTACAATAGCCTCTAAGCTCGTTGAGCAGCTTCCACCTTGTACTGGTATGTTTGGTACTGATTTTGTTAGAAACTACTATACAAATTTGAATGTATCTGGTGACTGTTTTAGTCTCAAAGAAGTCAGCTTTGACCAAGTATATAAAGTTCTCACTTCCATGAGTGCCAGTAAAGCAACTGGTCTAGACAACCTATCAGCCAGATTTCTTAAAGATGGGGCGGATGTTATTGCTCATCTAGTGAGGCACATTATAAACTTGTCGATCAGTAGCAGGAAGGTTCCTGATGACTTAAAGCTTGCTCGAGTGGTTCCACTATACAAGAAAAAATCTAAAACTGAAGTTGATAATTATAGACCGGTGTCAGTATTGAATGTAATGTCAAAGGTTTTTGAACGACTCATGTATAACCAGCTTAATGAGTATTTAATAGACCACAACTTACTGTATGAACTTCAATCTGGTTTCAGGTCCAACTACTCCACAGATACTTGCCTAATTCACCTGTGTGATTACATAAAACTAGAATGTGATAAAGGCAACTATACAGGTATGGTTATGCTTGATCTGCAAAAGGCCTTTGACACTGTTAATCACAACATTCTCTTAGATAAGATGAAGTGTCTTGGTATGTCTAGTCCTTCTGTCGGTTGGTTTAAATCATACCTATCAAACCGCAAACAGCTTGTGGACATAAATGGCACTATGTCGAATGAGTGTGATATAGAATGTGGTGTGCCCCAGGGATCAATACTTGGACCTCTTTTATTTCTCATATATGTGAATGATATGCCGGCAGCAGTCAATTGCAAGCTTTTATTATATGCCGATGACTCTGCACTACTTGTATCAGGCAGGAGCACAGTAGAAATTGAAGAAAGGCTCAGTAATGAAATGGCCAAGGTGCATGACTGGTTGGTTGACAATAAATTATCCTTACACCTCGGTAAAACAGAATCAATACTTTTCGGGTCCAAAAGAAAATTAGCCAAATGTGATAGTATACATGTTTCTTGTGGTGGGATTGACATTGGACCAAGGCAGTCGGTTACATATCTTGGTGTAAATCTGGATCAATCTCTCTCTGGCAAATTAATTGCGAAGAGAGTGATCTCAAAGACTTCCGCCAAAATAAAATTTTTATACCGGAACTGTCGAAATTTTAATCTGAAAACCAGGAAGCTAATTGTATCTGCCTTGGTCCAGTGTCATTTTGACTATGCTTGCTCTTCTTGGTACAATGGCCTGACTAAGAATAGCAAGTTAAGGTTACAAGTTGCCCAAAATAAGGTGATAAGGTTCATATTAGACCTCTCTCCCAGAGCACACATTGGTGTAGCAGAGTTCTCCAAAGTTGGTTTGCTGCCTGTACAGTATAGAGTTGAGCAACTCCAACTAAATCACATGTTTAACATTAAGCGTGGAAATGCTCCTTCATACCTGAAAGGTCAATTTCATAGTGCAGCACAAACACATAATACAAGACAGAGTCAATCAGCTTTTTTTGTCCCTAGGGTGAATGGGTTTGGAAAGAATTCTTTTTTATTTTGTGGTGTTAAATGCTGGAATGGATTGCCAATCGAAGTAAGACAAATAGATTCAAAGTTTACTTTCAAAAAATGTGTAAAGGAACACCTAATGGCTAGAATAATGAATGAAGAAAATAACGATTTTAGTTATTATTAGTTATGTATGTATTAGGTGCCAAAATTGTACAGTAATTTTTATTTTTTACAATGGTTAAATACTTATTATTTTACGAGTATCTACTATGTTAATTTTAATTATGTTTTTTTAAATATAATTTTTGTTTCTAGTGATAAATTAGTTTAATCATAGTATGTTTATAATTTAAATATTTACGTTGTCAAATTTATTATTTTTACGTGCCAAGTTTGCCACAACCATCTTGTCATCTTGAGGACCACAATGGAAATAAGTGTATTTTAATGCTTTTTGTGTCATCCTCGGCGATATGTACATGTATGTTTTTATCATATATATTTATATTGCCAAATCAAATCAAATCAAATCAAATCAAATCATCTGTTCATTAGAAAAATGAGCCGTGTAGTCCGTCGGTTGATCCATTCTGTACACGAGTGCAGCAGTATTCAGCGGTGTTTTTGACCGACACGATGGCGGTTGTGTACTTTCCGGTCACGTGACTGCAAGATCTCTATATCCACTACAACCGTATGGACTTACTGGACATTGGTTTCCAGCAGAAAATAACGGTTTGTAGCGATTTCCATCACATGCACAACATTCCAGACGAGATAGCGAGACCAGCGGGGTCTCCGTGGATTGTTATCGGAAGCAAAGCGAAGGAGGCGGCACCGGGAGCGGAAGCAAAAGCGAGGCTGCAGAGCTGGCCTGTTGACTAAGCTCAGAAAACAGCCACTCAAATCTCCACTGCTAAGCCTCTACCTCTCCAACGCCAGATCCATGGTAAACAAGATGGACGATTTGGAATTACAGCTGGAATTACCTTATTCTATTCTATAATCGGCTGGTCAGTGCTATACTCAATACTTAAGTGACTTACCCATCCAATGAGGATTATTTTCTTGTTTACAAGATGCCACATCTGAGTCGCTGACAAATCCTGAATTTCTGTAAAGATAACTGTGCAGAGATTTATAAGCACGCAGTGCTTCACCACTGAACAGCGAGGGAAAGAAAATGAGGTAATTATACACGTCTGGGTATTCCGCTGGCAGTTCAATGTCCACTGACACGGTCATGAAAACTACGTCCGGTAAGCCATAAGGGTCACTAATCTGTAGATCGTTTATTTTAGACATATATCTAGTTATCTGTTCATTAGAAAAATGAGCCGTGTAGTCCGTCGGTTGAAATTGATCCATTCTGTACATGAGTGCAGCAGTATTCAGCTGTGTTTTTTACCGACAAGATGGCGGCTGTGTACTTTCCGGTCACGTGACTGCAAGATCTCTATTGCCCTTGTCCCAACTTTTTTGAGATGTGTTGCTGTCATGAAATTTCAAATGAGCCAATATTTGGCATGAAATTTCAAAATGCCTCACTTTCGACATTTGGTATGTTGTCCATGTTCTATTGTGAATACAATATCAGTTTTTGAGATTTGTAAATTATTGCATTCCGTTTTTATTTACAATTTGTACTTTGTCCCAACATTTTTGAAATCGGGGTTGTACAACTAGTAAGTAAGTCGAGTTGTTCTATAATCTTTTAGAATCACAGATACAGAGTAATATCTTTAACACACACATCACCTAGACTCATTACTACAAGACATTTTGAACCTGGACGCTTGAGAACCTTCACAGATGCAACGATACATGGCTCTAGGGCAAAGTGTTCACACTTGTTACTCAACCAGGTGGTCACTCAGATTTCAGTTTTGGGCCCAAATGGTTGCTGGTTCAAGTCCCTGGTCTAGCAGGAATGGTTGAAGTGTCCTTGAACAAGGCACCTAACCTCAAGCTGCTCTGTTGTATGTCGCTCTGGATAAGAGTGTCCGTTAAATGTCTGTAAGTTAAATACCTCAAAAAAATTCTTAGACTTGTGTCTTGGTCCAAAAGTCTGAGTCCACTACCAGGAATGTTTCTTACTTAATCAGTGAGAGCATTTGGTCAAATTATACAGAATTTCTCCAAATCCTTTTTTTTTGGTTACATTTTTTCATAGTGAAGTCTGTTATGTAAGGAACACCATGCATTGTGCTATTATCGGAAAATAATCCACAATAGGGTGGTGTGATGAAGCGGAGTGACTGACAACAGTTACAACTTTTTGTTTATTGCAGTTTTTCTCAGTGGCTTTGGTGCATTCCTCTAATCAGAACTGAAATTTTCAAAACTGCTTCTTCAAACTCCACATCATCTTGCCAATTTTGTTCGTCATAAAAGCAATTTCTCATTATCTTGAACAAACTGCAAATGCTTTGGTACATCCATGATTGTGTACAACTGTCTACTGTTTTTTACATTATCAATCACTCATGTCATGTCGGTCAAAATGCATTATGCTGCTTCTCTGTTGAATCAGCCTAAACCCCCCCCCCCCCCCCCAAAAAAAAAAAACATCTCGCCATTATTTCATTGCTTGAGTCATTACGTGCAAAAGTGTTGAACTAGTTGTCATACTTGGTCAATCATATTTTATACATTTCTATACAGCTTCTATTTTTCAATCTTGAAGTTAATAAAACAAAAAAAAAAAACAGCTTGTAAACTCCTGGGGATGTCAGAATTACAAGTATTTACAACTTTACCTCTGAGTGTTAAAAACACCGACAGTAAAGAGACTCCTTCCATAAATGTTAAGTAAACCTCTCCTTACAGAAAACTTCACACATGCATTGTTGCATCTGTTTATGTGGAAATCCCATGTGAATGAGCTGTTACTATAGAAACGATAACATTTAAAGCTAACTTTGTGATGCATTCAATTATGGAATAAATTGAACCACTGAAAATTGGTTGTAGGGGCAGAATTAAGACTCATACTGTTTCATTCCAGCAGCACGGTGGTGTAATGATTAACACTGTCGCCTCACAGCAAGAAGGTTCTGGGTTCGAGCCCAGCAGCCAACAGGGGCCTTTCTGTGTGGAGTGTGCATGTTCTCCCCGTCTCTGCATGGGTTTCCTCCAGGTGCTCTGGTTTCCCCCACAGTCCAAAGACATGCAGGTTAGGTTAATTGGTGGCTCTAAATTGACCGTAGGTGTGAATGTGAGTGTGAATGGTTGTTTGTGTCTGTGTCAGCCCTGTGATGACTTGGTGACTTGTCCAGGGTGAACCCCACCTCTCACCCATAGTCAGCTGGGATATGCTCCAGCTTGACCGTGACCCTGCACAGGATAAGCAGTTACAGGTAGTCGCTGACTTACGACCTATGCAACTTACGACCGATCGATTTTACGACCGTCTGGTTATGACTGGCAAGTGTTTCCCAGCTGTGCTAGCTGAGCGTATGACAGTTTCCGCCCCAGCTCCTGGTTTATGAAACGAGCAAATCCTCCTGCCAGCCTGAGCACTGCAACAGCTGATGATGACGTAGACGACCCACAGCCAAGCACCAGTGATGCCAGCGGTCACTAATGCCGCTTTTCCACTACAAACGCGGCTGAGCCGTGCCGTGCTGAGTCGAGCTGAGCGGGGCTGTTGGAGTTGCATTTCGACTACAACCGCGCTGAACCGTGCTGGCTGGAAGTGGGTGGACACATTGGGTGGAGTTAGCGAAAGTGGGTGGACGTCACGTGATGTCGTTAGGCGGTGCAAACAGTGACATCAGTGATCTTTTAAGCGGTAGTCTCACGACCCGAATACTAAACAATAAACATGGAGGACATGGAGTCGTTAGTGTTGCTGGTCTTGGTGCTGTGGCTTGTTGTCACCACCAACGCCAACAGATACTGGCAAGAGCGTATAGATGAGATGAGGCGCATAAGGCTTCAAAAATTCTCGTAATTCGTAATTCTTCTTCTTCTGGGTTTATGGTGTTTACAGATCCCAGATGTGTGGGCATGTGAGGACACTCCTCCTCACCAATCAGTGCACAGGGGAGTGTCTGCTCACGCCCCCAGCCTCACTCGGCTCGCTTTGGCTCGCTTCAGCCCCACTCCAAAACGGTGCGAGTTTTAGGGGCTAAGCAGGGCTGAAGCGAGCCGAGTCGTGCTGTTTTTTGGTAGCCGAAACGCGAGCCGTGTTGGGCTGAAGTGAGCTGAAGCGAGCTGAAGTGAGCTGAAAAAGGGTAGTGGAAAAGGGCCATAAGTTTTGTATTTTGCTATGTTTTACATTTATATTTTGGTATGTTTCAAACTAAAATGTTTTCTATTTTTCACACCTGTATTTCGTATTTTTTGTTTTGCACATATTAAACGAATTGTACTGTATGCAATGTAGTATGCAGTGTTTGACTTAAACCAAATAATGAGCCAAGGTAATGAAATAAGAAAATGTTGATAAAATAAGACTTTAAGATGATTACAATATCATTACACATCACAATATTACTTACGTTCATTTAACATAGGCCGACTTGCGACCAGATCGGTTTACGACCGGTCAGTCATAACCAAACGCGACGATAAGTCGACAACTACCTGTACAGATAATGGATAGATGGATACTTTTTCATTCCAAGCATGTGAATGAGCTGTGACTATAGAAAACCTCTGACCAATCATAACTGAGAATTCAACAGCATTGTGGTATAAACAAATAGATAGATGGGCAGACAGATGGATAGATGGATAGACAGGCAGATAGATACATTAGATACATAGATACAGTGGTGCTTGAAAGTTTGTGAACCCTTTAGAATTTTCTATATTTCTGGATAAATATGACCTAAAACATCATCAGATTTTCACACAAGTCCTAAAAGTAGATAAAGAGAACCCAATTAAACAAATGTTACAAAAATATTATACTTGGTCATTTATTTATTGAGGAAAATTATCCAATATTTTGTATCTGTGAGTGGCAAAAGTATGTGAACCTTTGCTTTCAGTATCTGGTGTGACCCCCTTGTGCAGCAATAACTGCAACTAAATGTTTCCGGTAACTATTGATCAGTCCTGCACACCGGCTTGGAGGAATTTTAGCCCATTCCTCCGTACAGAACAGCTTCAACTCTGGGATGTTGGTGGGTTTCCTCACATGAACTGCTCGCTTCAGGTCCTTCCACAACATTTCAATTGGATTAAGGTCAGGACTTTGACTTGGCCATTCCAAAACATTAACTTTATTCTTCTTTAACCATTCTTTGGTAGAACAACTTGTGTGCTTAGGGTCGTTGTCTTGCTGCATGACCCACCTTCTCTTGAGATTCAGTTCATGGACAGATGTCCTGACATTTTCCTTTAGAATTCGCTGGTATAATTTAGAATTCATTGTTCCATCAGTGATGGCAAGCCGTCCTGGCCCAGATGCAGCAAAACAGGCCCAAACCATGATACTACCACCACCATGTTTCACACATGGGATAAGGTTCTTATGCTGGAATGCAGTGTTTTCCTTTCTCCAAACATAACATAACGCTTCACGTTTAAACTAAAAAGTTCTATTTTGGTCTCGTCCATCCACAAAACATTTTTCCAATAGCCTTCTGGCTTGTCCACATGATTTTTAGCAAACTGCAGATGAGCATCAATGTTCTTTTTGGAGAGCATTGGCTTTCTCCTTGCAACCCTGCCATGCACACCATTGTTGTTTAGTGTTCTCCTGATGGTGGGCTCATGAACATTAACATTAGCCAATGTGAGAGAGGCCTTCAGTTGCTTAGAAGTTACCCTGGGGTCCTTTGTGACCTTGCCGACTATTACACGCCTTGCTCTTGGAGTGATTTTTGTTGGTCGACCACTCCTGGAGAGGGTGACTGGTCTTGAATTTCCTCCATTTGTACACAATCTGTCTGACTTCTTTGTAGATTGTTTTGTAGCCCTTTCCAGTCTGATGAGCATCAACAATGCTTTTTCTGAGGTCCTCAGAAATCTCCTTTGTTCGTGCCATGATACACTTCCACAAACGTGTTGTGAAGATCAGACTTTGATGGATCCCTGTTCTTTAAATAAAACAGGGTGCCCACTCACACCTGATTGTCATCCCATTGATTGAAAACACCTGACTTTAATTTCACCTTCAAATTAACTGCAAATCCTAGATGTTCACATACTTTTGTCAATCACAGATATGTAATATTGGATCATTTTCCTCAACAAATAAATGACCAAGTATAATATTTTTGTCTCATTTGTTTAACTGGGTTCTCTTTATCTACTTTTCGGACTTGTGTGAAAATCTGATGATGTTTTAAGTCATATTTATGCAGAAATATAGAACATTCTAAAGGGTTCGCAAACTTTCAAGCACCACTGTAGATGAATGGATGGACAGACAGACAAATAGATACATAGATTTTACAGTAGTTGTATGTATGTAAGAGATTTCTAACAGGTGACAAAATTGGGACTGATGCTGGGAAAATGCTTCCTCTGCCAGCATTAAGCAACAGCACATGCAGCAACACATTCAGAAACCTTTGTATCACTTTTTTTCTGTCTTATATTTACTTCCTGTATTTCTGTATTGAAATACAACAGTTAGGTTTTATTTTCAGGCCACACATTAATTTTCATGGGACATTTCAAAGCACAAAACTGCCTATGGGTTTCTTTTTTTTTTTCAGTGAAATCAATAAATATCAATTCTGATTTTTTTTTATCACTTACTATATTGAAATGTAAATGTGTTGTTCATGTGTAGGAATAGCTTTATGAAAAAGGATAAACATTCACATTCAGGTCTAAAATATTTCATTTTGATTAACAAATTTATAGAAAATATGTTTTCACAAAATGTGTTATTGTTCTTGATGTGTACAAGATTTACACACTTCAGGACTGTTACATGATGCAGCTGAAATTGTTTACATTCATTAAAAAAATAGATTTTAAAAAGCTAAAGCACTGGAGTCTGGCACAAAAATAAATATTACACTTAAGTTAGGAAATTTAATTTAATTTGTAAAGATACAGTGCTGTGCAAAAGTCTTGGCACCCTATTTTTTTCATACAATCTTTGTTATAGATTCCCATTTCATGATTATAAATGATTATTATCGAGTCAAAACATTGCAAAAACATTTTAGAGTGCCAAACATTTATTTTCTGGTACAAAATTAAATGTTACAGGTAATAAAAAAGTTTGTATTTGAGCAGCATATTCCAGAAGAGAGCACTTTTCAGATTAAAAAAGAAATCATAATGAAGGCTATGGTTTTGGTACAAAATTAAGAAGCGAGTGTTTTCATGTTTAATGCTGATATTTAATGTTGAAACATTTCATTTCATTATTTTTAAGCCAGTTTTAAAAACCTGCAGCATTTCTTGACATGTGCCAAAGACTTTTGCATGTCAAGAAATGGTGTAGTTTTTAAAACTGGCTTAAAAATAATGAAATGAAATGTATATATGTATATATGAAACAGAAATGCTGCCTTTCTGATTTGGAGGTGATTTTTATTAAGAAAAAAAAGTAAAAAGCCTGAAAGTGACTGTTTAAGCATGCATTAAATGGTTAAAACTTTTTTCCCTATGAATTAGCTTTCAGGAATTGAAACAAGTACACACATTTCCTGTAAATGTGATTCACAGTAAGTCTTTTTTGAGGTTGAAATTTAAAAAGCATGCCCGGACGTGCCATTTAAAGAAATGCATCTATAAACTATGCACGTCATGCTTTTTGCTCTGGCACACACGGTATTAAATTGCATCAAATGAACCATCTGTGTTCATGAGAGAGCTTCTCCAGCTCCACCTCTGAGAGATTTCATTTTGTTTCTCACACTGCAATTTGACTGCCTCAGTAATGCTCATAATTGTGTGCCAATTAAACCGAGGTGTCATCGTCATGTTTTGTCTCTCATGTATATGCAGGTTTGATGTACAGACTGAACACTTAAAGGTTTTAAAAGAGGATTAGAGATTCTTCATTGTCAGTAAGTTCACACCCAGTAAAAGACAGCAGTTTGTGCGGTCTGAGGATAAACACAGGCTGCATTCCAATAATTTCAGCACACCCTTTCTGATGTGGACATGTGTGTGTGTGCGCACAGTAGCAACAAGGGAGCAAAAGTGGATTGTTTCAAATCAAAATGCAGTTCCTGGTCATTTCGTTTGAGTAAATGTGGAAAAAAAAGAAAAAAAAGTCTCATCACAGGAAACTTTACAGTATCAATACTTACATATGATTTGCAGCTGCACTAATGTCAGAGCTGCAGTTAGAGAAAATTAAACAACACCTTCTGACTGATCACAGTCCAGAGTTCCACAATGCTAAAATCTTTCACAAATTGCTAGAAACCAATCCGGGAAGGCACTAATTTCTGTTAGGGATGTCTGTCATGAAATAGGGTGGCATGGTGGTATAGTGGTTAGCACTGTTGCCTAACAGCAAGGAGTTTCTGGGTTTGAGTCTTTCTGTGAGGAGTTTGCATGTTCTCCCCATGTCTGTGTGGGTTTCCTCTGGGTACTCTGGCTTCCTCCACAGTCCAAAAGTGTGCAGTTAGGTTACTCTAACTGGCTACTCTAAATTGCCCATAGGTGTGAATAGTTGTTTTCCAAGCCCGGAAATGAGAGGGTTGAGGCAAGAAGGATGTCTGGTGTGAAACTATCCTCCGATTTAATATATATGATCCTGACCTGGCAATAGTACTAGATAAGGAAGATGATGTCTGTAATGAAAAGGTCGCTCCCACGACCCTGCACAAGATAAGTGGTTCATCATCAGGAATCCCTCGCATTGCGAGTATGATTGCCCATTGGTCATCATTTGTGAGTCCTCTGGTGGCTCACAAGGCCGATGCGGGACGCACACAACCGTCGACAGGCCGGGCACGCGAAAGAAGTGGTCATTGAGGGAGGAGCCCTTTCACGGGCCTTGCGGTTTTGGCGCTTCTCCTCACAACGGTCGCGTCTGGCAGACTCAAAGGAGGCAACACCCTCATGTATTTGCCCCCTCCACTTCGTGCGGTCAGAGGCAAGTTCTTCCCAGTTATCTGGGTTGATCTTACAGGCTTTCAAGTTGGCCTTGAGGTTGTCTTTGAATCGCTTCCTTTGCCCTCCAACTGATCTTTCTCCAGAGCTAAGCTCACCATAGAGGATTTGCTTTGGTAAGCGCGAGCTGTCCATTCTAAGAACATGCCCTGACCAGCGGAGTTGGTTTTGAACTACCATGGCCTCTACGCTTGAGCAGTTGGCTTCCTCTAGAACGCTTGTATTGGTTCGGTGATCCATCCAACTTATGCCGAGAATGCGACGCAAGCAGCGTTGGTGATACTTTTCAAGGGCCTTTAGATGACGCCTGTATGTGGTCCAAGACTCGGAGCCGAACAAGAGGGAGGGTAAGACCACCGCCTTATAGATCTTCACTTTAGTCTCGATGTGTATGCCTCTCTCCTCGAATACTCTCTCACGCATTCGTCCAAAGGCATAGCTGGCAACTCGTAGGCGATGCTGAATCTCATCATCGATGTTTGCTTTGACAGAGAGAATACTGCCAAGGTATGGAAAAGATTCTACATTCTCCAGAGCTGTCTCATTGATTTTAAAGGAGGGGAGGACAATCACTTGGCCAGGAGCAGGTTGGTAGAGTATCTCGGTCTTTTTCACATTGACAGACAGACCCAGTCATTGGTATGCGTGCCCAAAGACATTCAGAATAGCTTGGAGACTCTCTTCGGAGGTTGCGCAAACGCAGTTGTCGTCGGCATATTGAAGCTCGATGACGGAAGTTGTGTGAGTCTTGGTTTTCACTTTCAGCCTTCTTAGATTGAAAAGACCCCCATCGAAACGGTAGGTGATTGCAACTCCATCAGGAAGCTGGTCTTTCATTAACTGAAGGACAGCTGATATAAATATGGAGAAGAGTGTAGGAGCAATCATGCAGCCTTGCTTTACACCGGTCTGCACTTCGAACGGGTCGCTACTGGAGCAGTTGTCAAGAACTCTTGCAGACATACCATCATGGAAGAGTTTGAGAATGTTGACAAATTTCTCAGGGCAGCCGAACTTGGCTAGGATCCTCCACAAGGCCTCGCGGTTGACAGAATCGAAGGCCTTGGACAAATCAATAAAGGCCATGTACAGGGGTTGATGTTGTTCGCGGCACTTTTCTTGGAGCTGCCGAGCCGTGAAGATCATATCTATTGTTCCTCTATTCACACGGAAACCACTCTGTGTCTCCGGGAGGAACGTTTCAGCATGTGGTTGAAGACGATTCACCATGACTCGGGTGACTATTTTGCCAGCAATGGCAAGCAGTGATACTGCGGTAGTTACCACACACAGATTTGTCACCTTTCTTGAAGATTTTCACAATATCTGCGTCTCGTAGGTCCGGCGCTAAGACCTCCTTTTCCCAGATAAGAAGGATAAGCTTGTAGATGCAATGCTCTAGTTCAGACCCTCCAAGCTTAAATACTTCTGCTGGGATTCCATCGATGCCTGGAGCTTTCCCGTTTTTCATCTGTGCAATGGCAGTTCGTATTTCAGAGGGACTGGGTTCTTTACCAAGCTCAAGATTGACAGTTAGCTGCTCGATCACGTCATAGACGGACTCGTCAATGGAAGAATCACGGTTCAGGAGCTCCCGAAAGTGCTCCATCCAGCGGTGGTTAATGCTCTTACTGTCCTTCAGGAGAGTCCCGTCTTGGTCTTTAACTGCGGTTGCACCACATGAGGTTGGGCCATGCATTGCCTTGATGGCACTGAAAAGGCCGCGGGTGTCGCCTTTATCTGCGAGGCTTTGGATCTCATTAGCCTTGTTAGCCCACCACTCATTTTTTAACTTTCGAATCTGCCGCTGGACCTCAGCCCAAATGGTCTGATAGGCTTCCCTTTTGTTGTTATTCAGGGGGTCATTCTGCCAATCAGTGAACGCCTTTCTTTTCCTAGAGACCATTTCTGTGATCACCTCGTCATTCTCGTCAAATCAATCCTGGTGTTTCCGTGTTTTGTAACCAATGGTTTCTTCGCAGCTAGTAATGATTGCTTTCTTGAGGTCATCCCAGTATTTTATAGCGTCATCACCACCTACAGAAGTAAGGGTATGACGGAGAGACCTTTGCAAGTCATCACATACGTCCGGGTCTTTAAGTCTCCCGACATCAAGCCTTTGGCGCACAAGCTTTGCCGTGTTCTGCTTCTTCCGCATTAGCTGGAAGAAAAGGACAACTCGAACGAGTCGGTGGTCAGTCCAACAGTCGTCAGCACTAACCATCGCCTTCATTATTCTGACCTCGCTCAGGTCTCGGGCGCAAACTATGGCATAGTCAATCAAATGCCAGTGCTTCGAGCAAGGATGTTGCCAGGTGGTTTTATACTTGTTTCTCTGACTAAACATGGTGTTGGTAATAACAAGCTGGTGCTCGGCGCATAAGGTGAGTAGCAGTGTGCCATTAGAGTTGCAATTTCCAACGCCGTCTTTACCGATTGTGCCCCTCCAAAGCTCGTTATTTCTGCCTACCCTGGCGTTGAAGTCTCCAAGGAGAACGATTTTGTCCTCTTTGAGAGTTTTGGTCAAGATTGAGTCCAAGGTTGAATAGAATGCTTCTTTCACCTCGTTTTCAGCGTCCAGGGTAGGTGCATATGCGCATATGATGGTTACATGCTGGCTGCTGGACAGGGTTAAACATAAGGTCATAATACGTTCATTTATGCCTTGTGGAACCTCGGTGAGATGATTGACGATGTCATTCTTAATGGCAAATCCGACGCCATGAATCTGCGGCTGTCCTTTGGGTCTGCCTTGCCAAAAGAAGGTATAACCTCCACCAGCCTCCTTAAGCTGACCGGAACCCGCTCTTCTTGTTTCCTGAAGAGCGGCAATATCGATATCAAAACAACATAGTTCTCTTGATACAAGAGCAGTTCTTCTCTCCAGACGGTCAGAGTTTCCAGAGTCATCCAATAGGGTGCATACATTCCAAGTACCAAAATTAATCTTGTAGGTTGTTCGACTGCAAAATGGTGATCCTGCTGGGCACGGTAACCCAGCCAGGGAAGGTTGGAACAGGCTATTTTTGGGGCACCTTTTCTAGCCCCCTCCCCTACGGGGTGAGCAGAGCGGATCCTAAATAGGGCTGCTCAGTCACAGAGATAGCTGCCGGGCCACTCTTCTGTTCCAGTCCAAGAATGGAGTGACTGAATCAGGTCTCTGTCGCCTACTGTGTTGGGTTGAGACTAAGGACTCCCAGATCTCACTAATCCTGTCCCCGTCGCCTCTTGCCGATCGCCATAGGACTTTCAAAAAGACTCAACGGACGCCATGTGCATGAAGTAGTTTAACATGGGACTACTGGAGCACGAACAATAGCCACACGCTGCTATACGGAGAAAAGTTCCGAATCCAGTGGCAAGGTTACCCCGACGACCGGGGAGCTAATCCCTGAAGCAGAACTCTCCCAACTCGAGAGTGCATGATGGTCCACCAGTGTGATGTTTTTTTTTTCAGGGTTTGCTCCCCTAGATCCGCTGCGTTCAGTGAGAACCGGGGGTGGCGCGTGGAGCTACTGTGGATGGTCTTCAGCATGCGAGAGGCTAGATGAGATGGCCACTTGCTGGTGATGAGTTGGCCAGTATATTACGCATCACATGCCACTGGATTTGGGGAGACCAGTCTGGGACGCCGAGATGGTTTGGCCACCAGAAAGGTACTACTCCTCCAGTGATCCTTACCCCCATAAGTGGTTATGGATAACAGAAATGATGCATTTCAGGCAAGAGATTGATGGACAAACCATCACTGATTGCTTAACATGGCCTAATGGTTAGAGAAGCAGCTTTGGCACCAGTTTGACTCCCTGGACCAGCAGGAATGGCTGAAGTGCCCTTGAGCAAAGCACCTGCTCCCCAGGCTGCTCTGGGTATGTTGTATGTCACTCTGGAGCAGAGCATCTGCTAAATGTCCATAATGGAACTAACAGGCAATCAGGAGTGTGTTTTTTTTTTCTTTTATAAAACACACTGATATAAGCAGCTAGAATACACTTGCTCATTGTACATTGATGTACAGATGGATTAATTCACTAAAAACACACACTTTGAACCTTAAAATCCAAACCGTATTGTCTTTCAGTAAGTGAAGTGTCTTACTCTCCTTGCTCACCTTCACACCTCCTTGTTTTCTTGTTTGATGGTTTTGGGTAAGTTCTGCCCTGGCATCTACTCCAATCATTCCTGAATCCATTGAACCTCAGAAATATCATTCGTAGATTTTTATACCCCTGCTCTGGGGGGGATACTGGTTTTTACCTCTGTCCATCTGAAACACCCTTTTTCTCAGCAACCACAAATCATAGCCACTTGGTACCAAACTTCAGCTTGGGGTTCTATACTGTGTATATTGTTTTCAGGTCTGTCGCACATCAACTTCCTGTTTACCAACTAAATGTATTTACGAAACATGTTTGCACGCTCTCCCTGTGTCTGTGTGGGTTTCCTCCAGGTGCTCCGGTTTCCTCCACAGTCCAAATGCATGCAGTTTAGGCTAATTGGTGGCTCTAAATTGACTGTAGTTGTGAATGAGAGTGTGAATGGTTTTGTGTCTATGTGTCAGCCCTGTGATGATCTGGTGACTTGTCTAAGATGTACCCCGCCTCTAGTTCAATTTTTGATTTGCAAAAACAAACAAACAAAAATGTTTTCTCTAAATTTGCTGAGATTTAGTTTATCCACTGCCAGTTTTGAACTATCTGTCTTTATAACCTGTTACTCTGTAGATGAACAAAACTATTCTTGAACCTTACAGACACCACAGAACATTCTGTAGAAGTGTTTTGGTTATTGCATACATTTTATTATGTTCATTTCATTTTACATATTAAATTGATATGACTTTTTTTCACGCATGGCCCCAAATCCAGGAAACAATGGATTTAAATGCTCTTATGTGAACACTCTGAGGTAGAAGCTATCATGAGTTTCCGGGTGTATTCCCACAGTATTTTTCCCTGCTGGCTTCAATCTGAAAGTGTTCACATACAAGAGCATTGTGCTGTGGATTTGCGGCCATGTCAGTTGGGGAAGTCATATCAATTTCATCTCATCTCATCTCATTATCTCTAGCCGCTTTATCCTTCTACAGGGTCGCAGGCAAGCTGGAGCCTATCCCAGCTGACTACGGGCGAAAGGCGGGGTACACCCTGGACAAGTCGCCAGGTCATCACAGGGCTGACACATAGACACAGACAACCATTCACACTCACATTCACACCTACGGTCAATTTAGAGTCACCAGTTAACCTAACCTGCATGTCTTTGGACTGTGGGGGAAACCGGAGCACCCGGAGGAAACCCACGTGGACACGGGGAGAACATGCAAACTCCACACAGAAAGGCCCTTGCCGGCCCCGGGGCTCGAACCCAGGACCTTCTTGCTGTGAGGCGACAGCGCTAACCACTACACCACCGTGCCGCCCCATATCAATTTCATGTACAGTATATTCACACGGACATAATAAAATGTACATACCTAGAAGAGAACTCGGTAAAGTGCAAACCTTTGCTGAGCCATGTATTTGGATTTGCATCAAAATCTAATCAATTGTTTCTTGGCTCATGGCCCACCTTTCTTCAAAATTTCATCAAAATCTGTTTGCTACTTTTTGAGTTATGTTGAAAACAGACAAACGAACAAATGGAGGTGCAAACATACCATCCTCCATCAAAGTTGGCAGAGGTAGGAACCAAAACACTTCTACGCAATACTTTGTGGTGTCTATAAGGCTAGGGCGTAATTTTGGGTAGGGACGCTAGGGACGTGTCCCTACCAATATTCAGCCGCTACTGTGTAATCATGATCAATAAAACCGATGTCCTAACCTGAGCAATGATTATATGGCACACAAAGGGTTAAATGTATGACACTGCTAATAATCCCCCCTCTAACGTAGATATCATTCTCTGATTAGCTACCTGTTTCTCGCTAACTTACATGGTTGGCTATCCCAGCTGTCACTCCATCTGCTGTAAAAGCAGCACACTTCCCACAGCAGATGTGACTACCTGCCCATCAACCCCCCATATCTCACACGTACACACCTGACCTACCCCATGCACCCCCCCCCCCCCCCCCCCCACTCTCCGTCAGCCTACAAATTGAGTTGGACTTCGATGTCCATGCATGCTTGCCCTACGACTCGCATGCTGACTTGAGTATCATGGATGACGGCCCCCCTCCCCAGAAACGAGATATTTGTTCATTCTTCTTCACAGTCAAGAATGTAAGTGCAGGGTTTCTGTCAAGCTTTAAAAACTCAACAAAATCCTTTTGATGTATGGAAACCCTTCATAAAAGTATTGCTGTGGTTCCTTAGGCAGGTTTAGCAACGTGACAGGACGCATCAGAGCTAGCTGCATAGCTGCAGAGAAAAGGAATGCTGGAGCAATGTAACTTGGTGTTAGATAATATCCTCGATGAATGAATGTTAAATTTATAGACCTAATGGTTTTACAGAATGTAAGTAGTCAGATGTAGGCTACTGCATGGCCATGCAGATGTGCGACTTGCATTTCAGAATCAACAGCGTGACAGCTGCTGAGTCTACTGCGTTCACCGTTTTACAGAGACCTCTTTCTACTACTACTAGGCTAGGCGAGATACAACAAATCCATGGTCCTTTACTGCCACCTACAGACGAATATTGGTAACTGCCTTGGATCACTTTTGTGTCCCCACCAATGTCAAAATCAAAGTTACTCCCTTGCTATAAGGTTAAATAATATTTTGTTAAGCTACAGAATAATAAACTGTAGAGAGATAGTTCAGAATTGGGAGTGGATAAACTAAATGTCACCAAATTTAGAGAAAATCTGAGGTTGGGCTGAAGTGCCCTTGAGCAAGGCACCTAACCCACAACTGCTCCCTGGGCGCTGTAGCATAGCTGCTCACTGCTCTGTGTGTGTGCGCATTGCTACAGATGGGTTAAATGCAGAGGTTAAATTTCACGTGTGACAAATAAAGGCTTGTTAGCTTTTTTTTGTCTTTCTTGGAAATGGTTCCCCCTAGAGGCGCAATCGCGTCATTGCAGTCGGCTGCACAGTATTTAAGGTGGAACGGAAATTTTGAATAAAGAGCTGCGAATAAGGAGCGAACTTTATCCTTCTAACTCCTGGGTACGACATAGCAGACTACTGATTTTTGGAGCAGGTTTACTCATTTTTGATAGTGAGAGTTCTCCCGTTTGCTGTAGCTCCCTGGTGGTCTAGTGGTTAGGATTCGGCGCTCTCACCGCCGCGGCCCGGGTTCGATTCCCGGTCAGGGAAAGTAAGTTTTTAAATTTTTTTTTTCCCACAAATATATTATGATAATGCAACCAGAACCTTAAATTAAACACTACATTATATTCAGGGATTGATTTAGGCTCTAGGATGTGGTACAGCTCTACTAGTATCATCAGCTACATACATACATACATACATACATACATTTGACAGTTATTCCATGAGCTCAAGTCATACATGAGCTGAGATTGAGTGAAAAAACTGTTTTATTATATCCACACTCACTGAATTTTGAGAAAAAAGAGCATTTTTATTTGTATTTTTTGCAATGATAAATAAAAAACACTTTATACAAAACATCTGACAAAATCATTTCGGGGGCCTTTCTGTGTGGCGTTTGCATGTTCTCCCCGTGTCTGCTCCAGTTTCCCCCACAGTCCAAAGACATGCAAGTTAGGTTAATATGGGACTGCCTTGGGCTGAGGCACCTAACTCCCACCTGCTCCCCGGGCGCTGTTAGCATGGCTGCCCACTGCTCTGGGTGCTCATTGCTCACGTGTGTGTGCATTGTGGGTGGTAGAAAAGGGCAACTGGACTTGCTTGAAGATTCTTGAAAACGTTTCACCTCTCGTCCGAAAGGCTTCCTCAGTTCTGTCTGACTAATAGGGAGTATCAGGTATTTATCCTCTCATGGATCAGAATCAGAATCAGAATTCTGATGACAAGCTCATCTAAGGTGTTGTTGAGGCATCATGTTGGTGTGGGTCACTGGAGGCTGGGTGTGAATGGCAAGTCAACAGGGTGATCAAAGGATTGCCCCTTAGAGTGATCAATGACGAGAGGTGAAACATTTTCAAGAATCTTCAAGCAAGTCCAGTTGCCCTTTTCTACCACCCACAGTTTACTATGACCTGGATGATTGAGAATCTTCACAGACATGTGTGTGCATTGCTTCAGATGGGTTAAATCTCATCTCATCTCATCATCAAATTTCGTATTGATTATAAAGTACTACTATTGACCTTTAAAGCACTGAATGGTCTTGCACCACAGTACCTGAGTGAACTTCTGCTCCTCTATGACCTGCCACGCCTACTTAGATCAAAAGGTGCAGGCTATCTGCTGGTACTTCGTATAGTGAAGGCTACATTAGGGGGCGGAGCCTTTTCTTACAAAGCCCCACAGTTATGGAACAGCCTTCCAAGTAGTGTGAGGCGAAGTGGCCAAGTGGTTAGAGCGCTTGACCACTAAGCGAACGGTCCCCGGTTCTCGTCTCGGACGGTGATCTGGGGCTCGCCTCCTGTCCACCCAGCAGTGAATGGGGACCTGGTGGAAACACTGGGGGAATTCAAAAAGGCAGCGAGGAAAGGAACTGGCCACCCTACCTCACTATGCTGTGGCCTAGACAGAGTGTGCTCTCTAACAGGCACTCTCCCCAATGTACGGAAAATGTATATGGGACTGACTTCTTCTTCTTCCAAGTAGTGTTCGGGAATCAGACACAGTCTCAGTGTTTAAGTCTTGGCTGAAAACCTATCTGTTTAGTCAAGCCTTTTGTTAATGGTGTTTATGAGGTAAAGGTGTAGATCTGGAGGGTCCTCAGACATAGAGTGTTTTGGTAAACTGGGATGTATGGATGTTGTCAGTCCCCACTCGCTTGCTCACTCGAGTTTGTTGACAGTGTAGTGGCTGCTGCTTTATGTCCCAGGGCTCCCTCATGCCTGTGTTACCTTCTGGCTCTCCCCTTTTAGTTATGCTGTCATAGTTAGTTGCCGGAGTCCCTGCTTGTACTCAGTGCAATATGTATACTGTTCCTACTTATTCAGGTGACATTGGGCATACCTAACAACCTGTGTTTTCTCTCCCTCTCTCTCTCTCTCTCTCTCTCTCTCCCCCTCCCCCCAAATCTGTCCCTCTGAGTTACATGTCGGTCCTGGGATCGAGATGCTGATCTCTTCTGCTCCTCAGATCTGCCTGATCCATC
The DNA here is from genome assembly GCF_027579695.1 of Neoarius graeffei. Taxonomy (NCBI): domain Eukaryota; kingdom Metazoa; phylum Chordata; class Actinopteri; order Siluriformes; family Ariidae; genus Neoarius; species Neoarius graeffei. The sequence goes on along the minus strand of NC_083590.1, from coordinate 14,480,672 downwards.
CTGGTACCCTGTGTCTGGTTGGAGTCTCATCGCATCGCTCCTGTAGAGGACGGCCCCATGTGGACAGTTGAAAGTCACACTTGGAAGACGCTCTGGACTCTTACAGTATAATGCTTTTATGGCTGAGGACTACAGTTGACTTGCTAACTTTAGGACTGCAGTTGTCATGAACAGTTTTGCACTCAAGTTTCCATCAATGAAGAGTTTATAACATCAGCGAAACTGACTTCATGTTCAAACTGTTAATATTATAGTCATGCTGTCTGTTGTTGCCCAAATGAGGATGGGTTCCCTTTTGAGTCTGGTTCCTTTCGCGGTTTCTTCCTCATGTCGTCTGAGGGAGTTTTTCCTTGCCACCATCGCCACAGGCTTGCTCATTGGGGATAGATTAGGGATAAAATTAGCTCATGTTTTAAGTCGTTCAAATTCTGTAAAGCTGCTTTGCGACAATGCTTATTGTTAAAAGCGCTATGTGAATAGAATAAACATGCATACATGGCCATAATACATGGTCATAATCAACAATCATATTTATGTCACAATAACTAAAAAAGTAGCTTAAAAATACTGTGCTTAGAGACCTTCTCTGTTTTCCAACACGAGTAATCAGAAGCATAAAGTTATAGATTGATGATTAGAAAATTATGAAGCTCCAAACAACAACAAAGCTCCATTAAAAAAGCACAGCACATAATATATTCATATATCATATTATAATAAATGATGTTATAAATTGTTATTCACGATTAGTGTCATTCTGCAAACAACAACAAAATTAAATTCAATATTGCTGGTTGTTCAATAGTGAAAGTGTCTGACACAAGCACAGGACTGCAGTGCGCATGCGCAAGGATGTCGCGCATGCGCAGTGTAGCGCAGTGGCTGGACAGTAGCTCGGGGAGTGACAGTCTGTTCTCTGTAGATGTGGAGGATAAAATGAAATGTGGATGATATTATGAGGCGAGATGGCGTACCAGGAAGGAGAGACGCTCGAATCGTGGCTCAGTAAGTTTAATTTCACACAAAGGGTTTGATTTAAGACCTGAATCGGTTTATTTGTTCCGTCTCTTCCTCTGTGTGTGTTGTGTCGCGGTTTGATTACGTAAGCACCTTCTGGTTCAGATTAAAGATTAAAGCGTTTTTGAGTCGAGAAGCTTCTGTTCTTCATTTTAGCACCCTAAATCCTGAACAGAGGCAAGAAAGAGAGCAGATATAATTATTTTAAATGCATCTGAGTCAATCAGTAAATGAATGGGTGAATATTTCACACCACGAGTATCATAATACACACTTACATCCTGTATTTATGTTTAATAAACAGGTAGCATCTATTATGCAGTGTCTTATGTGACAGTACATCACAGGTATGTGTTTATGGGTGCACACAGGCAACTGCCACTAAGATGTAATGGCACATGCATACAGTGGTAGTGTGTTATTGTTCTGCAGGATGAGACTCAGTGCATGTGTCTGGACTCTGAAATTGTGTTTTCCACACATAAATAATGTGAAAGATCAATTTCAGCTCTCTGAACAAGATTTCAAACATTAGCAAATTGATGATGATGATGATGATGATGAGAACTTCCTGTGGTACCAAAGAACTTTTAATGCTCGTGACTAAATAAATGAAATTATTGACCAAATGATTAAATCTATGAACTAACAATGGAGTAGCTAAATAAATAAACAATTGAGCAACCAATGAATGAAGGATTGAATAAATGAATGCTGAAACAAGCAAACACTGGAATGACTGAACAAATGAATGGAAGGTGAATGCTTGATTTGAAGAATAACTGAATGAGTTTGTCCATTCAATCAATCCATGAACTGCTGATGATAAATGACCAAAATGAATAAATCAATTATCAAATAACTCTAAGGAATGTATAAATGAGTATGGACTGAAATTTCATCTGTGCTGTATGTCGAGCATGTATAGCATATTTGACAATAAAGTTGACTTGACTTGAGTTAACATGTTCTCCTCATGTCTGTGTGGGTTTCCTCTGGTTGCTCCGGTTTCCTCCTACAGCCCAAAGACGTTTGGATTAGGTCAACTGGCTACTCCTAAATTTTCCAGAAGAATGAATGTGTGTCTGTGTTGGCCCTGCGATAGACTGGAGATGTCTCTAGGGTGTACCCCACCTCCTGAGATTGGCTCCAGCTCATATGTGACCGGCAATGGATACATGGTATCCTTGACTTGCAAGTGATGTCGGCCATGTTGGTGGATATACAAATGTGGGGTCAAGTGACATTCCATACAAAACATAGTCACGCGTGCGCGACTCTCTTTGTTTTTCCGCTGCTTTAAGCATTCTTTTAGCTATGCTATATCTTTGTGCTGTATATGGTTATGTTCACAACAGTACTTGTGACCGTGACGTGTTCCGATTTTTTAGAATTCCATCCGTGATTCAGAAAGAAGGTGAGGAAACTTAAGGAGGCTTAGTACAGAGAGGAGACGAGGGAATCAGGACACTTTGCCTAATGACCATTTCATCCAATAGTTAAGACATTTCATCCAAAGCCTTTTTCATACACAATATCAATTATTTTATATTTCGGGGATTCTGATGTTCGCAAGCGAGAGCGTTGCTTGGCGCCTAAAGATTTAACATAATCCATACTATGGCACTCCATTTGCTTTCCAAAAATGTGTTTTGCTTCGGTCAAATTCCATTGAGAATTCCTCCTTTTTTTTTAAACAAATACCTGAAATAATTGATAGTCCGTATGAAAAAGGCTTTGGATGAAATGACCTGTATTCATACTCTGGTCAGTAGAAGTGTCTTATCTTCAGAAAAGTCTGACTTTTTTTTAATAATATGTGTCAAAACCACACATATCTATCTTTGCTCAATCGTTCAAATCGTGGTAATACTGTGAAAATTCAGCATTGTTTACAGACACGCTTTCAGCAGTTGCCATCCTACTTGCTTTGTATATCCACCGTCATGGCGGATGCTCATGACGTAGCACATTTTGATCACGTGTTTGCAAGTCAGCTGTACAAAATGAATGAAAGATCCGAACAAAAAATGTGAATGAACGAAAGACCAAATTGATCAATGAACAAATGACTGAACAAACAAGTATGAAGACCAAGTGAATGAACAACTAACTGAATATATCAGCGACGTTGAATGAATGACTTAGTTAATGCTTTACTGGTTGAATGAATGAATGAGGCACAATTATTGACTGAATAGTAATTTACGCCAACAAATGGACGGATGAATCAAATTAGTGAGTCAGTGGAATCGCTGATTGTATATGAGTGACTGAATGAACAGGAAATCGATCCAGTGTCTAAATGAATGAATGAACAGTTGAAGTTGAATGTGTTGTGGTGAGTGAGTGACATCATGGGGAATTTGATTCTGATATTATTGTATAATCATGTTTTTCAGACAAAGCCACTCACCCAACGAACAGGCAGGAGGACTGGGAGTACATCATCGGCTTCTGTGACCAGATCAACAAGGAACTGGAAGGGTGAGTATCAGTAATTCACACAGGAAACAGGAAGTGTAACAGCGTCTACTGTATAGTGCAGCACTATACAATAAACTCTCATATGTCATTTCTGATTTTTAATTTGATTATTTTTCCTGTAAAAGCTGTGTGTGTGTGTGTGTGTGTGTGTGTGTGTGTGTGTGTGTGCGCGCGCAGTCCACAGATTGCTATACAGCTTCTTGTTCACAAAATCCACTCACCTCAGGAATGGGAGGCTCTCCAGGCATTAACTGTGAGTGATCGTGTAGCACACACACATACACACACACACACTCTTACACAGAGCTCTGGTCAGATGTTTATCTCCTTTTAGCTCCTATTTAGTTTCTCTATCTCCTGCAGGTGTTGGAGGCCTGCATGAAGAACTGTGGGAGACGGTTTCACAACGAAGTGGCCAAATACAGGTTTTTAAACGAGCTCATCAAAGTGGTTTCCCCCAAGGTGAGGACATTTTACTACATCTACACAAAGTTGTAGTCGAGTTGCTAAAGTTCGAGTCCGAGTCCACAGTGTTCAAGTCTGAGTCATTAAAGAAAATTTCAAGTCGAGTCTGAGAACAAGACTCCAACCGCACCATTTAACGATTGAAGTTTGAGGTTGTCCCTGTCGTCTCCTTGATAGTTCTTCTACATATGGAACACATAGCAGTGCGTTTTTTTTTTTTTCCCCACTGCACGAGAAGTGGGAAAAGGGGGGATATAATCTAAGGGGAGACCTAAATTTTAAAAAACCAAAGGTTCGAACAAATATGAAAAACATGTGCGTATCGAGCTGTGGGGTGACTTTATGGAACAGACTGGAGACAGAAATAAAACAAAGTGCAAATATAAATCTGTTTAAAAAAAGGTACAAAATATTTTACACAAGTATATAGAAGAGGAAGTATGTTAACAGAGGATGATGAGGGATAAATAGAATAGGGTTGATTGTTATATTAGAACTAACTTTAGTATATGGTATATATTTATTTATTTATGGGGATAGTTTATATCTTCATATTTACAGGGATAGGTATGTAGTAGATATTTATTTTTGTAATTAAATATTTATATAGATATTTATGAAGTGTGTATATATATGGTATGTAGTATATATTTTTGTAATTATATATTTATATAGATATTCATGAAGTGTATATATGGTATATATTTTTATAGGTGTATCAATATAGTTTGGATTTCGGGGTAGTTAAAAAGGGGGTGGGAAATTAAAAAAGTATTGTACTTCTTCCCACTCCTTTTTCGAATAATGTGCGGTGTTTTGTAATGTCTTAGCTCTTTATTTTATTTATTTTTTTAATTTCTCATTTTCTTTCTTTTGTATGTACAAATAGTTACATACATTTTTTATACATGTTCGAAATAATAATAAAATTCAAAAAATTCAAGTCTGTAGAAGCAAAGCGGACAATCCTAGGGGCGTTCTCTCCAGGCATTTTAGCGCCATTAACGTTAGTTTGTTCCTGAACAAGACGTATGAACAGGTGAATGTGCATTCTCTTGCATGAAATTAGTATAAAAATTAATGTAGATATACGTAAATATCTTATGCCAAATTATTACGGCATGTTACAAAAAATAAAGAAGAAAATCCATCCGAGTCCTCGTCTCCAATTTACAAGTCCGAATCATCAGTGCTCAAGTCCAAGTCAAGTCACGAGCCCTTAAAATTAGGGTACGAGTCAGACGCAAGGGCTACAAGCCTGATCTACAGCAGCCCTGAGGTTGTCCTGTGCTGTTCTAGGCTTTTTTTCTTTCTAATTCCTGAGTACAAGTCCTGAATTAAGGTGGCATTTTCTTTGTTCTAGTTTGGAAATGACCCGTTATGACATTTAGTCGAATGTCGCATCGATGCAAAGAGTGTTGGAGATCCACACTTTGTTAGATTTTTTTTTTTAAACCTCTTCCTGGTGGGAGCAGTGCAGTGTATCTTGTTGAATTTCCCAGTAAAGTCGAAGAGAAGTGTGCAATTTGATACAGAGCTGCTTCCTGCACATTAAAGTGAATGTACTGAAAGTTCTACACTCTCTAATGTATGGTTTAAGACATGCAGCTTTTATCTAGACTAGATATAAAGGCCATCTTTCTCTCTCTCTCTGCATTTCAGTACATGGGAGAAGGAGTCTCTGAGCGGGTGAAGACGAAGATTATTGAAATGCTGTACAGCTGGACTGTAGCGTTTCCTAATGAGGCCAAAATAAGTGAAGCATACCAAACTCTGAGGAGACAAGGTGCCTACAGCTGACGCCAAGCTTCATCACACTTCTTCTCATACTCTTCATCTTCTCAAGAGCTTTAGGTGTAGGCATTTGTGAGAGGCGGTTGAAGGTATGCAGAGATTTTCAGGATTTGGTGGAAAAACTACATCCATAATCCACGCATAGTAAACGACGACAGTTTGTTTTGAAAGACTGAAGATAACGCTTGTATCGGATATAAATTGACTTCTAAAGCAAAAATTGAAATGTAAGTATGTTTTGTAATAAGTAGTTTTCTTGTTGGAACTTTTCAGACTCGTCTGCGCTCCAAGACGATTGTCCCCCGCCCCCTCTCTGGCCTGCGCTCACATTGTGTTTAAAGTTATAGGCCTGAGTACACTTGCATCATCACGATGCGATTTTTGTGTTGAAAAGTGCTCATGCACGGCACGATGGAGTTCATGACTGTGTGTTTTTGCGTGACACGGCCCTCTCACATGATTTAATGATTTATCAGTTACGCAATGCAGTGATTTTTGTGCTGAACACAAGATGTGTGTGTGTTGTTTTTTTTTTAATTCGCATTCATCAATAAGGTCAGAATCATAACCATTATGAACCCATGATTCACTCACTGGCCACTTTAATAGGAACTTGTTCTTGATTCTAAGATCCCTGTTCTTGGTTGCAGGAGTGGAACCCAATATGTTGTTCTGTTTTCTGTTGCATGCTGAGATGCTTTTCTGCTCACCACGGTTGTAAAGAGTGATTTATATGAGTTACTCTGTCCTTCCTGGCAAAAAAAAGCTCAAACCAATCTGTCCATTTTCCTCTGACCCTATCTTATCAACAAGGCGTTTGTTTACTTTCCACCCACAGAACTGTCGCTCACTCACTCACTTGATGTTTTTTGTTTTTCGCACCATTTTGTCTGTGTAAATTCTGGAGACTGTTGTGTATGAAAAACCCCCAGGAGATCAGCAGTTTCTGAAATACTCAAACTAGCAGTCCATCTTGCTCAAACCAACATCCATGCCACAATGAAAGAGAGTCACATTTTAAGAGCACAATTATTTTCCCATTCTGATGTTTGAACATTGTGATCATTTAACTGAAGCTCTTGATTTGTATCTACATGATTTTATGCATCAAGGGATCGGCTGGTTAGAGAACTGCATCAAACAGCAGGTGGATGTACCGTATGGGTGTTCCTAATAAAGTGGCTGGTGAGTGTATTCTTGAATGAATTTAAACGTGTCAAATAATCTTGATGTCATAGCATTCAAGTTCCATGCTTGGGCACGGTTACCAGTGACACTGATGTGTACCATGCCCGAGTCCAGCTGAACCATGCGCAAGCCCACCTCTTCAAATGAACCATTCTGCTGAACTGTGCCTGAGCATGGTACGCAGTAATTACACTAGTCAAACGAACTGGACTTTGGGTGTCAAACATGCTTGGGTATGGCACAAATTGCCTAGTGTGAGTACACCCTAAAAGTGTTAAAGGTTCATTAAAAAAAGAGAGAAAAATTCACTTGGTGTTTTTCCAGTCTTCGACTGTCCAGTTTGTTCACTTTTCAGTTCATTCAAGAATATTTGGGTTAATAATGGGTCTGGTTCTCACCTTATTGATGAACAGTTCAAAAATGTAAGACACGGGCAGGGTCATAAAACGGGCAATGGTCAGGCAAGGCACAAAGAGAATGGTGCAGACAAAGACGAAAGGCAGAGTCTAAGTATGCAAAACAAAGTCAAAACCAGAAAGGCATTGTTCTTGAGTGCTGTTAGAAGCAGGTTCACTGTTAATGGACTGTTTATCATAAAAGCACTGCTGTAATGAGAATGAAACTCAACCTGCTCAGTGGTGCTCCTCTAGTGGTTCCTTTCTACTGAATGTATGGTTGAGCTACAGATGGGACACAGCCAGTATTTGTACATATCCAGTGTTCCCAATTTGTTCAGTGGATATAAACAAAAAATGAAAATTGTGCATGTATGTTTAATAAAATAGACAAATATAACACTTTTTAGTTATAATCATCAGGATTAGATGGAGCAGGAATGTTCAGAAGAGATCGATACAGCTGTGTTTAATACAAAAAAAAAATTAAGACCATTTTTAATGGTTACAACAAAACTCCACAGGCTGAAAAGTTACTTGCTCTACCTTGATTTCCCTCAAGGTGATTGCTTTCATGCAGTTTGAATTTCTGCTCGGATGATGATGATGATGATGATAATAATAATAATACTGAGTGGAACTCCATAGGCATAGAGTGTGGATACATCATGAAACCCATCGAGTTGTTTTCTGATGGTTTCGGTCCTGTGCGCGTCACCATACTAGTGTTAGTAATTAGTCATACACGCCGCCTAGTGGCCAGTGTTAGATTCGTATGTAGGACTAGATGTTATAATCCCTAAGAACTGACTTTACATGGTCTGTTGTCCTGCTGAAGGGGATGGGGGGCGGGGGTGATATTGACCACTTGTGGCTGTTGACTGGGACACATCGTCAGTTGTGTTCCCCAGCATCACTGGGTGTTTCGGCCTTTTATTCACAATACACCCTCTGCTGAGGCAGGCCCACCACAGGTTGATCAGACCTGGGTGTGTCCCCCAGAGTCACTGGCCTCCCCTGGTGGCCCAAGTGGGGTCCTTCCTCTTCAACTATAGCCAGTGACTACTTCTCGCCACTGTGTCTGCAAGGGCTTTTGTTGTTTTCCGGTTTGCCTGCCCCCAATTCCCAGTTCCCTAAGAAGTTTAACCGTGGCGTTGGCCACAAAGCCCCTGCATCCAACTTCAATTGGACGCAGTTTGATACTGCGCCGCCTAGTGGCCAGTGTTAGTAATTAGTCATACGCACCGCCTAGTGGCTAGTGTTAGTAATTACAATCATATGCGCCGCCTAATGGCCAGTATTAGCTGGTAAAGAAATGAAACAAGAGTCTAGCTATAGAAGAAAATTCTACAGTCCAGAAACAGATGGGAGCTCCACTTTTAGGCAGTGCCTACATCTATCTATCTATCTATCTATCTATCTATCTATCTATCTATCTATCTATATTATTATTATTATTATTATTATTATCTCATCTCATTATCTCTAGCCGCTTTATCCTTCTACAGGGTCGCAGGCAAGCTGGAGCCTATCCCAGCTGACTACGGGCGAAAGGCGGGGTACACCCTGGACAAGTCGCCAGGTCATCACAGGGCTGACACATAGACACAGACAACCATTCACACTCACATTATTATTATTATTATTATTATTAATATTATTATTAATATATTCTTAATTCTTGGTACAGGACTCATCTCATCAGATCCTGAGCTGACGGCCGATAAAACTCTGATCCCGTCTCCACCTTCTCGCCCTAAAAACCCGGTGTTCGACAACGAGGACATGGGCAAGGTGAGGTCATGTCATGTGACGCCAAGGTGAGGTCATGGACACCCTGTAACACAACAAATAAGGGTTAAAACTCTCCTTGTGGTGCTGTTATAGGAAAATAATCAGCAGTGTGATGAAGCAGAGTCATTGTTGATTATTAAATACAGTTTATTAGCTCACACGGCCTTAGGCCGGTGAAGCATTGCCATCACGTGGCGTCCGTCCGTCTTCAATTCACAAAAATTGCTACTCCTCCCGGAGTTTTCAGTGGATTTTGATTCTGATGGTTTAGTTTGGAAGATCCAATCAGTCTGCACAAAAGCTGTTCCCTGGTTTTGTGATTTTCTCTTTCACAAGTTGCTAATTAGGCTGGGTAACGAACTTTCAGAAAAGTTGTTACTCCTCCCTGAGTTTTCAGTGGATTTTGATTCAGATTCTTTTGTTTGGAAGATCAAATTGTTCTCATGAAGAACAACTTAGCTAATCATTATAAACAAGTCTGGTTTCTCATGTTATGGCCGTGTGAGCTTCTGTGTTGCTGATGCTTTGGTTATTTTCTTGAAGTGTTTTGCCCCTCTTATATCACAGCACACGGGGAACCCTGTTGAGAAAGTATGAAAAAATAATCCGAAGCATGAGATTGGTTTTGTTTTGTTCTGTGTCAATGAATAAAAAGTTTGAGGTGTGTGTGTGTAGTTGTTGGCGGAGCTGCTTCGGAGTAAGAACCCTGAGGATCTGCAGGAGGCCAACAGGCTGATCAAGAACATGGTGAAGGAGGTGGGGAAATCTTTTTTATAAACACACACACAAACACAATCATCCACTTATCATAAACTAATCCGAAATGTTAAATGGAAGGTGAGATGTGATTTATCACTTTGCGTCTGTGGTATAGCGGCGTTCTCACTTGTTGTGTTGCCTGTTTTTATATTTAAAAAAAAAAAAACCTCCCCACGGTGGCCTGTCTTGGCCCCGCCCCTTCATTGACATAGTGTTTGGGAACGAGTGCCCGAGGTTATTAGAATTTGCAGGAGCAATCGGTGAAGGAAACTGGACTTCTCATGAGCAGTAAGTGTTTGGTATTAGCAAATGATTTAATCATTCTTTTAGCTGGACTGCTTATCTTAGTTACACACACACATCAGCAGGTACACACACTCATGCGCACATACACATGCATTTGTTCAGCAATGTTCATTCATTCATTCATTCTCTCACCATCCAGGTTAATAATAAGATATGCTTTTTAAAAAAACAATAAAGGTACTTAAAAAAGGTGCTCAAGTATACAGGGATAAAATTGGAGGTGGGGCCTGTGACCCTCCCTAGTCTGCGTTTGGCTTTGTGTGCAGGACGATGCTCGGGTTCAGAAAATGACCAAACGCATGAACACGCTGGAGGAGGTAAATAATAATGTCAAGCTGCTGAGCGAGATGCTGAGTCATTACGACCAAGACAGGTCATCAGACGCAGATCGTGACCTCATCAAGGTGAGCCTGGAACTCCAGAATGAACCTAATGTGAAGAAATGCAATCTCTGTGTCTCTGACACACTTTTTAACAGTGAGGATTGTATTTTATGCAGAATTTTTTTTTCTCTCTCTCTCTCACACATGCTCTCATGCTGTGTGTTCAGGAGCTGTATGAGCGCTGTGACAAACTGAGACGCACGGCATTCAAACTGGCCACAGAAACGGAGGACCACGACACTAGTTTAGGTAATGAAAGAAGCATCTGGACCCACTCATGGCTTCATTTCACTGCAGATCGGAACAGGAGTAACAGTTACAGAAATTTAGGAATAAGGGAAATGAGCATTTCACAAAGCTCAACAAATCCACAATAATATAAAGGCCACTGGTTCATCTGAAATGACTTCCTGTTAGATATTAGATAGGTGACATTATTTTAAACATCATTCAGCGGTCTATATAGCAATGCAAGGATCCATTCTGGTGTGTGTGTGTGTGTGTGTGTGCGTGCAGGTGAAATTCTTCAGGCTAGCGATGAGCTGGAGAGAGTTATAAACTTGTATAAGAAGGTTGTAAAGGGCGAGACAGAAGGAGAGACCACAGAGGAACAGAAACCAGCACTCGGGAAAGGTGAAAAGACACACACAGGTTGGTTTACTGAAAATTCTGAGATGTAGCTGCATGTAAACTGTAATCTTCACCTCTGAACTAAAAAGAAATATATGGAGTTTGCTTCCAAAACGTGATAACTCCACTGTAATAAACTTGAGAAAAAAAAATTTCTTCACCAAAAAAACTGGTAGCATGTAAACCGCTATTTTCTGTTTGAAACTTGAAAGCGAGACGGCCTTTCGATTTCATAAAATCAGTGAAATTTAGTTCCCCCTGAAATGTGATCATTGTGATATATGTTTATTTCTATAATATCTCTCAAAATATCAGGCCATTCTGTGGCTGGGAAGTTATTTAATTTGAGGGGATTAAAGCAAATAATGTGCATGAAATCGCTCGCTTTGCGCAGTCAAGCAGACAGAGGAAGTCCGTGTGTGTGTGCGTGCATGCGCAGGTTTACCTTTGAGTGTGCACTGACAGTTCCATGATTCTGTTACGAAACGAACAGCTGATTACACCGAGGTGCTCACTGAGTGCCGATATTTATTAGTTTGGTCCTGCGTTTCCTTTCCTTATTATAGAACATAACGTCTTTTCTTCTCGCTTTCTTTCCAATACTGTAGTCACTCTTTCACGTTTCATTCGCACACTCGTGTCCTCCATTTTTTTTCTCTCCTGTTTCAAATGTGTATCCCACAATGCCTTGTGCAAACGGGGAAAGCCCACCACGTGATGCATGATGTAGTATTTTGAATTGGATCATGGTGAAGCAGGAAAAAATGGCAGAGAATTTAGGGCCACGTGGAGACAAATTCATTAATTGTTCTATTTAAAAAAAAAAAACTAATAAAAACGGAAGTCTGTGATTCGAATTCAGTAGCTTTTGGTCCATTAAACAAAAATAATTGGGTGACGGGGAAAATTCTTTTTATGACCTACACATGAAAAATCTGAAAGGCAGTATAGCTTTCATATAACACAATGAGATTGTAATAAGATTAAAAATGCAAATCTGGATTTTAATTTTTAAAATTTTATTTAAAAAACTTTTTTTTCCCAAATTTTGATACATCAACGACATGTAATAAGAGTGGGGTTTTTTTGTGTTCGTGTGTGTGTGTGTGTGTGAACTATAACTGGAAACAAGAAGTAAAGATGATCTACACATACACTACTGTTCAAAAGTTTGGGGTCACAGACAATTTTGTGTTTTCCATGAAAAGTCACACTTTTATTTACCACCATAAGTTGTAAAATGAATAGAAAATATAGTCAAGACATTTTTCTGGCCATTTTGAGCATTTAATCGACCCCACAAATGTGATGCTCCAGAAACTCAATCTGCTCAAAGGAAGGTCAGTTTTATAGCTTCTCTAAAGAGCTCAACTGTTTTCAGCTGTGCTAACATGATTGTACAAGGGTTTTCTAATCATCCATTAGCCTTCTGAGGCAATGAGCAAACACATTGTACCATTAGAACACTGGAGTGAGAGTTGCTGGAAATGGGCCTCTATACACCTATGGAGATATTGCACCAAAAACCAGACATTTGCAGCTAGAATAGTCATTTACCACATTAGCAATGTATAGAGTGGATTTCTGATTAGTTTAAAGTGATCTTCATTGAAAAGAACAGTGCTTTTCTTTCAAAAATAAGGACATTTCAAAGTGACCCCAAACTTTTGAACGGTAGTGTATGACAGCCCCTGAACTTGAACCATCTGTTACACTGGACCACGGATTTTCCAAAATTACATTCATCTCATCTTCTAAAAGCCCCAATGTATTTTACACATAAAGTTCTGAGGAATGTTAATAGACCCAGTCACGTCTTTACAATTTTTTTTTAAGGGATAGACTTGAACAATGAATGTAGAAAGTTGGACACCTTGTACAATTAAATTTCTGTTAGAGCTTTTGCGATCCACGGGGAACCCGATCATAGGTGCAAGGCAACGTATCCCATAAACACTTGACCACCAGACAGTGAAATTTGTATCTTTATTTACATCAGATAGATGGGTTTTTATCCAGCACTGATTTTGTAATTTGCTTTTGAAAAAATAGTGTATTATTTACTAACACGTTTTACACTCGTCAGGAGCTCCGCTTTTAAGCACTGCCTAAATGTATATAAATTGTTATATCTAGATCCCTGGAGGAATCCAGTGCGCTCAAAATGGAATAAACGTTCGAGCACATTCTCTACGAGAATAATAATAATAATAATAAGATAAGAAATGTAGGGTGGCATGGTGGTGTAGTGGTTAGCGCTGTCGCCTCACAGCAAGAAGGTCCGGGTTCGAGCCCCGTGGCCAGCGAGGGCCTTTCTGTGTGGAGTTTGCATGTTCTCCCCGTGTCCGTGTGGGTTTCCTCCGGGTGCTCCAGTTTCCCCCACAGTCCAAAGACATGCAGGTTAGGTTAACTGGTGACTCTAAATTGACCGTAGGTGTGAATGTGAGTGTGAATGGTTGTCTGTGTCTGTGTCAGCCCTGTGATGACCTGGCGACTTGTCCAGGGTGTACCCTGCCTTTCGCCTGTAGTCAGCTGGGATAGGCTCCAGCTTGCCTGCGACCCTGTAGAACAGGATAAAGCGGCTAGAGATAATGAGATGAGATAAGAAATGTTTGATTCCATGAAGGTTATTCATTTATTTCATTCAAAATCTCACTAAAAGATGGGGATTCTCCTTGATGTCAGTCAGTGGGAGGAGCCATTACTGTTTACATATTTGAATGGTGCGCTGTGATTGGTCGAGCAGGAGATACTGCGCTCTGCTGAAAATCAGTAGTGGCACTTTTTGCATTTTGGAAAGATGGGGGCTCTACGATACAGAGGAATGTGGCAGATATCACTTTTTGCACAAAATTGATTTTGGAAGTTTGAAGATCAATCAGATGGCAAACTTTTGGTGGTAACTTGATTTATTTAATTAAATTTATTCATTTAGAAAATGGCATTTACTGTGTTTTGGAACCAAACTCTTCATTTGATCTCTGTTTTTTCCAAACTAATTTTTTTTTAAAAATGCATGATATTGTTCTCGATTACTAGTATGAGATTTGTTAACATTCATGTCCCTCAGGTTGTGAGACAGACACACTCATTGATCTCGCTGGTCTGGATGAACTGCCTGCTCCCCAGACAGCTCCGCCCACACAAGTCTCCAGAGCACCTTTGACCAACCAGACTTCTTGCAGCATTCCAGTGATCCCGCCCCCTCCTCGCCGATTGGCTGGAGGATCTGCCAGTCAGACCAGCAGCCCAATTCACAAAACCTCAGAGCCTTCACCAGCCCACTCCCTGCTCGACGATGAGCTGCTGTCCCTAGGTAAAATTTACTAATAGCATTTCATTTAGGTTTTTTTTTTCTCCTCTCATATTTCTTAAGAATGATCGAAAAAATTAAGTTAATTAAAAATTTTTACTTTTTTCACTGATTGTTTTAATACAGTTACACTTATTAACTTTTGTTTTGTTTTTTAGTTTTTTTTAAATGTACAGTATATAAAAATCTGCTGCATCAAGGTCAAGGATCAAAATACCTTACACTTTTTTATATTAAAAAGTATTTTTTTTAATTTCTAATAAATATTGTTCATCTAAAACACGTCCTGTGGAGTTTTTTTTTTTTTTAAATGCTGTAGGAATTTATGTAAATATTTAATTACTTAAAATGAATTATTTTGGTGTTCTTTTTATTCTTATCAATTTTTATTTTATATGATCTTTTGATTGTATATGAAACTTGTCTTTACTGCATTTGGTTCAAAGAAGCATTCTTTGTTCTCAGTGCTTTTTTTATTATTATTATTATTATTATTATTATTATTATTATTATTATTAACAACACAGGGTTGAATGAGCCTCCTCCGGTGCAGAGCAGGCCCAAACTGGAAGACGCATCTAACAAGTGGACGTCTTTACAGGTACACCTGCTCCGTCATGTCCCGCATTTGAGGGGTTTATGGTCTAGGAGCACACGACTGCTTTGACTGTTATGCCCACCAAGTGAATGCAACAAATAAGGGGCGAAAATGTGGAAAAGTTTTCGACCAATCTCATCTCGTCTCATTATCTCTAGCCGCTTTATCCTGTTCTACAGGGTCGCAGGCAAGCTGGAGCCTATCCCAGCTGACTACGGGCGAAAGGAGGGGTACACCCTGGACAAGTCGCCAGGTCATCACAGGGCTGACACATAGACACAGACAACCATTCACACCTACGGTCAATTTAGAGTCACCAGTTAACCTAATCTGCATGTCTTTGGACTGTGGGGGAAACCGGAGCACCCGGAGGAAACCCACACGGACACGGGGAGAACATGCAAACTCCGCACAGAAAGGCCCTCGCCGGCCACGGGGCTCAAACCTGGACCTTCTTGCTGTGAGGCGACAGCACTAACCACTACACCACCATGCCGCCCGTTTTCGACCAATTGTTATTTTATTTACTTAGCACAATAAAAGAGCAGATGTGCCTCTAAGGCTTTTCCAAAAAGATTCAAAACGTGTCGATGCGACAGGCCTTCTCCAGAAATACCATGTCTATGACAGTTGTCCCAAAACAGGTATCTGCTGCTTCCAGGAGAGGAGGAGGGCTTTTAACACGTGTGCCTGGGACATTCTCAGAAAATGTGACGAGTAACAGTAAAGACGTTTTTTTTTTTTTTCTTTTTGCATACACTAATTTTAGCTACAATTCCTGTGAATATATTTAATAGACCAAAAATAGCATATTTCATGAATTCACAAAGCAAGAGATCATTATTATGAAAAAATGCCCAGTTGTTGTCTTTACCATTACCCTATAGAGTAACAGTAAAGACAACACTGGGTAACGGTCAAGACGTCTCATGGCATTTTGGGGTCAGCGAGTACAGAAAAAAGATAAGCAAATTATGCATTTATTATCCCATCCTAACTTGCTACTTGGCGAACTAAACTTTAACATGCAGCATTGTTCTCTTTATCATTTGGAGGTAACAGCAAAGACGGTTAATTTCCCTGACATCTCGAAATTTCATATTTACCTGATCAGTATCCTGGATTCCAACATTCATGTACCAGAAAAAAAAATTTTTATATTTATTATTATGATTTTTTAAAAATTATTTATTTTTTGCCTTCCCCAAAATAGCTGCTCAACACCCTGGTCCTTCCTCATGTAGTTGCACTGCCTTCTATTGTCAAAGCCCTGAGTTACAGCATGATTTTACCACTTGGGTAACGGTAAAGTCATAAAGAAAGTACACATTCTTGTGCATATATTTTAGACTATACACTAAAAAACATTGAAGCAAAGCTCATGATATTTTCCACAATAAAAAGTGAAGATAGAGAGGTAATATTTCAGAAAGAAAAATGAAAAAAATTAAAAACAAAGGAATTATTTTCATTCACATTTCACTAATCCTCATTTAGACACGTGGAGGTCATGACATTTTGGTATATTTAGGCAAAATAAAATTTTTACAAATGCAGACAAGTTGTCTCAGTAAGTAGTGTTTTTTTTTTTTTAATTGATAATTGTTTCTTAAAATAAATGTATACCAGAGCACCAGGATTAATGGTTTAAGAGAAAAAATTCATGTTTAAAACTGAATTTGTCATATTTTCTGAGAATGATTCACCTGCACACCGGTGCAGAGGAACACACACAGCCACATCCTGGGGGGAAAAGGGGCAACTGACACGATAATGGCGAGTTTGCCTCTGTCCCAATATTTTTATTTATTTATTTATTTATTTATTTTTTGAGTGTGTTTCAGGCATCAAATTCTAACTTTGTTTCAGGGATGTGATTTTTCCGCGAATTCGCGGAATTCCGCTTTTTTCACCTCAAAATTTGAAAAAAAAAAATTTTTCCGATTTTTTTTTTGCTCAAATATCCGCATTCATATCCTATTCGTTCCGACTTTCAGTAATTCCGTCATTGAGATGAAACGAGGTACGTGATTGGCCCATCGCTCTGTAACAACCAATGAACGCGCTTGTTAGATAGCTGTACGTAAGCTCGCTTCAAACAGAGTTGAAAGATGGCAGCATCCGTGATCGAGGCGTAAAGATGCAAATCGAGTTAAAGAAATCGACAGAATAGTGAAAAACAAGTTCCGCTGGGAATGGTTGGAGAAAGAGGTTGCTACAGACGTTGGACATAATACCGTGAGACATTTGTTCAGGTCGGGGCGGATCATCTGTCGCTCAGGGGGAGAGAGAGATGGCGTGCTTGCTGGAGGCCCCTCTACGCATCAGCGTGTTATCTGTGAGTGTGTGTCGTTTGGTCACGAACAAACTCAGCTTTTTATGTGTGCGTTTTGTCCGACGTGGCCGAGCCGAGTGTGTTTGACAGGACACGGTTGTCTGGGTCGAGCTA
Organism: Neoarius graeffei; assembly: GCF_027579695.1. Taxonomy (NCBI): domain Eukaryota; kingdom Metazoa; phylum Chordata; class Actinopteri; order Siluriformes; family Ariidae; genus Neoarius; species Neoarius graeffei. Next base: position 14,463,094 of record NC_083590.1, on the reverse strand, counting down.
GTGGGCTTTGTGTGTGTGTTTAGGGAGGCAAGAGGTTGGCTGACGGTCACCCGGAATGAGTTCACGTACCGGCGCGCTGGGTGGAGAGGAGAGGAAAGGAAAGAGAGGAGGAGATGCTGTTCGTCATTTAGTCCGCGGAAATATTTCCACTTTGGGTGTAAAATGACTGGAACATTTGCTCAGGGAACAGACCCGACACCAGAGTTAGCTCCTGAGTTAGCACGGCTTGCTAGTAGCAGTGAAGTTCTGTTACTTTACACTCAGGCTTGTTGCTACTTAGCCATGTAGCTAGCAAGAGCTTTAATGCACCGCTTAAACACAAGTCTGTCAAGGGCATTTATTTATAATTTAATCCTATTTTGGAGCATGTATAGCTTCTTCTGGCTACATAGAAAGTCAAAATATGTGTTGCAGCTGCCTGCTCTGGCTAACAGGCTAAGTGAAAGTGAGCGCTGTGCAGCTGGAAACGCCCCCTGTCCTCCTTCTTCTTCTTCTTCTTTAGGTTTTATGACGGTTGGCAAACTAACGTTAATGGTGCATTATCACCACTAGCTGGACTGGGGTATGAATCTGAAGTCTAAAATAATATGAGGAAAAGGAGAAAAAAAATTAAATTGTTCTTCTAAATTCTATGAAACAGTCCTGTGTTCTTCAGGAATCTAAAAACAAAATTTAAACAAACCTCTCCAGTACTCCTTTGTAAAATATCTTGCAAATTAAATTGAATCTTTTCTCTCTCTAACTGTTCTATTAGACTTTGCCTGTTTTCCTGGTACCTTGGGCATTGTATAAAAACATGATCTACAGTTTCTGGATAACCACAGTAAACACAGTTACCATCAGCATGTTTCTGTTTTCGATGTAGATTACTATTCAAACTGGTATGTCCAAATCTCATCCTTGAAAATACATTCTCCTCTCTCCTGCTCCTGCTCGTAGGCCTAAGTACTCCTACTTTTTTGTGAATGTTATAAAACTGTCTGCCAGTCAGCCCATCCTCCCACAACATTTGCCACTCTCCTTTTACTTTGCGTTTCACCATACTTTTCACTTCTGCTTTACTGACGTTTACTGCCATATCTATGCTTGGATGTTCAGTCGCTTTTTTTGCACACTTGTCAGCCATTTCATTCCCCAAGACTCCTATATGAGCTGGCACCCACACAAAGGTAATGCCAACCCCTGACTTCATTAGATTACTTGCAAGAAGTACAATTTCCAGGACAATATCTTGCCTCGCCCCCTGTCCTGTTGCTCCACCGCGCTGATGAAGAGGAAATCTGTTGCGCTGAAGACCAAACCGCTCCATAAGGCATATAGAGTGCACTAGAGAGACTACAGGGGCTCGCTGTGTGTGCGGTGTAGGGCACTTGTATAAGAAGGAGGAAGTGATTTGGGATTAAGCCTTCAGTGTGTGTATATGGAGGCTACTATATAAAGTTAGTTTCGTTTTAGAGAAGTGTCAACATCATCTTGACCAGTGTTATCAGCCAGGTTGTTAAATTTATTTATTTATTTATTATTTTTTAAATTATTTTTTAAAAAAGTATGATAATTATGAATGAATGAATGAATGAAATGAACTTAATTAAATTTACAACCAATGTAGGTACATTACATTATTTACACATTACCATGATATCTAAGGCATAATTAACAAAATTTACAACAATAAAAAAAAATTAAGGGTGGCACGGTGGTGTAGCAGTCAGCACCGTCACCTCACAGCAAGAAGGTCTGGGTTCGAGCCCCGGGGCCGGCGAGGGCCTTTCTGTGTGGAGTTTGCATGTTCTCCCCGTGTCCGCGTGGGTTTCCTCCAGGTGCTCTGGTTTCCCCCACAGTCCAAAGACATGCAGGTTAGGTTAACTGGTGACTCTAACTTGACCGTAGGTGTGAATGGTTGTCTGTGTCTGTGTCAGCCCTGTGATGACCTGGTGATTTGTCCAGGGTGTACCCCGCATGTCTGTGTCTGTGTCAGCCCTGTGATGACCTGGCAACTTGTCCAGGGTGTACCCCGCCTTTCAGAAATATGAGTAGAAATATTAGAGATATTGGCTTCTTCACAGACTTCTGATTGGATTGAATGGATTCAGCAAACACATTTTTTGTGAATGTTGTTTAGTGAAAAAGTGATTTTTATTCTTGCATATGAAAATCCTCCAGTGAGTGAACACTGTACAGTTCTGTATATGAGTCAATTTCACAGAAAACTTTTTTTTTTTTTTTTTGTCCGGATGTGTTTTGTTTACATTTTGAGATTTCTAAAACCTTTTTATCGTCTCATATGATAAAACATTATCAGTTCTACCTTGCATTTCAAAATTTGACTACTTTGGTTCATTGACTACTTTGTCCCCCCACCAGGGCACTGCCCTGGAGCAGCTGGGGGCCTGTGGCCCCCAGACCCCCGGCTAAAATTTTCAGATAATTTCACCAGCCCCAAATCACATCCCTGTTGTTTATATTTACAACATACAATTAAGTTTGTCAGTAAAGCTATTGAAAATGTTTTCTTTGTACTTTTGTCAGTTTAAATAAAGGTTCAAGTGAATTAAAAAAATCCAATTTTATTAGCTGATCTGGTCACAAGGCTGATTGCCATGGCGTGGCATCCATCGTCCACAATTCAGTTAAATCATATCTCCTCTGTCAGTTCTCCATGGATTTCTGTTCCAATTGTTTTATTTGAAAGAACTCATCACTCCGCACAAAACTTGGTCATTGTTTTGTCATTTTTTGCTCACGAGTTACTAATTAGGCCAAATGAACATTTTCCAGGCCTCTCATTAGAATTGTATCTTCTGTCTGATTTCTCATCCGATTTCAGTTCTGGTTGATGTTTTGGGTCGATCTTCCCTCAAGGAACAAAACTTGGTCATTTGTTGATTTTTCCACAACTTTGTTCATTTTCAGTTAAATCATATCTCCTGCCTCCCTCAGTTCTCAATGGACTTCAGTTCTGATTGTTTGAGTTGAAAGAACTCGACCTTCTGCACAACACTTGGTTGTTGTATTGTCAATTTTTTGCAAACAAATTAGTAATTAGGCCACTTAACACATTTTCTTCTGACTAGAACTGTATCTCCTCTCTCATTTATCATGCGAATTCAGTTCTGATCGATGTTTTGGGTTGATCTTCCCTCGGGGAACAAAATTTAGTCCTTTTGTTGATGATCCTGTTGTAAAGAGCTTGTCGTGGAGGTTGGTCCTCTCTCACATCATCACATTTCAGTTCTGTTTGATGTTTTTGTCATCATGGTTGTTTTGATGGCAGACCAGATGAGTTCATACGCCCTTGACATTCTGGTTTTTGTTGCATTTTGGAAAATATCCCAACTTTTCTGTAAATGGGGTTCGTGTGATCACCTGGTATCCCACTCTGTCAGGCTCCTGCTCCTCCTGGACTCGACCTGTTCTCTGATGAAGTGCTATCATCAGGCACCGCGCTTCCTCCTCCACACACCTCAGGCCACCCCACACACCATGACGGGGTGAATCAGGGGCTGCAAGATCTCGCCATGCTGAACCTGGGAGAGGTGAAGAGGTGAGACCCTGCTCCCACATGTCTCCATCTCAGTGCTGTTCTGGATTTTAAAAAAAAAGGCAGATTTCTGAAACAGTAGTGCATTCTGGGTAATAACATGAACATGGGTTAAGAAGAGGTCTGCACTCAAAAGCAATTCTCAATGTGAATTCTATGAATAAAATAATATTCTTATAAGTGTCTCTTTCTTTTTTTTGTCTCAAGTGTACAAATTGATGTACTGATAAACAGAACATGTGATAAAAGCTGGTCTTTTAATAAATAACATGAGTGTGGCTCCATCCCAAACCACAGACTGCTGGATTTAGTGTCTCAAACTCATACATCACCTATAATCCTTAGCGTTTAACACTTCAGTGAGTCAAAAAAGCATTTTTGTGGCCGCTAAGTGTTTAGATACAGAAGCTAACTGATTATTAAACTGTTTGCTAGGTAGGATCTGGTATACAGTATGTGGTTTGGGATGTAGCTCCTCACAGTGTGTGGTGGTGGTGTTGTTTTGACTGGTGCGATTTTATTACTGCTTTATGGTGTGTAGTGTCTCAGGTCAGCCCACCATGGCCGCCGGTGTTGGTTTGGGTTTCGCTGTGCCCTCCTCCCTCTCCTCGTCCAATCCGTTTATCAGCTCCACCATGCCTGGCTCGCCTCTGCGCTCTCTCCAGGGAAACTCGGTGCGCTCCGAGGCATCCCTCAGCAACCTGCATGTTCCCCTGGACTCCATCAAAACCAGTCAGTATAATCAGTACAACATACACTTGGGTAAAATGCATGCATAAGTTATTCTAATTTTATATATATACAACCACCAGCCAGTTTATTAGGAGCACCTTTCACTGTGGCATGGGTGTTGGTTTGATCCAGAAGGACTGCTGGTTTAAGTATTTCAGAAACTGCTGATCTCCTGGGGGTTTTCACACACAACAGTCTAGAGTTTACACAGACCGAATGGTGCAAAAACCTCGAGTGAGTGAGCAGTGATAGTTCTGTGGGTGGAAAGTAAACAAATGCCTTGTTGATAAGAGATGTCAGAGGGAAATGGACCGATTGGAAGGACACAGTAACTTGTATAATCCCTCTTTACAGCCGTGGTGAGCAGAAAAGCATCTCAGCATGCAACAGAAAACAGAACACATTGGGTTCCACTCCTGCAGCCAAGAACACAGGAGACTTAAGAACAAGTTCTTATTAAAGTGGCCACTGAGTGTACATATACAGCAGTTAGGTCCCTAAATATGTGGACAGAGGCAACATTTTTCTAATTTTGGTTCTGTACATTACCACAATGAATTGTGAACAAAACAATTCAGATGCAGTTGAAGTTCAGACTTTCAGCTTTAATTCAGTGGGTTGAACAAAATGATTGCATAAAAATGTGAGGAACTAAAGCATTTTTTAAACACAATCCCTTCATTTCAGGGGCTCAAAAGTAATTGGACAAATTAAATAATTGTAAATAAAATGTTCATTTCTAATACTTGGTTGAAAACCCTTTGTTGGCAATGACTGCCTGAAGTCTTGAACTCATGGACATCACCAGATGCTGTGTTTCCTCCTTTTTAATGCTCTGCCAGGCCTTTACTGCAGCGGTTTTCAGTTGCTGTTTGTTTGTGGGCCTTTCTGTCTGAAGTTTAGTCTTTAACAAGTGAAATGCATGCTCAATGGGGTTGAGATCAGGTGACTGACTTGGCCATTCAAGAATATTCCACTTCTTTGCTTTAATAAACTCCTGGGTTGCTTTGGCTTTATGTTCTGGGTCATTGTCCATCTGTATTATGAAACACCGAGCAATCAGTTTGGCTGGATTTGAGCACACAGTAGGTCTCTGAATACCTCAGAATTCATCCGGCTGCTTCTGTCCTGTGTCACATCATCAATAAACACTAGTGACCCAGTGCCACTGGCAGCCATGCATTCCCAAGCCATCACACTGCCTCTGCCGTGTTTTACAGATGATGTGGTATGCTTTGGATCATGAGCTGTACCACGCCTTTGCCATACTTTTTTCTTTCCATCATTCTGGTAGAGGTTGATCTTGGTTTCATCTGTCCAAAGAATGTTCTTTCAGAACCGTGCTAGCTTTTTTAGATGTTTTTTTTAGCAAAGTCCAATCTAGCCTTTTTATTCTTGAGGCTTATGAGTGGCTTGCACCATGCAGTGAACCCTCTGTATTTACTTTCATGCAGTCTTCTCTTTATGGTAGATTTGGATATTGATACACCTACCTCCTGGAGAGTGTTGTTCACTTGGTTGGCTGTTGTGAAGGGGTTTCTCTTCGCCATGGAAATTATTCTGCGATCATCCACCACTGTTGTCTCCTGTGAGTGTCCAGGTCTTTTTGCATTGATGAGTTCACCAGTGCTTTCTTTCTTTCTCAGGATGTACCAAACTGTAGATTTTGCCACTCCTAATATTGTAGCAATTTCTCGGATGGGTTTTTTTCTGTTTTCGCAGCTTAAGGATGGCTTGTTTCACCTGGATGGAGAGCTCCTTTGACCGCATGTTTTCTTCACAGCAAAATCTTCCAAATGCAAGCACCACACCTCAAATCAACTCCAGGCCTTTTATCTGCTTAATTGAGAATGACATAACGAAGGAATTGCCCACACCTGCCCATGAAATAGCCTTTGAGTCAATTGTCCAATTACTTTTGGTCCCTTTAAAAACAGGGTGGCACATGTTAAGGAGCTGAAACTCCTAAACCCTTCATCCAGTTTTAATGTGGATACCCTCAAATGAAAGCTGAAAGTCTGGACTTTATGCCCATGTCCATTATATAACTATAACTTGAATATGTTTCAGTAAACAGGTAAAAAAAACAAAATTTGTGTCAGTGTCCAAATATATATATGGACCTAGCTGTATATGGGACATGTATATGTGATGTCATGAAACAGATCCAGTAGCATCGCATCTGAAAATCATTAAAAGATAATGTGGAAACTTTTATCCCCACGTATCCAAGGAATTAAAGACTGAAAACACTTTCCCAGTCAGAAGGTGAGAATTGTGTGTATTACAAGTCTGGTGTAGTGAATTGTTTTTCTTCCAGTCTGAATGTAGGAATTGAGGTTTTAGCCCAGTTCAGAGGTGGATAATACAGTCTAATAACGGTGATTTTTCTCCAGTGTAAAGATGATCACTTTTTCCCCCCAGTCAGAAAGGAGGGGTTTTATTGTTTGTTTGTTTGTTTTTGTTTGTTTGTTTGTTTGTTTGTTTGTTTGTTTGTTTGTTTGTTTGTTTGTTTGTTTGTTTTTTGAGGAATTGTGGTGTTTTCTAGTTGGAAAATGGGAATTGTGCGTTCTCTCAGTCTGAAGATGATAAAGACTCGGTTCCACAATAACTATAAATAAATGGGTCCCCTGCAGTTTATGTGGTCGGTGCTCACACCAGACCGATAACGATCCCTATAGCCCAGGCCTGGGTTTATCCGTATCAGTGAGATTGCTTCTGGAGCAAATTTTCCAGGCCTGGACCTGATCCGATAAAACATCTAACCAATCAGCTAATTGTTTACATATGACGTCATCTGAGCACGTGCTGTTTTCCCCAAACATTTTTGTACATCCTTGTTGCATCATGAAGTCACAGAATACAGATTCACAGAAAGTAAAAAATATAATACAAAGCACGGATCTTTTATTCACAGATATATGATTTTCTGTGAAATATCTATAGTAAATTAAGAAAGTAAACATATAAATGCAGGTAAGAGATTTTAATTATGAACTTCAGTAGTCCAAACATTTTAATTATTTTAGACTGACTTTTTTTTTCTTTTTTAATCCGTGATGCATCATCCGTATGAAATCCGTAACCAATCTGTAATGTACTGAAACGTCCGTGACCAGTCTGTAACTTATTAGCATCCTTGATGTAGCCGTATTAAAATCCATAAATACTCCATATTTTGTCTTCTTTTTTGTTTTTTTATATTATATTTCAGTAGTCCATGACACATCCATATTTTATCAACCACCAGTGTGTGTACATGGGTTGTTTTGGAGTCCAAGCTGTACAGTATGACCCGAAATAATGTGTTACTACTTGGGAAAAACTTCCATGACTATTCCTAAGTTGCATGTGTTTAATTTCCTGAGTGTCAGGACCAAGTGATATTGTAGTGGGAATTGTAGTTGTGGTGTTTGTGCTCCAGACTGGAACTAAATTCAGGCTGAGGGACAGTCAGAGTTGGAGTTATAGGCACAGTTAGAGTTATCGGTGTTGTGGGAGCGGGTCGTAAGTAAGATTTTCTCAATCTGAATGTGGGAATTGCATGACAAATGTGGAAATTTATTTATTTATTTATTTTTCTTTCTTTCTTTCCTCTTCTTTGCCAGTCTGAGGTGGGAGTTGCATCCCCCCCAGTCAGAAGATGGGGTTTGTTCGTTCGTTCATTCATTTATTTATTTATTTTCCCCCAGCTGGGATGTCAGAAATTAGGTTTATTCTGAGCTGGAAGGAATTATGGGGTTTGTTTGTTTTTCCGCCTCCCTCCCTCTCTGATATGACCTGAATGCAACAGCAGATCGTGGAGGTTTTTGCAAGGGGAAAGGTGTGGAGACGTTTGTAGGCTGGGTGTTGTGTGGGGTTGTTTTTGGTCATAATTTTCTCAGGAGCTAAAGCCGACAATATGTTAATGATTGTTTAATGTTGCTTTTGTTCCACTGGTTTTAAATTCAAATGTTCAGGGTTACTTTTGCATTCTATGAAAAGTTTAGGTTTAATTAAATTTTGTGAGAAAAAGACAAGTTTAATTTAATCAGTGTAATGAGACAGGTTATAGAGGTGTGTGTGTGTGTGTGTGTGTGTGTAGGTAAGGCTCTTCCTGTGACTGCATACGATAAAGACGGAGTGCGTGTCCTCCTGCACTTTGGCTCCGAGTGTCCTCCTGGGAGACCGGACGTCCTCGTCATCGTGGTGTCCATGCTGAATACTGCTCCTCTCGCAGTGAAGAACATTGAGCTACAGGCCGCGGTGCCGAAGGTCACACATAGAGACACACACACACACACACACCGGATGACCTTATGACGCACGCAATATGCAGTTTGTCCCAGGATACACACTGAGGAGACACTTCTGGAGTTTTTACTGAGATTAGTTTTTTTTTCTTCCTTTCTCAGTCTATGAAGGTGAAGCTTCAGAGTCCCTCAGGAGCCGAGCTGACGCCCTTTAACCCTATCCTGCCCCCTTCCTCTATCACACAGGTCATGCTTCTCGCTAACCCGCTTAAGGTGACCACAAACACACGAGATATGCTCCAGCTGTTTTCTTGTTCAGAGCCACAATACAGTGTGTTTTTATTGTTGCACTTTATCCTTGTGTGTGTGTGTCTCAGGAGAAGGTGCGTCTGCGCTATAAGCTGATGTTCCTCCTCGGGGAGAGACAGTACTGTGAAGTGGGTGAACTGGATCAGTTTCCTCCGCCTGAAAGATGGGGAAACCTGTAGATCTATCTCTCTCACTCTCTCTCTCACACACACACACACACACACACACACAATAGTAAGGTCTGACTCGGACATCTGTAAGAAGACTCCTGGTTTATTTATTGTTGATTTGTTTGTATTTTATTAAAGCTGTAAATCATGAGTGTGATCGAGGGTCCGAGTTAGCTTCTGGTCGCTTTGAGCTACATCGCTAATGCTAACATTTCACACGTGGACTCCATTCATCTCTAAAAAGGAAAACCCGTCTACTGCACTTTTTGTCGCTCTTTATCTATACACGTGTGTGTGTTACACAACACCGACTGTGGAGCACCCTACGTGTACTGTAAACACACGCCCTTGTGCGTGGTATCTATTAAACCCCACTTCTTGCCTTTGATGTCAAGGTAATAATGAAGCTCCATCATCCATAGTGTCACTCAATCAGGGACTGTCTGGGGCGGAGCTTCCATCTTTGAGTTTCCTGGTTACAGGATGCTCACAAGTGAAACCATTAGCACTCCTGACAGGCAAAATTCCTAGGAACCTTTTGCTTGCCAGAGTGAACTTGACCCCGGACCCGAGTAAGTCAAAGCGCTGAGGTGATTTTTACATTTTGTTGAATTCAGTTTAACTTAAAATGTTTAATTTTATGTCTCATGTTTACTGAATTAAACTGTTTAATTTATTGAAGTCATTGTGCAATACAGGTGAATTTAAGTGCTGTGTGTATTTTATTACTTTAGTGTTTTATTCCTCTGAGGACTGCAGTCTGGGCTTGTTGTTATTAATGTTATTACTAAGATGTACAGGTTATAACATACAAACTAAAACTGTAATAACATTTTGGGCCGACACACGTACAGAGCAACCGTGGGGGGTCAGAGAGAGAGAGACGCTGCATTCTGACTGTATATGGTGTATGAGTTTAAAACACAAGCCATAAATGTTTGTTCTGATCACTGACAAATTGTGACTGAGAATCGAGACTGCCGTGTGTGTGTCCTGTATGTGCTTGTGCCATGCAACAGTTTGTACAGTATATGGTTTGAACATGTGATCTGTCCAGCTGCATGCAGAAATAAAGTGTCTCTTTTAAAGCAGAGTGGAGCAAGAATTAATTTCAACACCACTACACCATACAGTTGTGATGGCCAGATGAAGCTTCATGAAACACAGCTTTCCAGCCAGTTGTGAATAGGCCAGCACAAAATGACACATTAACTCATATTTTATGCTTTAAATCATAGTTTCTGCTTTAACACGTCGTTTAAATCGGGACGAATCAACACCTTGATTTGGCTCTTTTAGATAAATCTTAAATTGAAAAAGCAAACAGTGAAATTGAAATGTTTACTCGTTCAGGGAGACTCTTGATGTTTTGTTGTTCTGAAGTTACACTGCAAGTCCAGTCCACTTTAATTACCAAGAAATAGAATAAAAATGCTGTCATTCATTCTCATCTCATCATCTCTAGCTGCTTTATCCTGTTCTACAGGGTCACAGGCAAGCTGGAGCCTATCCCAGCTGACTACGGGCGAAAGGCGGGGTACACCCTGGACAAGTTGCCAGGTCATCACAGGGCTGACACATAGACACAACATTTCACACTCACATTCACACCTACGGTCAATTTAGAGTCACCAGTTAACCTAACCTGCATGTCTTTGGACTGTGGGGGAAACCGGAGCACCCGGAGGAAACCCACGCGGACACGGGGAGAACATGCAAACTCCGCACAGAAAGGCCCTCGCCGGCCCCGGGGCTCAAACCCGGACCTTCTTGCTGTGAGGCGACAGTGCTAACCACTACACCACTGTGCCGCCAATGCTGTCATTAATAATAATAACTGGGCTGCCAACTCTCACACAATGAGTGTGAGACACACGCATTTGACTGTCTTCACACGCTCACACACCATACCTCCGATTTCTCACGCTGAAAAAAATCTAGTTTATCTTTTGATCTAGGCTACCCATTGCATTGCACCAACCACTCGCGATCGATCAATTACGCCTTACGCACGGCTAAACAGGCAGAGAGGTGTTTCCGTCAGTACACACTCCCCTATGGTAGGCGGCGCATCTAATGATGCTGCATTCGCCGGAAGTTGGATAATTGCCTACCGTCAATTTAGAGGAAGAGGAGAGAGAAGAAGGTGTCCGAGTTGAAGACGGGTGTTTCAGACAGGTTTGTACATATGCACGCCAATGTGTGGTGTTACTGGCGTAATTATGAACTTATATAAAGTTTCTGAATCGTTTTAGCCTATAAGTGTTGTGAGAATATTTAATGCCATATCGAGAGCTGTGTACTAGGCATGCTAAATCATTATAGGCCTCCTGCCGTGCCACAGCCTCTATCTTCCCCAACAAGCAGCACGGGAGAGCACCTCCTTAGCACACGTTTATTAAGGCGCATTTTTAGTTTGTTTACTGTATGTTATCATACTTTGACTTTATTTGAAGCCATACTGGAAATGTTGTAAAATAAAGCAAGTAAGAGATAATATTACAAATGCAAGAAGAGACATTAGCCACCATACCTATTGTTTATTTACAGGGTATTTATTTTTAATTACTTATGATGTATGTAATTGCTCAGTTAAAGTAAATAAAGCATGGTCACCTGTAATATCAAAGAACTTGAACTTGTTGTGAATAATAAAAAAAAAAAAAAGACAGAGAACAATATACTGAGGAGACAGGGTTTCAAAGAGGGCAAGACAGGTAGAGAATATTTGTCAGATAACAGGCCCTGACGAATGCTCTATTACTCATAAGAAACAGAGATAAGAAATATATTAATATAGCCTATTTAAGTATGACCAAAATTTTTAAGCCCAACTTTGTGTGCACATTCCCACCTATGGCCAAGGTTCAGCTTTTTGTGTTTCAATACTGTTCAAACGCAATCATTTTAATGTTTCTTGTATCACATGCACATTTTGCTTACTGTTTAAACATTTTATTTGTTCTTTTGCTGTTGATATTTTTCCTGATATTTTCACTGCTGAACCCAGTGGTGGGGAAAGCCCTTAAATGCATAATGAATAGTCAGTGAGGGACAATCTTATTTTTGCAACAGTTATTAAAAACTTAACTTGGATGCAGGAACATCTAAATCCAAAATCTCAAACCCCCCGCCCCCCCCCTTCATTGTCCATCTCCAGCTGGACGACCCACAGACAAAACACCAGAATGCAGGGGGACAAGTGAATATCAAACTGAATACAAAATTCCTACTTACGGTGTGCGGAAAAATTTTGCCGTCGCCCCCCCAAAAAAAAATCTCACTCCAAGGAATTTTGAAAAGTTGGCAGCCCTGATAATAATAATAATAATAATAATAATAATAATAATCTCACATAAAATCTGTTTGTGAAAAAGACAAAAGAAGGCAGCTGAGAAAGATTTCACATTTTATCCTGATTATCACATTATTATTTTTCCCAGCTACAATATGACCTCCCTGTATATAACAGCTGTTTCTGATACAGTGACTAAATAGTGTAGTATATTGTTTTTTTTCCTCTAAGAATAAAAAAATCCAGAGAATTTAGACACCTGACGCTGACACACACCTGAAAGCAAGAAAAGCAAAGCACACCCAGGTGTTGTTTATTAGAGCTCTTCTAAATACAGGCCATTTATTTCAGTAAACGCTCCACAGTTTGATGGTAGTGATGATCAGATGAATCCGAGTCTTCGAATCATGTGTCGAGTCTTACACATTACATACTTTCATTAGTTTTGGCCCCAGTGGCCTGCTCGTCCCTCTTGGTTTCTCATAGGTCACGTGATTTCGGAGAAACGGTCCTCGAGACGGGGATTCATTTGTCACTAAGACTCGACACATGATTCGAAGACTCGGATTCATCTGACCATCACTACCATCCAACTGTGTGCAGCGTTTACTGAAATAAATGGCCTGTATTTAGAAGAGCTCTAATAAACAACACCTGGGTGCGCTTTGCTTTTCTTGCTTTCAGGTGTGTGTCAGCGTCAGGTGTCTAAATTCTCTGGATTTTTTTTATTCTTAGAGGAAAAAAAACCCAATATACTACACTATTTAGTCACTGTATCAGAAACAGCTGTTACAGGGAGGTCATATTGTAGCTGTGAAAAAAAATAATGTGATAATCAGGATAAAATGTGAAATCTTTCTCAGCTGCCTTCTTTTGTCTTTTTCACATGAGAGATTATTATTAATGACAGCACTTTTTCTTGGTGATTAAAGTGGACTGGACTTGCAGTGTAACTTCAGAACAACAAAACATCAAGAGTCTCCCTGACCGAGTAAACATTTCAATTTCACTGTTTGCTTTTTCTATTTAAAATTCATCTCAAAGAGTCGAATCAAATAATCGATTAATTCCCTGAACGACACATCACTCGGAGTGAATCAGTTCTCCTAAAGTGAAAGTGTTTCTCTTTCAGCTGAGACGCCGTTATGTTGCTGTTGGGAGAAAATAATAATAAAAACTCCAACTCCAGGCAGAACCGGTGAGATTAATGAAGCCCAGCATGGAGTGCTGAGTAAAAGTGAGTAATGTGTTGGAGAGAAATGTGGTTGTATTTGACTGAGCTCGTGTAAAAACAGCAGTAAAACTGCGCAACTGAAATCATCTTCCTTGTAAAGCTGCTGTTTATCGGCTGTGTGTTCTATATTCGAGTTTCTCTCTTCAGTTTCTCATCTATTAAACACTCAGAGAGTTTGGGGGAATTTAACTGGAAAACACTTTTTTGGGTAGTTTGCACTTTAGCGACTGTAGCACCGAAATATAATATAATATAATATAATATAATATAATATAATATAATATAATATAATATAATATAATATATACAGGGCTCTCAAGTTTTGAAGTCAGTTCAGAGTGAGATTTTGTCGGGGAGGGGGGTGTGGTGTTGGGGAGGGTGGTGGTGGAGGGGGTTATGATTGGTGTGTGTTGTAAGTGGTGGCAGATTTTGAGGCCTTCAGTCCGGGGGTAGGGGGCTCCCACTTGAAACACAGCGGTTCCAGGCCTGCCGTTTTAACAGCCATGACTGAGGAGAGAGTTCCGTCAAGGGCCAAGCTGTTTCTGGTCTTATGGAAGCCAACCATGGAGAAAACCCTCTCTGCATCGGAGAGAGAATGCCCATTTGCTTCTTCCCTGACATCTTTGAAACAGATAAATGCAATGATTAATGTCTGCATGGCCAGGATATAAAATATAAAAATGAAATATTACAACTAAAAGTAGCCTACTGACTAAAATGGACTATACAATGATGAAACTGTATTTACTACAACTGCACTAAAACTGTTAAACCTAACAACATAAACAGATAATGGAAATATGACTACACTAGTGTAAGTGTGACTGGTCACACCTGCAATGTGATGGGTTCACCTCCGCAGCACCACTCTACTGGTTCCACACTGTAAGGATTTATTACACATTTCATATACTGTAAATAATAAGCAAAATGTTCTGATGATATGATATGATAGCAATGTTCAGACAGATATCAAAGGCCATTTCTTACGCACAGCCTATTCTTGATAGCACAGGGCAATAGCAATGGAATTTTCCACAATAAGCAGAATACTGTTTCCAGCTTATACAAAATAGCTATAATATTTGTAATAGCTATTATTACAAAATAGATTAATGCCTTCTTAGTCAAGAATAAATCCTTACACACACACACACACCGTCAGACACTTGGACAGCCGGGTGGATCACAAGCTCCCTTTTATTTGCTGAAGTACATTTAAGGTACAGTGAAGTCGTGGGAGTTAGGGGCTCTGCATGCTCTTGCGACAAGGCTTTTGCAGACAGTTGTAATTTATCGTTGAGCGGGGAGTATAGAGAGCTTGCACGTGACGTCACACCCGATCCAGATTGTGACAGACGCCATTTTGTCGGACAAGCGCCATATTTCCGCCTTCTATTTCTGGTTCTACTTCTACCTTTTCTTCTGGAAAACCCTACTATATACAATTCTACTACAACAGCTGCGGCTACGAGCTCTCACTATCTGTGCACGTTTTTTATGTCTTTTGTGTGTATTTTTGTGTGTTGTTCGTCTGTATCGGACTTCAATATCCACTACAACCGTATGGACTTACTGGACATTGGTTTCCAGCAGAAAATGATGGTTTGTAGCGATTTCCATCGCATGCACAACATTCCGGACAGGATAGCGAGACCAGCGGGGTCTCCGTGGATTGTTATCGGAAGCAAAGCGAAGGAGGCGGCGTCGGGAGCGGAGCCGGCCTGTTGACTAAGCTCAGAAAACGGCCACTCAAATCTCCAGCCTCAACCTCTCCAACGCCAGATCCATGGTAAACAAGATGGACGATTTGGAATTACAGCTGGAATTACCTTATTCTATTCTATAATCGGCTGGTCAGTGCTACTAGACAGCTACTACTGATATCTCTAGTATAGAGTGCTCCGAGATGATGCTAAAAATAGTAACCATGCGGTCGGCGCAGCCATCTTGGAAGTCACTCGCTCCAGAGCGTGCATAGAGTACACATCATAGAGTAAACATTCACCGATTCGTTTCCGCGTTAGAGGGCTTAGAAGCTTTGATTTTTTAAGAATTTAGACATCTGAAGTGATGGAGCACTACTGTGAAAGTTTGGATAAGCAGGCACGGGAGCGTTATGCTGAGAAGGTCCGTTTCATTGGGAATGTAGATCCATACACTGTTAGTGAGAAGGAATGGAAAGCTGACCCCAGCTTGTTGCTGCATAATTATCAATTATTTTAGTCAGTGAATAAAATGTAGGCCTAGTATGTAACTTGTACTAACAGCATGTGTACATAAACATTACTAGGCCTAGATCTTAAATGCCATTTGATGCAACAATGCACTGCAGTAGACGTAAGCTACCGAATGTGACAAATATATCCATTAATCATTGCTGAAAGTACATAGAAAAGATAATAGTTTGTATCACATTTATTTTAGTAACTATGAAATTCAAGACAATTTAACCTACCTGTCACAAAGTGATCAGAAGAAATCCGGATACAGTCTAGTTGTCCTAAATTTGATCGGTTAATGGCAGCCAGCCACTGTCGTCTCCTCTGCTCGCTTTTCTCCTGTGCTGCAATTCCCTGGTTAGTCACGACTTTAGGGAGTCTGTGGAAGCTTTTGCCACCCTTTTCCCCCGGCTACTACAGCCAACAATGACACAAGTATTCGGCATTTTGCTTCGCTGAGCAACAACAATGCACTGACACAGCGACGTTTGACTTCCAATATGGCCGCCGCCGGGTTCGCGCTGATCTCGAAGCAGTCTATAGTACTCAATACTTAAGTGACTTACCCATCCAATGAGGATTATTTTCTTGTTTACAAGATGCCGCGGCTGACAAATCCTGAATTTCTGTAAAGATAACTGTCCAGAGATTTATAAGCACGCAGTGCTTCACCACTGAGCAGCGAGGGAAAGTTGATGAGGTAATTATACACGTCTGGGTATTCCACCTCTGGCAGTTCAACATCCACTGACACGGTCTTGAAAACTACGTCCGGTAAGCCAAAAGGGTCACTAATCTGTAGGTCGTTTATTTTAGACCTATGTCTAGTTATGTGTTCATTAGAAAAATGAGTCGTGTAATCTATCGGTTGAAATTGATCCATTCTGTACACGAGTGCAGCAGTATTCAGCTGTGTTGTTTGCCGACAAGATGGCAGCTGTGTACTTTCCGGTCACGTGACTGCAAGATCTCTATAGGCGTGTATAGGCGTGCGCGATGTTATTCACCGCCACAACGCAAGGGGGCACGAAGTCGCTAGGAGTAGTTGGTGGATGTGGTTAGTGGAGTGTTTATCCTCCGGTTACTTATAATTATGCTTATAATGACTAGAACTGGAGCCGTATAGATGTACATACTTCCTCACTTCCTTGATCAACCGCTCTTCGTGCTGCTCCATCTTCGCTCGTGTTTTTAAAAATGGCGGTCGTGAAAACAAAACAAACCAGGAAAGTAAGGAAGCGGAAGTGCGTGTACAGCAGATGTAGAGTGGACCAATCAGAGCCCTCTTGTCTGCGACGCTGTCTGTGGTGGTCACAATTTTTGGGAGGTGCGCGCAGAGCGTCTGTGAAGGGCAGGAGGCTTCGCAGATGCTATCTGCAATGCCATCTGCGAGGACTGGGTTGTCAGCATAAATTGGCCTTTAGCCTACAGATCGGTCTGGATAACTCTCCATTCAGTGTCCTGAATTGCTTTTTTGTGTGTGTGTGTGTTTGTGTGCGTGTGTAAATGTAAATACTTATGTGTAAATGTAATAAAAGGAACAAATAAACAAAAGCAAACTGAAAGAAAAGGCCTCTTACATTTGTGATCGTAAAGTGATACAAAGTACTGGACACTTATATCTGATGTACTTAAAGCTCTTAATATCTGCATTAAGACACCTTATCTGTTGCACAGGGATAAGTAAAGTGATCCTTTTTTAGAATACAAAATGAAAACCACATGAACAGTGAGACATGAGACTCACAAATACATTTACTGGATGGTGTACTAGCTGATCACCACCTAACAAGCTTACTTATGAATAGATCATAACAGTTATAACATAACCAAAACTTGTGGTAGAACCATATAGCATTATAAAGACAAGGAAATCCTAAAAATATTACGTGAAATGCATTTAAGGTACAGTGGAGTCATGGGAGTTAAGGGCTCTGCATGCTCTTGCGACAAGGCTTTCGCAGATAGCTTTTCGCAGGCAGTTGTAATTTATCGTTGAGCGGGGAGTAATAGGCGTGCGCGATGTTATTCACCGCCACAACGCAAGGGGGTGCGAAGTCGCGAAATCGCTAGGAGTAGTTGGTGGGTGTGGTTAGTGGAGTGTTTATCCTCCGGTTACTTATAATGACTAGAACTGGAGTCGTATAGATGTACGTACTTCCTCACTTCCTCTATCAACCGCTCTTCGTGCTGCTCCATCTTCGCTCATGTTTTTAAAAATGGTGGTTGTGAAAACAAACCAAACCGGGAAAGTAGGGAAGCGGAAGTGCGTGTACAGCGGATGTAGAGTGGACCAATCAGAGTCCTCTTGTCTGTGAGGCTGTCTGCGGTGGTCACAATTTTTGGGAGGTGCGCGTAGAGCGTCTGCGAAGGGGGGGGCTTCGCAGACGCCATCTGCGAGGACTGGGTTGTCAGCATAAATTGGCCTTTAGCCTACAGATCAGTCTGGATAACTCTCTCTAGACAATGTGGGTAGAAGGCAATTAGCATGCTAGTCAAACAAGTAAATGAACCTAAAACTACTGATATACACATCATGGAATCATCTCAAAATAGTAAGCCTAAATCATTAACCAAACTGCATGATAAATCATGGCTTCTGTGTACTTATAATCTAGTAGAACATAGTTAATCCAGACCTCTCAAAAACGTGACCTACCCATTCAGTGTCCTGAATTTTTTTTTCTCTCTGTGCTTCCACGGAAGGCGGTCACATTTTCTCTGCTCTCCCTCCTTTTTTCCCTGCTTGTGCTTCTTTGTCTCGTCTCGTCTGTCTGTACTTTTTGAAGAGACTCTCTCCGCATTGCTTTCTAAACTAAAAAAAAAGCATGGAATTGATAAACTGGTCTCCTAACGAAATTGACACAGTTTTCTCGATGAGAAGCCTGGATTTGGGGGAACCCACCTGTCCTGCCGGAACGTTCACGGCTGGTTACATGATGGATGTGTGGGAGCGGTGGCGGGTCATGTGCCTGGCGATTCTTTCTGTGGAGGACATTGAAGATATCTACCTATTTGGAACCATGATTACAGGACTTTTGCTGATTGGATTAGGCATTGCCCTGGTATATCGAAGAAATCAGACAATGGTGACAGCTGTTCAAAGCCCCACAAAGCTGCCCGATATGATTGAAGCGGTGAGCGAAGCTGTCAGCACTCAGACTATGACTATTCAGAACTTGAACCACAATATGGTTGTCATCTTGGAGAAGCTTTCGGCTTTGCAAGGAATAAATATTTCGGAGACCAGTTTGAACAGAATGAACGAAATGGACAGATATGGACGAGCGGTGTGGACGTGCAAAGACTGCGTCTGTTCGAAAGACCAAACAATCTCTATCTTATCGACATTCGGCTCCCTGAGACAGCACTGGCCTCGGTTAAGGCCGTTGCTGGGACAACATTTCCCCCTGAAGGTCACTGCTGGGAGACGCTCTCGCATTCCTCGCATTCCTTCTCCAACTTTCCGCGATCGCCATTCTCACACCCAGTGTGACAAGCGGGTGCATGACCAGCGCCCTCATGGCTACAGGAGTGGATGGCTGCTTGCTTGCGCTGGGTTATCTCTACGTCCTCCCCTCCCCCTCCCCCCTTTACCCCCACCCCTGATTGCCCCCTCCTTTCCTCCCCTCAAGTCCCGTGTTTTAAAGTGTACTTGTGTTATTGTGTGCTTATGCGCTGAAGTTTTTTAATGTTCCCACACTGTACTCCTGACAGGAGCATAGTGTGGGGGTGCTTTTTTTTCCCCTCATCTCTCCTCATGTTACTACTGTGTTTCTTTTTCTTTTATCCCTGTCTTCCTGTCCTGTTCCCCCTCTGTAAGGACAGATTGATGGTCAATTTCACTGGTTCAGTGATAATAAAGGGTTCATTCATTCATTCATTCATTCATTCATTCAATTGCTTTGAGCAATTTCATGCGCTCTCCCACGACACTGTACCAGGCTACCACTAGAGGGGGTCATTGCACCATTTAAAATAATTTAACCAAGTGCTCCTTCTACTCTGTTACATAAGAACAAGAAATGAGAACAGAATAAGCCACCACCACCACCCCTTCCTATATATTTTTCAAGTTATTTCATTTCATATGTATTGTATATGTATTGTTCTGTGTAGCAGTGTAGCTCACAAAATAGTCTCTGTGCTCCAGTTTCTGTGATGAGAAGTAGTACAGAAAGAGAGGTGTAGTTTCTCATTTTGGCCACAAGGTGGAGTATCTGCTAAAGTGAGCACTGCTCAGGAGTAAACAGGGCAAGCACATGGACTGTAGTGCTCAGCGAGAGACCGTGTAAACACAAGCGCCTGACCATCTGCTACTGTATCTGTGTATTTTGCAGTTTGGCAAGTACCCAGTAAAGGAAGAGAGAAAAACTCACACTGAGTTTATATTCAAGTGTGCAACACGAGGACTAAAAACAAGTGTCAAAAATAGCTGCTGAAATTAGCAAGGATTCAAGATTGAAGTGGCGAGACAAGCTCACAGACTCTGGGCAAACTGAGAGTTAACATTATTAGCTGGAGACAATATTCCCCAACATCAGCTCTCATTATTTTTGTGATGCAAGTACTAATTTCGTTCAGGAAATATATATATATATATATATATATATATATATATATATATGTTATTTACCAGCTGGGAGGTCCGTATCGTGAAATAGCGTGACTGAGGTCTTGAAAGTACTGAGCGAGGCCCTCTGAGCCGAGGTCAGTATTCAAGGCCGAGGTCACGGTATTTCACCATACGGACCGACCTTAAGCTGGTAAATAATATATTTATTTTTTTCTTTCTTTACCAAATTCTAACAGAAAACGAGAGCGCCCGAAAGGGAAAACCGAGCCGAGTCGCCATTTTGAATCCTCATTCACGGCTATAATGCAAATGGCTTCCTCCTCGGTATACAAGTGCACTTCCATGGCTGGAAAAAAACTACATTTTGCCGCCTATGTAGTCCCCTATTTATACAAATAGGAGTCATTCAGGATTCAGCCATGTTTTTGCTCGGCGTTAGCAAGTTACAGGTTTTTAGCGTTCTCCTGAAATGTTTTCTTTTATTTCTTCTTCCTCAGGGTAGTAAAACTCGCTTTCGCTGTGAAGACTGTCGTTATCGCTATCCATGATGTAAAATTAATGCTGTTCTCCTGAGAAATGCTGGCAAAAATGTATAAGATTTTTGATTATCTTAGAAAAAAAAGATAAATGCTGACAAAAAAATGTGACCATGTTTGTTGTTGTTGTGAACGAGCAAGCCGCCAGAGGTCCGTAACCGGGGTCTGTATCGT
The DNA here is from genome assembly GCF_027579695.1 of Neoarius graeffei. NCBI lineage: Eukaryota > Metazoa > Chordata > Actinopteri > Siluriformes > Ariidae > Neoarius > Neoarius graeffei. The sequence goes on along the minus strand of NC_083590.1, from coordinate 14,442,073 downwards.
AGGATATGGACCCGCTCGCCAGCCAATCAGAGCGCAGGATTTGATGGAAACCGCACTGTGAAAAAAATTAAAAATCATATGATGAGATGATTTACTGTACTGTAGGCAACTCATCGAATATGGCGCTCCTGCGTCGTCCAGTGTGTGTCGGTCTTCACCGCATCGGCTTCTTTGGAAAGTTATTGGCAGGATCACGTAAATTTTACCTGGATATAACAATGCTATTTTTTGATTGGCTGCTGGGTCGCTACATTTCTCAATTTATTGACTGGTGTGTGTGAAGCTATTTCTGAACTCTGCGGGAAACCGCTTGATGCTGCTCTTCGTCCACAGTTAAAAAATAGCGGTGCACCTTGGTGGGCGGTGTCGGTGGCACAGTGGTGTAGTGGTTAGCACAGTCGCCTCACAGCAAGAAGGTTCTGGGTTCGAACCCAGCGGCCAGCGGGGGCCTTTCTGTGTGGAGTTTGCATGTTCTCCCTGTGTCTGTGTGGGTTTCCTCCAGGTGCTCTGGTTTCCCCCACAGTCCAAAGACATGCAGGTTAGGTTAATATGGGACGGCCTTGGGCCGAGGTGCCCTTAAGTGAGGCACCGAACTCCCAACTGCTCCCCGAGCACTGTTGGCATGGCTGCCCACTGCTCTGGGTATGTGTGTGTGCTCATTGCTCACGTGTGTGTTCACTGCTTCAGATGGGTTAAATGCAGAGAGGAAATTTCACAAGTGTGTGATGAATAAAGTTGTGCTTTCTTTCTTCGAGTAATTTCTGTGCGTGAGAGATACAAGTCCCAATGCATGAGACTTGAGAGCCCTGTATTATTTATATATATATATATGGCGAAAGTGAAGTTGTCCCAAGAGAGTAAAGTGAAACTATTTGAGACTCAGTTAGTCATCATGAGGATCAGCGATATTTAGAAGTTGTTTAATGGCTGAATGCAGGTGTAATGTCCTGGTATCAGTGTTTTTCTCATAAAGAGTGTCTTTAGGCTGCTTTCTTCTTCTCCTTCTCCCCGTTAGGGGTCGCTACAGTGGATCTGTTCCGCATATTTGATTTGGTGTAGGTTTTACACCAGATGCCCTTCCTGACCCAATCGTCCCCAGTCTATCCGGGCTTGGGACCAGCATTAAGTCTGTAGAAGTATATTAGGCTGCTTTCTTGCCTTTGCAACAAAGATTCTCTATGTTCTTGGCCATGCTGATGGGAAACAAGATGAGGAAACGTAACCCAAGGAGCTGCCGACTCTGGGTTATTATTGGTTTGTTCCTGTGTCTTTCAGGGAGACCGTGAGCTGGACTAGTGAATAGAGTAAAGTCTGGCTCAGAAAACAAGATGCCACGTCTCAGCATTTTCAGCACAACTGACAAAATATATTTAGTATCACGGTCCATGTGATCCCTCAGTAAAAACAGATCATGGACCGTTCATGGTGTAAAACAGTTATTTTTTAATAACTTTCATAAATGTATCTTATTAATTTTGGAGTCTTTCACATGTGCAGTTCATTTAGATGTTAATTTTTTTTCTCCAATTTTAACAGAATGTTTGTTTGGTTTTTTGTTTTTTCTGATTTTTAGGAGTGTAATTCATTCAGTCCAAGAGATCAGCATCTTCAGGAATCAGCAGTGAGTCCATGAGCTGTGTGTCCATACACTAATATTCAAAAATGGAGAGCCGTGATCTGGACACAGATAATGTGACCCCACCCTCAGAAAAGTGGTAAGCTGCCATGTTCAAGTATTTTTGTCATTAACTGTTCATATGTGAAATATGGAGTGAGTATATCTGAAAAGATAAACTGAACAAAAATTTATACTGAGAATGAAAAGTTTAGTAACCACTTGAAAAAATGCCAGATTCTGTTCATTGTTAGTAAAATTATGTTCTTATAAAATTAAAAAATGCAGTTGTATGAGACAATACACTAAAGCCATGTTATGAATCATATCCCAATACAGGCTTCACAGGACCAGACTGATGAGACGGTGTTGACACAAAACATTAAATTTTAAAGTGTAATACATTTATTTTGATTTGTAAAGGCAGCAAATCAAACCACTGCAATATCAATCCAGTCGGCAGGGTTTTTCTAGAAAAATTTAGTATGAGGGTGCTCACCATGGCGAAGGAGCAAAGCGACCAAGTGCTCTGGATTTTTTTGGGGGAACCCCCCCCCTTCCGCCATGCGAAGGCTTTGAAAAATTGAGGCTACAATGGGACATTCTGAGGCTATCTGAGAGGGAAATTGTAACAAATTATTTATTTGTCAACATTGAAAAAGAAAATAAAACTTTGTCACAAACAACACTTAATTCAAATTCTAATACCTCATAATTCAAATTACATAATACTAATTCATCATGATTCAAATTGAAATTTATAATTAAAATTCACATGAATCAAACTTAGAAAGTATTAAACATTCACCAGAGAAATCTGTTGTTTTCTTATACTAGAATAAGGTAGAGTTAGTTGTCCAAAATGAAAAAAAAAAAAATCCAGAGCAAAATTATTTTCTTTAAAAGGAAACTAAAAAAGCAAACATTGTAAAGTTGGAATCCAAACCAAATCACAAAGTTTGAAACCATGCAAAAAAATGTAAGCGCGCTTTAAAAAAAAAAAAAATCATGAACTTTTCCTGGAACTCGGCCTGTTTCTCATTTTGCTTTTCCACTGAACACTCGGTGCTTCATCAGAGCAAGACATCTGGTCTTCGTTTGTTACAGATTCCGCGACGCCACTGTCACAGCGCTCGGTTGGTGCGTGCTTCAGTGAACGCTACAGCTTCAATGAGCTTCAATCGGCGGCACGGACCGATCCCTCGATTGTCGCGATCTCGCCATCGGAAACATCTTTATCCGCTTTGTGACAGAAAAAAATAATCATCTTCTGCCCCAGACAGTCTTTGTCTTTCTTCCGTTTCGTGCCGCGGGATGATATCTTTAAATGCCCAAGCGTCAACAAAAACAACTCGCGAACTACTTCTGTCAAAAGCTCCCGCGCCGGTGGGTGAAAGGTCATTCAGTCTCGAGAAATCTTGCTCTACAAGTCAGCTGACCTTGTATGTAACCCATATCAAATCTCGCGAGAGCATCTGCGACAAGTAAACAACTAAACAACATGGCGCCTTGGTCTGGAAAACGCCAATTTGGATCGTTTTTGCACCATCTGACAGTGTATCTACTATGATTGGAATATTTTTGGAGTAATTATAATGTATTTGATGATCAGACACATTGTCACGTGGTGTTGCTGGGGTGTTTTCAAAGATGGTTTTGAGAAAGATTGCATGTTGTGCAGTAGCATATAAGTGCATGGTCTAAGTGTGACTCTGGGTTCAATCGGCATTTCGGTAAGAGGGCGCAGCGCCCCTGTTCCCCGGTTTAGACGAAAGCTTGGTCGGGGTGTTAAACTCAGATCCTGTGTCAAATCCAGGTGTTTATTTTAACCTGCATTTCAGACCGTGGTCAATCCAGCTGTGATAGAAACTGGAGTGCACGTATGTATATACAGCGGTTTACTGTAACTACCTTCAGATGGCTCCACTACAGATCTGCTGTGAATTCTGGATAGTGTGAAAATGTTAAAGGAGAACTGAAGTCATTTTTAAACTTGCTTTATTTCTTAAAGGTGCCCTTCCACCAAAAACATTTAATACTGGCTCTTTTTGAAATACCATAGTTCACTCCGAGTTGCATATGAAAATGTAATTCTACCCCCATTCCCTGTATTAGCTTATGAAAGAAAATAGTCGGAAAAACGAGCGGATCTGAAAAAGCCATACGATCTTACGTCACTTCGTAAATTAGTATTCATGGCCTCGCCCACCTTGGCTTGCAACCGCCCACGGGAAGGAAGCATGAGGAGAGAGACGTAATTCACCCCGAGGCACGGCGTGGTGCTCCGCTTAGGTTTCGTTTCTATCGGCGGCTCCAGCCCGACTTTGCATGCTCGTAACTCGGCCAGGGGAGGTCCCAGCCTCCCCAGACTTGGCAGGCAGCGACCTCTGCCCCCTCCCAAAGGAACCAGCACTGCCAGGGCAGGCTAGCTTCGTGCCATGGGACATAATTCGCCCCGAGGCGCAGTGCTCCGCATCAGTTTCGTTTCTAACGGTGGCTCCATTCACAGACCGACGCTCGGCCACGCCCCCGCTGCCACATCTACATTGTTATTGGTCAAAACATCGATGTTGAGATCATAATAGCCAATCGAAACAGTTTTTACAAAGACATCCACATCCGCTTGTTCTGACCCACTGGAGGTAGCGTCACAGTGCTGTTAGCCAATGAGAGGTAACACATTTACTGATTGGCTAACACCAATCAGAGGTAACACATTTACATGTCATGAATATTAATGATAAGAGCTGAAATCCTGTCATTCTCTCCCCACCCACTCCTCTACCAAACTAGAACAGCCTGA